>NC_134547.1:42617310-42934989 GCF_050624435.1 Tenrec ecaudatus
CGTTTAAAATCACTAGAAATTCCATGGGAGAAAGATACATGTTGTTTTATGTCAGTAACCAGTTACAGTATCCTAAACCAAAAGGGGCAGTTCTCCTCTGTCTATAGGGTCTCTGTGATTGGGAATTGACTTAATGGCTGTGCATTATTTGAATGAACACCAAGCACAGTAACAATACTGGGAACAGAGTAGATCCGCATTAAAAAAATGTCGAGTTGACAAAGAAAGCCTTGCCAAAAAAATCAGCCATAAAGGTCAGTCAAAATTTGATGGCTTCCAAACACTTCCAGGATGAATCAAGAGTCTACAGCAGTGGTTCTCAACCTTCCTACTGCCGCAACCCTTTCATACAGTTCCTCATGTTGGGGTGACCCCCCCAGCCATAAAATTATTTTCATTGTTACTTCATAACTGTAATTTTGCTACTGTTATGAATTCGGTTGACCCCTGTGAAAGGGTCACTTGACCCCCAAGTGGGTCGCGACCCATGGGTTGAAAACTGGTCTACAGCATAGCAAATTCAGCAAGTGGGCATTTTGAATTTGTAACCATGAATCACACACACACACACACACACACACACACACACACACACAAAACCAGTTTTCATGTTCCCAGCATCACTAATTCTACTCCCCTGAGGCCTGCGATACTATTCCATGGGTATTGTCTCCAGCAGGGATAGCAGTCCCTGGAGCAGTGATGCAGGAAATTCTCAGAGCTCACAACCAAGTTCACTGCCACTCTGCTTATCTCCAACTCTTGGAGAGTCCCCTTCGCCAGAGGCTAGTTAGCGCTGCTTGCAGACGGAGTCAGTGCAAGATTTTGTTCCCCGTCTTCCACACAGGGACACCTGTGGACAGGCTTCTTCATCAGTTTCTGGGTAAGGAGCGTGAAGCCTCTGAAGGGTGATATTGATGGTGAAGCCACTCTTCGCTCCCAAGGATTTACCTTTGGAATGGGAAAGAGGGAGGAAGATATGCAATTTTCAACAGGATGATGGCTAAAACAAGCCAACCAATAAATCCCAACGCCCCAATGTGTTGTTCATCTTGACGAGCCCCTTCATGCCCCAAGCCAGCTGCTGTCTAATCCATTATAAGTCATGGTGGCATCATGCGTGTCAGCGTAAGGTTTTCAAAAACAGATTCTTTGGAAATAGATCGATAGGCCTTTCTTCCGAGGCACCACTGACTCAAATCTCCAACCTTTCTGTTAGCAGCCAGGCAACCAGCCATTTGCAACATACGGTCACGTGACTGCCTTTATGCTTTGGATTGTTTCTTTCATTCAATTCCCCCTGAGTGGCAAAGCTGAGCCAAAAACCTGGGAGCTTCTGCTTGTTTAACTGAATTTTCTTTCTATGCTAGGAATATGCAAGTGGGAGGAAGGGGAAAGGTGGACCCCCAGATCTGTGACTGCACCAGGTCCATATTAATTCACTCTCTTTCATTCCATTCAGGTTGGAGTTGGCCTCCTACAAAGGGCTTGTTTAAGTTGTGTTAAGTGTCTGGAATAAAAAAAAAGATGAATGAAACCCAGTCTTTGCCCCGAGGAAATTCACAGGCAACAGATGCTAAACAGACAATTATAGTGAAGGGTTGTGGTGTGGAAATGGAGCTCTGGAAGAGGTACTAAGGTCTTAAATGAGATAAAGTGAGAGAATGCAGGTGATGTGGTTTTTGTGCTTTCTTCTCTCTCCGCAGCAGGCAGAAGATAAAAAGGCACCTTTGTGAAATAGTAGTTAATAGCTCAGCTGTTAACCAAAAAGTTAGTGGTTCGAAACTACCACCTACTTCCCAGGAGATGGAGGTAGCAGTCTGCTTCCTTAAAGACTACAGCCCAGTAAGTTCCATGGGGAGGTTCTACACTGTCTTGTAGGGTCACTGAAAAATTGAATATGCCTTTAGCCAGGAAAAAAAATGTGCAGAGACAAGAGCTAGGGAGTCCACCAGCCTAGAGGGGAGTCTTGAAAAGGAAATAATTTACTTGGACCTTCTAGAAATCCGGGAGACTCTTTTGTCAACATCCACCAAAAGATCAAGGGCAATTGGACAATCCAACTCTTTCTCAATACCCTTGAAGGAACAATGAAACGTCAACTCTCACACACCTCGTAAATAAGATCATTCCTTATTATAATTGGCTGAACGTTTACAGGTCATATTGGTGTCCCTTTCAATAATTGATATGCATTTGTTTCAGGACATTGGTTTGCAATCCTCTCAATGTAACAACACTCTTCCCCACTTCTCCCAAAATTCTTCATTTTTATTAGCTCATCTATCCTGTCTTTTCCTGCCATCTAGCTTTGTTTTGGAGCAAATGTTGCTCTTTTTTGGTCTCGTGTGGTTGATTGGAATTATCATTCACTTTATGGCCCTGTCTGTGGTTTGGCTGGAAGCTGATCCCAGGAGTGGGTTCAGTTCTGTGCTTGAAGAGTGTCGGAGGACTACAGTCTCAAAGGTTCCACTAGTTTCTATCAGACTGGTGAGTCTGGTCTATTTTACGCTTTGGGGTTTTGAAAACCAAACTTCTTTTATGCAATCTCGTATTTTATTATATCCAAAAAATAATAATAAGATAAAAGACATTATTTCATGTTGACCCCAAACTCAGATTCTACCTTTCTATCCCCTTAGTAATTAATTGATGGCTTTCATTTTAAAATCTAAATTAAGTTGAAAAAAGAACGGCCTCATGCAAAAGAATAACTATGGAAAATAGCTTCATATTTGAAACCTATTTTATAGATAATATCATCTCAAAAATACAAGTCAAGCTCATTACTCTCTTACTTTACTCAGTATGACATTACATGGAAACCGCAAATGCACCTTCCTTGCTTTCACTGTTGACACTTGGTCTATAAGATACCCAAAGTGATTTCTTTTCAGGTTTTTCTCTTTCTGTGCTCACAGAGCATGATCAGACAGTCCTTCATGGAAGCTGTGAAGTATGAAAATAAGAGCATTAGTTCTAATGTGCTGTATGATTTCTCTCATAGCTGGTGATGGAAATTTTGATGATCAATGGCTATTGCTCACTGACTGCCTCTTGTCAAGTGGCACCCAAGGCATGTCCCATATCTACCATACCCTAGACACTACTATCACCAAATACCAGGTTACTCTGGCAGGCAGGAAGGTGCCACATATAACACAAGTAGATTACCTGCTTTCTATAATTTTATTTAAGACAAACTGCAAAAGACATAATTTGGTCTTTTAAAAAAACATTATTCAAAGGGTTCTTCATAATTGCGGGTTACGAGGACATCATACAGTAGTTTCTCACATTTCTGTTAATACAAATCTGAAGGATAAAAAGAACAAATCTAGTTATCTTTGTCATGTTTCCAAAACAAAGTCTAGAATGATTAAAGTGACAGCACTGACTGAGCTCTGAAAGTAAACCAATGAACGGTAGCATGATTTGGGAAATAGCAGAGATTATACTTCGTGACACAAAGAAAGCAATCGGTGTCACTGAACTACATGTGTAGTAATTGTCGAACTGGTAAAGATTTTGTGTGTGTATTTTCATGACAATAAATAAATGAAGAAGAAAAACGAAGCTCTCCTTGGAAGGTTCCCTGGTGGTCTTCCTAGTGTGTACTGAGGCAGGATTTTAATATGGCCAACATTGGAGAAGGGAAATTCCAAAGGTACGCAGGAGGGGTATGTAGCGATGACCACTTACCTTACATGTGATGCTCCTTTGCACCAATTCTATAAAGAAAGCGATGGGCATAGCGAGGCCCAAGCCTGAAGTCTTTCACAGAACACAGAATATAACCAGCCATAGGAGGGGCTGCGTGCGGAACAACCATCTCTCTGTGGATGTGTGCGACAACAGCTTTCTTCCCCAGGGCGCGGTAAGTACCTCTGTGTAACTCAGCTGAGATGGCTTCTTCCCCTCCGAAGTCTTAAAAACAAAGGCCTTTTTTTGGGGGGGGGGCCGGGGGAGTCACCGTTTTGAGCTGCATTTTCTGATTCCTTTTAGCAGCCATCCTGTTTTCAGCCTCCCTGTGTCTTGCCCTTTGGAGGGATGGGAGTTGAGAGAGAGAGAGATCTGGGAGGGAAGATGGTGATTTGAGAACCATCCTACTGGGTGCCTAATCAAATGCAAATCGAGACGTGGGGAGGAGAGAAGTTCACTGTCCTTCCCTTACAAATAAAGTGTTATGGCGCCACGTGTGGGGAGCAGGAGCGCCATGCTGGGGCTGCATCTGCTGCTGCTGACAGCTCCCCAAAGAGCCCGCTTTTTCTTTTTTGCAAGCCAGCAAGCTGTTCTTGGAAAGTACAAAAAGAAACCTGCTACTAGGAGAGGGAGAGAGAGTGTGTGTGTGTGTGTGTGTTTTTGGGTTTTGTTTGACAAACTAGGAGAGATTAAAAAAATCCAAGTCCTTATTCTCAATAAAGGAAGCCCTCATCTCTTTGGAAGAGACCGGGTCATTAACTTTTTTGCCTTGGAGTGCCCAGTGAGGGAATGGAAACTGGTTCATTCTGGTTCCACTCCCTGATGAGAGTTTTCCTTCTCACCCTGGATATAGTGATGCTGAACTGACAAGTCTACCAGATTCCTAGGTGATTCTTAGGGATACCTAAAATCTGACAGAATCACCTTCTCTGAATCAGATTCTGAGTCAGTCTATCTGAAGTCGATGTTTTAATTCTCCTCAGGAAGTCAAACCAAATGAATCAGCTCAAAGGCTTGATGTGCCTGTAGTGACCAGGCAAAGTTGGTAGGAAATGAGCGAATGCGCTTCCACCACTCTCACCAATGCGCACCGAGTTGATTCTAAGTCATGGGGGCCTCGTGCACACCTGAGCAGAATTGCACATCTCAATGGACTCATACATCCAAACTTTTGGCTCGCAGGCCAATGCTTTAATCCTTCGTGCTATCCGGCACACACATCCCACTTAAAACGGGTCGTTGTTTCTAAGCGCTAACGAATGTGCCTTGTGGAAAAAGATTTTGTGTCGATGGCTGCCAATTTGGCAGTGTTTGAAGAGATGCTCGAATTCTAGAGAGAATGTGATGCCTTCAAATGTTCCCGTTTTCCAGCTTATTAGTTGAAAATGTCGTCCTCAAATTAAGGAGCTTGTTGGGATAATCATTTTCCACTTCCACGTGTGAGAGGAATGCTGGCACAACCGCAGACATCTGAAACGGGTCCTCAAAGTCCTCGAGAATAAAAAGAGGACCTTGGAGAATGAAAAAAAATAATGTGGATGAAGGCTATCAAATTGTGTAATCTTAGGCCATGAAATATTTGAGTATAGGATCTTCATTGGCTGGTTTTCAAAAGTCCACGTAGATCATCATTCCTTCCCTCCTAGTCTGCCTTAATCTTGAAGCTGTGTAAATATGTCCACCATAATGACCCTCCTGGTGTTTGAAATACTGGTGGCATATCTCCGCGCACCATAGTATCACACAAGCCACCAGTACAACAAAGTGGCAGAAGAAGAATTGATAAGTTCAGCGTGTGATGTTAGATTATTCAAAAACATCAGAATAAGATTTTCACACTAAAGAAAACATTCTTTTCTGGTTACCAAGGTTTGGAGCGAAAGTCATGAGGAGATAATGGGAAAATGTTAACTTGGGTGGAGAAAAGAGTTACATCCTGTTAGAGGATGGAAAAACGATGGATGCAGGGGAAGAAACTCAGGTTCGCAAGAGTTAAAAGCAAAAGAGACAACTGCTATCATATCTGGAAGCCTCCAATAGTGGTGATCTACAAGTAGACGCTTGAATAGACATGCAGGCTAACCAGGTGTGTGAAGGAGAGTTGGAGTCTAGCCATGAATATATATAGGTTTCACGGAGGACACTTGTGTATGTATATTTACATTTGCCGAAAATATATCCATACAAGTGGTGGAGCACATATAAAGGGCAAAGTTATGAAAACGTCTTAGGTTTAACCAAGGGAATTAGTCACTGCAACTGAGGGTGCAGGACTGCACTCTCAGGGGACACTAAGGTCAATTGGCATAATATCGCTCAAAAAGCAAAGTTCTGCATCCTGGTTTAGTGAGTAGCAACTGGGGTCTTAAAGGTGTGATGGAAAGAAAAGTGAGGGAAATCAAAAGACACATGAAGACTATTCGTCCAATGGATTAAGGTACCTTGTAAACATCAGTTTGCCCAGCTCTGAAACCAGAACTACATGGTGTTGGCTACAACTATCATATGCTGGATACAATTGATATATGGAATGTAATAAGAGCTGTAAGAGCCCCTAATAAAATTATTCATACAAAATGGATCTCATTAAAAGTTTCGGGGGAGAATGTGAAAAAAATATGGAACAAAACTCAAAATCATAAAAGAAACCAGGCTTGGCTTAAGTGGAAAGCAAATGTTTTGAGAATGAAGAGGACAATGAATGTACAAATGTGCTTTACACAATTGATGTAAGTATGGAATGTCTTAAGAGTTGTATGACACCCTAATAAAAGGATTTTTTTAAAAGAAAGAAACCAGGCTTACTAGTTGGACCGAGACTGATGGGGACCACCCCACCCACCCCAAGACCATGACCTCTAGTCCTTGCTCAGATCTAGAACAGATCTCACCTCCATGACTCAATTTTCAGCCAAACAATATACAAGCCTATAAGAGCGACAGGAACACTAGTAAGCTATGCACAGCTTAGAATACTCACCTGTTGCCAGCAAAAGGGCAGCACTTTCCCCAAGGACAAAATTCAGAAGGATTAGCAAAGAAGAAACAGGAAATACATAAAAGAAATAGGATGTGTGATAGTACATTGAAAGGACTATAATGAACAAGATAAAACACGATATAAAATTGTTGACTTGCTCTATAAACCTTCACCCAATTCAAAATGAAACATTTTAAATAAAAAAAATCAAATGACTTTGCTCTGTGAACAGTCTATGATTGGGGTCTCTACCAAAGCAATTCTAATGAAATATGAAATGTGCATATAGGTGTGTATCAATAAATAGTTCACCTTGTGGTAGAAGTAGGTAAGTTCCAAATCTTTGAGTTAGGTGATGCCACGCTAGAGATTTCTCCTGACAGTAGCTGATAACCTTAAGAGCAGCGAGTAGAAGTCAGATGTCTGCCTGCATAAGGGAATGAATCCAAGGTCACTAGGTAAGTTGGAAAGCAGCTGATGACCCTGAGCTTTGGCAGGTAGTATTCAGGTGGCTAGCTTAAGTTTCAAGAACAGATTCAGGATCCAAACTCAATGAAAATCCTGGCAGCTTTTCCACAGTGTCTACTATATTGGAAGCAGGCCATACCTTCAGGGACATAACATGATGAGCGATTTCCAGGCCTTAATTGCCAAACCACGGAGAATGTTGGCCCAGCCAAATAGACACAACCCTTAACTATGATAAAATGTTCACCCACACTACCATAAAAAGAATTAAGAGGAAAAGTTAACTTATTGCTCACATGCCATTTAAAATATTGTGATGTTGGAGAAGACAATGGAATATATTATGGAATTAAAACAATGAACAAATCAGTTTTAGAAGACATATAATTGGAATTCTCCTTAGAATTAAAAGTGGAGAGAATTCGCTTACTTACACTGGACAAATCACTAGGGTTGGTAAAGTAGAAAGTTGGTAAACACAGTAGCCACAATCATGGAATCAAACACACCAACAGTCGACTGTATTTCATTCTGTTAAATACGTGTCAAAGGTCAGGATGAGTCAGAACCAAGGAACAGCACTAAAAAGAAGGCAATCAAAGCAAAGCTAATTCAGTTCACTGAAAGCTTGCCCGTGGACAACCCAAGGCTAGGCTACTCGCAAGGCTGTTCACACCCAGGCCTTAGTCCACCTTACAAATTGGATGCAACTATGTGCACCTCACCCGCCAGAGGAGGAAACAGAGCAGAACTAAGTGATGAAGATGAGGCACTCAGCTATTATTGTGTCCTTTGCTTTCATTGGTATACCTATGATTCATGAGAAAAATCAGATTAACATGTTAAAACCGTGACACAATTAACCACAACAAAAAGTTGATTCCTTCCTTTAAGCAAAATTGGTGACTTTCCTGAGGATTGTCTGCCACATTCCTTCAGTAAATCTATGTCACAGACTATGGAAAAAAATTTTATTTTCTCTTGCTGCCCTCACGTCAATGCTGGCTCATAGCCAGCACCCCCCAGTGGGTTTCTGAGACTATTTTGGGGAGTAGAAAACCCAGACTTTCCTCTGCGAACTGCTAGTGGTTTCAAACTTTCAACCATGCAGATTAAAGCCCAACATGTAACCAGTACACCACTAGGACTGTAGGCCTTTTGGAAAACAATCGTGAGGCTTAGACTAAGGACTAAGAGGACTCCAGGCATTGATTTGGGGTTCTGTACTTCAAGAAACTGGGAATGTTTACCAGGGAGGAGAATAAGGAAAAATGTCCCCTGATTGGGGAAAAACTCAGAAGATTATTTTCAAATATTTAGATGTAGATCTAATTATAAGAGATGTTAGAAAATCACACACGACCTACTGAATAGCACAACCACCAATGGGAAACAGTCAATAGGACATAGATTTCACTTCAGCATAAAAATAAATTGAAAAAAATTCATGAGTTTTAGAAGTGTACATGTAGAGGTTCTGTGAATTAGAGATTCTGGCTCTAATAGGCCAAAAAGTTTATATATATATACACACACATATATATACATACATTTGTACCATGGTGAGTTAAACATTGGACTGCCAACTGCAAGGTGACAGTTCAAACCTATTAGCCACTCTCTGGGATAAATACATGAGTGGCTGCTACCATCAAGATCTAGTCTCAGAACCCTATAGAACCGTGCAAGTCCAGCCTACATAAGGTTGCTGTGGCTCCGAATTGACTCAACGGCAGTTGTGGAGGTGGTGTGTACAAACACAAATAAACATACAAATGAGGGTAAATTTAAAAGTTTTGCTGAGAAAATAGAAATCTTTATTAAACAAAATCATCGAAAGGTGAAGATATTATTTCTCAACATAGGCTCTGTCTAGGTCTATGTACTTCTGAAGGAAATGTTTGCATCTTTCTAAATCCCAACCCCCCCCAAATGATTCTGTGCTCTTTGAATTACATGATGTAAAATAGTAGTTTGCCTTCCAAAATGGACTCTTATTG
Source organism: Tenrec ecaudatus (assembly GCF_050624435.1). Classification (NCBI taxonomy): domain Eukaryota; kingdom Metazoa; phylum Chordata; class Mammalia; order Afrosoricida; family Tenrecidae; genus Tenrec; species Tenrec ecaudatus. The sequence continues at coordinate 42,626,461 of NC_134547.1, forward strand.
TGTTACTTTTAATGTTCTTGGAAGTTGGGGAAACAAATGAAATCCGAAGGGGGGCGACAACAGACGTAGGTTGGACGGGATAAGATTTTCCACTGAAATTTTCATAGAAAACCCATGCCACCCTTGAAGAATAAGCATGTGTATTATCATGATTTTTTCCATTTTCTGAAAACTTTTAAAAATAACCCCCTGTAATAATCCAGGGACCTTTGAGATTATCTATCAAGATTATCCCTTTGTAATAAAAAATCTGACATTACACCACTATTCGTAAGATTTTTTTACCTGTATGAGTTGTATTGACACAGTGGCTGCAACAATGGGCTCACACTTAGCAACTATTGTGAGGACGGTACAGAACCGGATAGTTTTATTCTGTTGTTCACAGGATCTCCATGAGTCAGATCCAACCTGACAATCCCAAACAAAAGCAGTTTACAATAGTTACCATAACTCCTGAGCTGACCTCTCTGCCTTGAACTTCACTGGCGCAGCAAATCCTCCTGGAAGCCTCTGTCTTGATTGGACTTTTAAAAAATAATTTCTACAAACTTCTGAGGAGCCTGAGATATGTGTACTCCTGAAAGAACTTGTCTGCAGCCATACACTGGTGGCAGAGCCACATGTAAAAAATATAATTCAAATAAATCCATGGATGTATGAATAGAATGCTTGTAGCAATGTAAGTTTACTTATCTGATAGATATGGTTTACAGAAAGTTATTAGAACAATCCACCATGGTGTAGTACTCTACTAAATAAATAAAATGTTATCAACTCCGTAGGAGTCTCCTCTGTGCTCCTTTAGAACTTAATTACCCTTTCTCACTCCCAAAGGCAGCCATGATGCAGAATTTGCATTGACCCATTGTTCATCCTGTAGTTTTATCACAAACACAATTACTCCTAAAAGTATATCATTCAATTCTGCCTCGTTTTGAGTCTTATGTACATAATTTTTTATTAAAAACATATATTTTTTCTCTTTCAACTTTTTGTTGTGAGTTAGGTGAAGGTTTCCAGCACAGAGCATCAGCATTCCACTCAACGATCACGCACATTTTCTCCATCGCCGTCCCTCACTGTGCTGTGTCATGATTCCATTTCCTTCCTGTGCCTGCTGAGTGCATCCTGCTCCTTTCCTAACCCCCTGACCTTTGTCCTTGGGTCAATGTCTCCCTTTGGATCTGAAATAGCTGAGTATTCTTACACACGTGGATGAGTTCAGTTCCACACCTAAAAGGTAACTGAGGGCCATTTCTTGAGGGGTCCACCAATCTGTCCGATTATTGTTCCCTGCATGATAAACCTTATGTTCCCCTGATTCAACATGGGCAATGCAAGTTCACTTCAGCTCCCCATTGCCAAAGATATTGATGTTTATGAGTTCTGTTTCACTTAGTGCAACTTCCAATCTCTCTAAATTCATTCTCCGTACATTCCATGTTTTGATTTCTAATCGATGTTTGGAGTTGTTATGCACTTTGAGTCACGCCCTATTAGCAAGTGAAATTCTGAAATGTTTGCTGTGTCTGTGTCATTAGCACGGACTCTTCTTGAGGAGGCAGTGCTTCTTCAGTAATAGTTCCAGTCCCTTCCCACCTCAGGAGCTCACCTCATCCTAAATCAGACAACATTCCATTGCTCTTCAAAAAGTTCACAGTGCCTACTTTTTCAGAGGTACACTGCCTCTCTCTTCTCATATTTCTCCTTATATACTAATAGTCTGTATTAGTTTAGAAGCTCTGTTGAAATTTGTCTAGCATGGGTTGCCATGCTGATAGGTATTTGACATACTGATGGCATAACTTCTATTATCCCAGCAACACACAAGTCACAATAGCACCACAGACTGGACATGAGTAGACTACACACCAGGAAACTGTATTAAAATGTCTTAGTTGTAATTAAACCTCTTGAGGGAATGAATCACTAGATCTGGGGATTCTGGGCCATAATCTTAGGAGACAGCAATATCAATTGGCATAACACAGTCCACAAAAATAATGCTCTGCATCCTACTTTGCTGGATAGACACTGGGATCTTAAAAGTGACACTACTGGCTTCTCCCATCTGGGGCAAAGAAGAATAAAGTAAACCAAAAACACATGAAAACAATTATTCCAAAATCCTAATGGACGATGGGAACCCCAAACTCCATGACCCCAAGACCAGAAAATGTAAATGGTGCCCAACTATCACTGCTGAGCACTTTTAAAGGCACCCCAATAGGAAAGTGTAGAAATAAGTAAAAGGGAATGTGATAAAAAATAATTTTAAAGGACCCATATTACCAGTTGTATAGAGATTGATGGAACCTTACACATGATGGTCTTTAGACATTCTTCAATACTAGGGCTAAATTCACTCCTTAATTCATCTTTCAGCCAAATAATAAATAGGTAGACAATAGCAGCAAAAATAAAAACAATAACAGCAGAAAGATACACACTTTTTGGAACTGTCATCTACATGAGACCCAGGGGGCATCATTTTCCCAGGAATAAAGCTCAGAAGGCAATAAAGAATAAGAAAGATAATTGGAAACAGTAAACACAGGGAAGAAGTGGGAAGAATACTGTTGCACGATTGGGATTATAATCAGTGTCATGAAACAAAATGTGCATGAATTGGAGAATGGAAACCCAATCATTCTATAAACTTTCCTGCAAATAAAAATAAATGAATAGAAGGCAATTTAAAAACAGGACAAGGATCAAAATAAGCATTTCTGTAAAGAAAATGTATTAGTGACCCATTAGTATATAAAAATATATTCAGTATTACAAATCACTAGGGAGAAAAAATTAAAAGCCAATTATAAGCTACTATTTCACATCAAGTGAGACTACTAGAATCAAATAATATAAAATTAGTTAGTGTTAGCAAGCACATTGAGAAATTGGAGTCACCATACAATGCTGGGAGAGATGTAAGTGGTGTAACTGATGAAAAACAGCTCCTCAGTCCCTGAAAAAGTTAGTCATAGAGCTGCAATATGACTCAGCATTACATGTCTACTCCTATGTAAATATCCACAAGAACTGAAAACATATGTTCACAAGGAAGTTTCACATGAATGTTTGGAGCAGCAATATCCAAATTAGCCAAAAGTGGAAATAACTCAAATGTCCATCAACAGATGACTGAACAAATGATGTTTGGAATATACATACAATTACATTGGTCATCAAAACAATTGAAATTCTCAAACATGCTATAACATGGGTGAACCTTAAAACGATAGCATGAAGTAAAAGAAGCTGACACAAAGACTATATTTTATTTTATCCCATTTTATGAAGTCTGAAAAAAGGGTCAATATTAAAAAGACAGAAAGGAACTTAACAATTGGCCCAGAACTTGGGTTGTAGGGTGGGTGGAAATATAGAATTACAACTACTAGATATATGATTTCTTTTCATGTCATGACATGTTCTAACATGCATGATGAAAACATTCTAAAATTAGATTATAGTATTAATTCATAGCAGTGTGAATAAATAAAAAACGACTGAACTTTGAATGGGTGACTGTCAAAATATATTTATTACAATTTAATAAGTCTATAGCAGGGAGAGCTCAGAGAATATAGTCAGAAGCTAACAAGCAGAAGAAGCTGTCCTCAGCCACTACCGAATAAATCCTGCCAAGAGGGAAGTTCTGCAGTCCCTGGAAACCAGAAAAACAACTTAAAAGCTAAACATCAAAGTTTCTTAAAACTGGAGAACAACAATGCCTGCTGACTGTTGGGGACCCCTTCTCCATTGACCAGTGGCCTGAGCTGCTTCAGTGCATCCCCCCGCCCCAGCCAAAGGGCTTCTCCCATGATACTGCTCCAACCAGCCCAGACAAGTTTCTTACAACTTTGCAACCTCTGGGTGCCCCGCAGGGATAGGTGGTGTCCTACCCTTTTCTGTATTATTTTTCCTTCCTTCTTATGAGCCCCTCCCCATCACAGGCACAACCCAACACAGTCATCCGATAGGAACCCGAATCCGTGTAGCATGCGTATTGTTTATTCATTTATTTGGGTTGTAAGGTATTATTGCATTTTATTCTTTTTTCTACTCTAAGTGGTCCCACCCCTATAGCTGCACATGCCTCCCAGCAATGCCTATCATGCAACACTGCCACAAATCTGGGCGCATCCACCCAAGCCAGGGGGATTGTTTTTCTTTTCTTTAAGACCAGGTGTTCTCTCTTTGGCTCCCCTGAGGGCATGGCTCCACCTACATTGATGCTAGCACAGCAAGAGCCCAGCATCCAAGTTCAAGTCGCACCCCTCTCTTCTGGAGACTTTTCCTTCTTCCCTTTGCCTCTGGACACTTTTCCCTTCTTTTGTCTTCTTCCCATTTTCTCTTTTTCTATCACGGTCTCTTTTCTGACTTTTTCTTTTTATTCTTTAATTCCACTTCTTCTGATGTGTGTCTCCTTGTGGACCCTTTTTGTCTGATCTGATGGTTATTTTCTGACCTTTGACTCCTGCCCCAACCGCTGTCTTTTTCTGTTCTCCTGCTCTCCCCTTTTCCTCATGAAATACATTTCTCTAATACCTATTCATTCTTACTACTCTTTGAAAAATGCATTTTTGTATTAATTTTTAAAGTTTAGTCTATTCAGACAGACCTTTGTTTCTCTTATTATGGTTTCTTTTATTTTATTCTCTCTTTTCTTTTCCCTCCCACCTTGTCCACAAAATCATAATTTCCTCCTTTTTCCTATTTCCCTACCATACGTTTTCCGGCTCCTCTTAGACCTCATCCTTGTCACTTGACTTAGTCAGCTACTCCTATGTAAACCAGTAGCTCACATAAATAGCTGGAATACAATACTACAGAAACAACACTCAGCCACAAGACACCCCTAAAATCAAGCACTCAAATCCAATGAAATATTCTGGGGAAAAAGTGCTGGAATTATTAGAAATAGAAAGAAGAAGAATCATGTTTAGGTTGTGGGTTATACTCATGTGAACAATGGAAGGAATTGAGTTGTGGGTTATACTCATGTGAACAATGGAAGGAATTGAGTTGTGGGTTATACTCATGTGAACAATGGAAGGAATTGAGTTGTGGGTTATACTCATGTGAACAATGGAAGGAATTGAGTTGTGGGTTATACTCATGTGAACAATGGAAGGAATTGAGTTGTGGGTTATACTCATGTGAACAATGGAAGGAATTGAAAACTAGGAATTCTACAACCAAAGGAATACCAGAAGAAAAGCAGTAAGATAACAGAATTATAAGACATGGGAAGAGACTTGAGGAAATGAATGGAAGAAAAGGGAAATTTAATCAGAGAGCTCAAAGACAATTACTCTCCCTATATCTGATGACAGAAACCATCAACCAAAAGAGCTAAGGAATTCAAAGTCCAAGAATTATATAGAACACTATCAAGAGAAACGACTTACACTTTATTGGTCCTGGAGCAAGAAGAAGCCAAAAAATACCCACCGAGAATATAGTATGAAATATATTGGAAGAAAATCTCCCCAACTTCACAAAAACAGTGAACATAAGTGCCCAGGAAGCTGGGAGAATCGCCAACAGCCTAGTTCCCCAAAGAAAGAGATCACAGCACAGTGTCATCAAAGAATCCAATTTCAAGGCAAAGGAGAGAAGCTTGAGTGCAGCTAGGAAAGAAAGAATAGTCACCTATGAAAGAAATAATAAAGGAAGAAAGACGACAACAAGGATAAACTCAAACAATGTCAGTGAGTGTTATTGGAAGTTTTCCCTGAGCACTATCTCCCATTGTTTGTGTAAATAGTGTCCAGTCATGCAAGGATTTATTCTGTAAAAGTCAATAATCTAGGTATTGTCCTTTGTACCTAGCCTACACTTGTTCAATCTCCCTTTCTCAATAGTGTTTTAAAGTCATTACCATGGACTAAGCCAATGACAATATAAACAGAAGGTCCTTATGCTCCAGGGTTTGATGGATAAGATTCTCTACCACGAAATAACAAAGATGTCTCTAAAGTGAACCAGAGATAGATAGAAAGCATAGGGTCAGGAATGGATTTGGGGTTCACACTTCGTCCTAGTTCCTATGTGAGAACACTGAGTTCTGATGACATGGCCCTGCTTGATACTCACCCTCAAGAAGGAAACACTGAATAGATGGGTGCGATAGCAAGGTGTGGTGAATAAATTAGATGGTGCCTGGATGTCAGAAAGAAGAATTTCTATGCTCCTAAAGGCTTATTTTAAAATAAGCAGCCATCTAAGTAAGATGTTAACTATACCCACATGGACGAAACACACCAACATCCATGATCAAAGGATTGTAAATTATATATTCTCAGTCAGAAGGAGGGAACAGAATCTGAGGTTAAATAGTGAAATTCTGGTTTGCAGAAGTCTATCGATGACAGATAATAGTGGAATCCAAAATGCGTTTTCAGGTTCTACACAGGGAATAAGCTTCTGGCAAGTTCCTGTAACCATAATTGAGAGATGGGAATAGCCTGGTGATCACACAGAAAGTAAAGAAACAAACTAAAAAAAACATTAAAATGATAAATCTGACTTGAATGGTTAAAATTTTGTCATCTAATCTTCCTTTTGACACCCTTTATGCTTGATCTGGTTTTAATATTAGCTATTTTTTCATATTGGGGTTTATCTCTGTTGGACTTTTTTCCTTGTTGGTAGGTTTCTTGGCTCTCTCTTATGTATTTTCCTAAGTCTTCAGTATATGAAGTCCAGAATGGATAAATCTATAGAGACAATACTTATAATAAGGGTCACTGAGTGTTTAGCAGGGAAAATGAGGGGTGGGGTAACTGGGAGCTACTATCACGGAGCACAAAGAGTAAGAAAAATGATTGTGGTAGCAATTGTACAGCACTGCTTTATAAGATTGAGCTATGGACTGATCTTATGTCTGGATTAACTCCTAATAAGAGGATTTGAAAGGGGAAAAAGGATAAGTATAGAGCTCCCTGCAGGTACCATGCAGTCAAGAAGACAATGGAGTGTCATGTCTACAGTTCTGAGAAGGAAAAAAATTGCCAACCAACCCTATATCCAGGAAAATTATCCCTCAGATACAAGGGAGAAATAAAGACATTCCAACAAAGAGAAAATTAAAGGAATCCTTTACAAAATGAACCAGCATTGAATCAATGAGAGAAGAAATTGATTATTTGAAAGGATTAAACAAATTGGCAAAGCATTGGCAAACTTAAAACAGATAAAGAAAGAGTGTATTCAAATATCGGGAATTAGAGATGAAAGGGCAATATCACAACATATTGAAGCAAAACCAAAAAAAAACACTACACCATTTTTAAAGACTGCACTTCCACTTAGACAGCCTACAAGAAATGGACAAATACTTAGAAAGGTGCCATCTACCCAAATTAACACGGATATAGAAAACTTGAACAGACCCATAACAAAAGAAAATTGAGAAGGTCAACAAGAAACTTCCAGCCAAGAAAAGCTCAGGACCAGACGGCATCACAGGAGAATTTTACCAAGTAGCCATTGGGGGAATCGTCACCAATTCTGCATAGATTATTCCAGAATATAGAAAGGAGCATAAAAGTCCCACTCATTCTATGAAGTGGGCATCACTTTGATACCCAAACCAAAGACTGCACACAGACAGAAAACTATAAACCAATAGGCCTTATGAACCTAGATCCAACAATTCTCAACAAAATTCTGGCCACTAGAATTCCACAATGTATAAAAAATGTAATTCATCAGGATCAAATGAGATTCATACAAGACACACAAGGATGGTTCTTCATTAGAAAAACAATCAATGTAATCCACCCTAAACAAGACAATGAATGAAAATTACATGATCACAACCATAGATGCAGAAAGACATTTGACAAGCTCCAACACTATTTATTATATTTAAAACAAACAACTGTGAATAAACTACCGTAAGACAGAGCAATGGCTTGCTGGGTATACACCCCAAAGGAGTAACATGCAACACAGACACATCCTCTCCCATGTTCATCCAGTCTGGTTCATAGTGACAAGAGGCTGGAAACAGCGCAAATGCCTTGCAGTAGAAGAAGGAATTAAAAAAAAATCCCTCTGGTACAGCCACACCGTGGAAAACTACATTCCCCACACCAGTAATGACAACCAAAGTACCTCATGGCATGGGTCGATCTGAAAACCATGGCGCTTTTCAAGGTTAGTCCCTTACAAAAGGTCAAATCCGTTGTGAGACCATTACGATAAGGATAAACACCACAACAAATCCAGTCATCTCTTTTCAGGTCATGTCATCCTCTAACCCGGTTCCCCATACAACAAGGTGGTGACCTTGCTCATGTTCCACATCTCCCTTTCTCTCACTGCCATCAAGTCAGTGCTAACTCGCAGCGACTGCCCTAGGAAGTTCTGACATTTGAACTGTGTAGGGAGTGAAAACGCTTGTCTTTTTCCTGTTATGTAGGCACACAGCCCAAGCTTAATCCCTCCACTGCCAGGGCCCCTGAATAGGACCTTCTGCACTTTCTACTCCCTTAAACAATTGCAGTCTTGGAAACCCACAAAGGGGTCGCTGTGAGTCAGCATTGACACCATGGCGGTGAGTGAGTATTTGAACATGTCAAAGCCACGTTGACAGAGGAGGCCACTTCTCAGTTGGGGTCAGTTCTTCATGTGGGGAGAGGGAGAAGACCAGTTATTTCCATATAGTGGTTAGCTCATGTTCCACAGTCACCCCAAATCAACAGACACACCTGCAAGGGTGCTCAGTGAACCTTAAGGGAAATTCAAGTCCAGAAGGGAAGTGGGTGGCATGGCTGTCTTGAGGAGGTGATGTCACTTCTGTTGGTTGGTAAACTAGGGGGCGTGCCATGCCCTAGGGGAAGAGCTTAATTTTACTTACAAAGACCAACAATGGGGGACTCCTGGTATTATGTTCCTAATGGGGCGATTTTGACCTAGTTTCTATCCAGGTTTTGGTGACTCAGGTGTGTGCTATCGACAACCAAACTTTTAGATTCTGTCTCTTCAAGGAGCACATGGGCCATGCCTGAAAAATCCAAGTTGGACATTCCACAAAGCATGAGAAGAAGCAGATGAATATTATCCCAAGGTTATGAATTTAGAAACCATCAGACTTTGATTCAAACCTCTTTCTTTGAAGATACTCAACAAATGGCAACTCCAAACTACCATATATATTTTTTTATTTTCATACTCTCCAGTTTTACATCACTAGTGACAGAGTGGTTACACGTTGGGCTGCTAACCTCAAAGTTGGCAGTTCAAAACCACATAGAAGAATCACACCAGGTTGTGTGATCCAAAAACTGGGGGAGAGAACTGTTTGATAGCTTAAAATCTAAACAGTATGCATAAGACAGTAAAAGCTATTCATTTTCAGGGTCCCCACATGGATTAAACATCTGGTAAATCCCCTCTGAGGAAATGACCAGGGATGCCAACAGTGGATTAAAACAAGTGTAATAACATTAAAATTCAACACTTTGTCATTTGTTCTTCTACTTGACACATTTTAAATTTGTTACAGATTTCATTATGTCCCATTTTCTGTTTTATTTTGTTATAGTTGTTAAGGTGTTTTTTAATTTTAATTTTTGATGTTTTTCTTTATATGAACTCCAGGATACATAAATCTATAGTCAATAACTCTTTTGATGGTTTCTTAGAGTTATGGTGGGAAGGTTAAGGGGACACTTAATAATAATAAGTACAATAAAGAAGAAAATGTTCTAAAATTGATTGTGGTGATGATTGCGCCACTCATGAATGTCTTTAAACCACTGAATTGTATGACATGTGAATTAAATGTCAATGAAACAGTAAATTAAAAAACTAAGGTTGTAAACATTGCTTAAAAGACTATGGCTTTTGCCTGAAGCCCTTTCTCATTCACTTGTTGACTTGGTTCTCATGGAGCCAGTTGTCATACTGTAATCTGATTGATGGAGGCCCAGATAGCAAGGAATTGAGCCCCCACACAAGTCTTGTTATTAGACAGACTGCATTAGGAAGTGGATTAACACAGATGTATAACCATGGCATTTTTAATTGCTTTGTATGCATGTGAAAGTTGGACTTCAGACCTCAGACAGACATCCCAGCAAAGCAGTGCCAGGATTCCTGTCCCCCAGAAAGGGGAGACAATATATGATGGCTAGTTTAGCCACAATGTTGCAGGGCAATATGTTACATAGCGTTAGATAAGAGATACACTGGTAACACCAAACTTTTTTCCCATCATGATTGTAATAATTTGCACTTCTAGCAGAAGTTTTTATTCAGTATTCTGTATGATATAAAATCAAAATATGATATGATTTAAATCAAGAAAGAAGGACAGAGATGTATCTTCTCATCATATTTATTCCATCTGTGTACTGAGCAAATCATCAGAGTATCTGGATTATATAAAGAATAATGTGGCATCTGGACAGGAGGAAGACTTATTAACAATCTCAGATATGCAGTTGGCACAGCCCTGATTGCTGCAAGGAAGGAAGAACTGAAGTACTTGCTCATGAAGTTCAAGGACAGTAGCCTTCGAAAAAGAGTACAACTTAATGCAAAGAAGATAAAAATCTTCACAACTGGATCAATAGTTAGCATCCTGATAAATGGATAAAAGATTGAAATCATCAAGGATTTCCTCTTGCTTGGATTCCCAATCAATGTTCAGGTAAGCAATAGTCAAAAGATCCAAATGACACATTGCAAGGGAAATCTGCTGCACAGGGCTTCTTTATGTGTTGAAAGGCAAGGATGTTACTTAGAGGAATGAAGGGTACTTGCGCCAGGGCCTGTTCTGTTTAATAAGCTCATATGCACATAAAAGTCAGACATTGAATAAAGCAGGCCAAATAAGAATAGATGATGTGGTAGTTACATAATCTGGTGTCAATTTGAGGATATAGCCAATGAGACCTCTGTGTGGGCATGGCCTTCTCCTGAGAATTCTGTGAAATCCTGTATTTCCTCCACGGAGGTGGGAGACACACTTGCTCTGCTTACTCCCTGTGAGACATTCCTATGGAGAGAGGCTGATGGAGCCAGACCTCTGGAGCCGGAGAAGTCATGTGGAAACCCCTGCCATCGCTGAGATGCTTTCAATGCTCCTGGATCCACAAGACTTCCCACCACTGATCTGTGATCTTCCTGCACTCAGCATCATTGCTGAGGACTTGATAGATTGGTATCAGACATATGGGTTAGTGTTGGACTTATGGACTTGATCTGGACTGGGCTAGGATATTTTCTCAGTGTTCAATTGCTCTCGTATATAAAGCTCTTTCCTGTACACATATGACTGTCTATGAATTTGTTTCTCCAGTCTACCCAGGCTTACACAATGCATTTGAATATGGTGCTGGCAAAAATAGTGAAAGTGCGATGGATTGTCAAAAGACCAAACACATCTGTCTTGGAAGAAGTACAGCCAGAATGCTCCTTGATGGTGAGACTTCATCTCACATACTTTAGACATGTTGTCAGGAGGACTCGATCCTGGAGAAGGACACCATGCTTGTTAAAGTAGAGGGACAACAAGAACGATGAAGCCCCTGGGCAAGACAGATTGACACAGGGTCTTCAACAAAACAGCAATCCTCACTGTGGGGTATTTAGGACTGGGCATTGTCTGTTCGTTAGACATAAGGTCACTATGAGTCAGACTGACTCAATGGTACCTAACAACAAGCAGAAGTAAGTGAAAAATTCCTAATCCCTCACAGCCTCATCCACTCTTGGGTGTTTTTCAAATGTTCATCAATCAGGCAAGTGTGATATAATTTTTAATGAGATTTGATTTTGCATTTCATAACTTTCTAATGAGGTTGCATATCTTTTCATATGTTAATAGGCTATTCATATATCTTTTCCAACACACCTGGTTTTATTGTTTGTACACTACCCTCCTTTACTTTTAAGACATGATTAGAACAATTTAAAAATACATGGCGAGTGCTAATCCTTTGTCACTTACATGTGATGCAATTCTTTCCCCATGTATCGCTGCTTTGCATTCCTATGGTGCCTTTTAATGAACAGAACTTTAAAAATATAAAACTATAGTCAAATTATATATTCCTTCATTTATGGTTAGCCCTATTTCAGTCATAACAATTTTTCTCCCTTGAAATCATAATAACATCCATCTAGCTTTTCTTTCAAATATTATTATATAATTTGATTTTTCATATGTTCAAATTCATTTCATCTTTTAGAAAGTTATGGTTTAAGCATACATATATAATTTCCCAACAATCGTTTGTTATTCATATTTCTTATTTTTGTTTTCTTCTCATCTTCCCATCATTGGTGTTCTTTACTCTCTCCCATTCCTTTCCTCCAGTTCCTGAAACTCTCTTTTTACAAAACAACCAACTACCCATCTATAAGAGTTTGGTTTTTTAGGTAGTTAGGTCTAGAAGGAAGTTGGTTGATCTATCCAACAGGGTGCATTGTGTCATGTGATGAATGAGCAGCACGCTCTGCGCTAGGGTGAAAAAACCTGTCATTAAGCATGGAGCAGTATATGGAGTGTCCTCCCTCCGCTATGTGTGCATGAATGATGACATGCAGATAGAAATTGTGAAGAAAATGTCAAACTTATCAGTGACTTGCTTAAGTATATGACACAAACAAGGTTATGGGCCTTTCTCTGTCTAAATCTATAATATATTATGTCTTTGCAGGAAATATGTGTCATTATCACTCTTGTCACTTGGTAAAAAAACATTAAAGTAATTAAATATAAGTTAGGAAAGAAAGCCTCCTACAAATTATGAATTTGGTCAATCACTACGAAGTATAAGAGCCATAATAGGTAGTAGGGCCATGTTTGATGCTCCCACAGTACCCTTTGAATCTGTGTCTTATCTTGCATGAGTGGTCCCTTCTCTGTGTGTCTAGAATATGCATGCTCTTGTGTAATCATTATATTCTACAATAATAATAAAAAGATGATCTGATGTTTATCTTTATTTTTTACCTTCCCACCACACTTTCCTGAACAAATTAATAATGCTTCCTAAACTCAAATGCCTTTTTCACATGGCAACCACTTCTGCAGCAATTATCAAAGAACAAAGTGAATTCTCAACTTGCATTTGTTGACTTCCTGGAAACCCAATTGATTGAGGCAGAAGTTGGGTCAGCCTTGAAGAACTTTATTCCATATTTTTCACTTTAAGGAATGAGAATATCCTGACTCTCATTGCTCTCTTGAGAAACAGAATCAATATCTTGCCCAAGCAAAATTGGTCAATTGTCATTGTATAGATTAAGATCCTATAGAAATCAATTGATTACCCACTTTGTGGATTTTCTGGGATCACCTGCATAGCCTTAGCTGGCTATTCTTAACCCTCTTCTGGCCGGTCGCTTATTGCTTGGCTGAAGGTTGGTGGATTCCTAGGGAAGGCTGATTCACTTCAATGTCACTTTGGAGCAAAGCATAAATAGGAAAGCAAATCTGCTGCAGAACTGCCACATGATAGCTCCTGAAACCACCTTACAAAAGCGTTTTCATCTAGTATCTTAGGTGATCCATGAGTCTGTTCACTTCAGTGATCATGAGAAGTCATGATTTTCTTATAATAATATCTTTCTAATATTATAGAACTGTTTTCTTTATACATTTATTTACCATATAATACAGAAATCCCACCTGGGTATTTCCCCAAATGAATCAAAAGCCTATGTTCACACAACGATCTACACATAAATGTTTAGCTTTGCTCTTAATCACTCCAGTTGAAACCATGCATCCTCCAGCTGGCAAACTAGTTCATTCAGAATAAAATATTACTCAGCAATAAAAAGGAATGCATTACCGATATCATCATCAATATAGATAAAACTTGAGTACACTGTGCTAAGTAAAGGAAGCCTGACACGAGAAACTAAATACTGCCTGATACCATTTATATGACACTTTGAAAGGCAAAATTATATAAGTGTCTTAGTCTCATTAGTGTACCTTAAAAAAAAGGCCAATAGAACAGCAGCTTTCAAGAGAATCTGCTAACCCAGTTAAATTCAATACAGAGGTCAGCTCAGAGGAGTATAGAGACTGGTTAGGGGGACTCCCCCCAAAAGGTGATCCTGATAGAGTTCCCTGAAGGGCATGAGATGGTCATGGAGGCTGATTATGAAGAAGTTTTAAGAAAATTACTATCTGAATTGGTGGGGAAAATCCAGGAAAATTGCACCTCTCAATTGTTTCCCATTATGACAATGCATCTACTCATTCTTTTCCTAGGAGAGGTTCATTGGGAAGCCTGCTCCCTATAGACCTGATCTTACTCCTTATGTTTCTTTATGTTCTGAAACTCAAAGAATGTTTAAAAGGAAAATTATTTGAGTCCTTGGGAAAGGATATCATGCTTAGTAAAGTAGAGGATAAGACAAAAAGAGGAGGATCTTCAAAGAGTTGGATTGACACCGTGGTTGTATGTTAGTCTGGGTAGACTGGAGAGACAAATCATAGACACACATCTGTGAATAAGAAAGAGGTTTATATAAAGAGTAATTAAATATTGAGAAAATATCCCAGACCAATTCAGATCAAGCCCCCAAGTCCCATATTAGCCCATATGTCCTATACCAATCTATAAAGTCCTCTTCAGACTCATAAAATACATACAATACTGCTGAATGCAGGAAGATCATAGGCCAGTGGGTTGGAAGTCTGGTGGATCCAGTGGTGGTGGAAGCATCTCAGTGCTGGCAGGGATTTCCACATGGTTCATTCAACTCTGACTGCCTCAGGGGTCTTCATGTGGTTTCTCCTCAGAAATGTCTCTAGAGGAGTGGGCAGAGAGAAAAACACAGCTCCTGTTTCCAAGGAGGAAATACAGGAGTTCCCAGAATCCTCAGGAGAAGGCCATGCCCACACAGAGGCCTCATTGGCTATGACCCGATTGACAGACTAGACTCCACTCCTTCACTCTTAATCCTCTCATGTCCCAAATTGACCCCCAGATTATGTAACTACCACAGGCTGCAACAATAGATTCAAATGTGACAGCTAAAGAGGTGACAGGCAGTGTGCTGGGATCACTATGAGATAGAAGTGACTCAATGACACTTAATAACTACTTGAGTCTCCAAGGATGCCAAAATTGTCATTTTTTGTGGCATAAATTGTAGAGTGCAGAATTCTTCTGGGAAGGGGAAGAGAGAGGAAAACACTATTTTCAGAGCTACATTGATCCATGTGGAGAATATGTCAAGATACCATAGCTTCACATATTATTTTTGTTTGATAAAGTGTTTTATTATTTGCAGCAAAACATTTTGACTTACCTTCATATCTCCATAAACCTGATTCCAAAAAAGTTTGCCACTCCCTGCCTTTCAGTTGCCCCTTTCGTTTGTAGTGTCCGCTTATAGCACAATACCGCACACACTGAGAAATCCTCTTCCAAGTAATATATGGCTCACGGGCATCATGGTGGAAAAACTCTGTCACTTCCAACTTCCACTTTTGCTACATGTTTTCAACTCTCTTTCTGAGGTTCTTCTGAAGCTGGTACGGAAAAAAAAAGTCTGGATAGGGTTTCATTTTTAATACACTTTTATTTTAACAACTTAGAGAAAAATTAAATTCAGGCATTTCATTTGCATCAGGCATTGAGTTTGATAAAGTAGTTTAAATTAGCAGAAGAATCACACACCTGTGCCAAATTTTCATATCAACAACCTCTACCACAAAGACTCTGAGTCAGACGAGAATTCACATCCCCAAATGATCTCTCATCATGTCGTACATTGCTATGAAGAAAATATTCCACGTTAAAAGAAATAGAAAATAAAAATAAAATCAAAGAGGCAGCATTTATGGTTCTCTGCTTACATCTGATTATGCAGCAACCCCTTAAAAGACAAATGTATATCAAGTTAGTAATGAATATGCATCACACTCAGTTATAATTTCGCTCGGTATGTCTAGCCAATGGAAACATAGGTTGTTTCAGGCATTCAGCAATGTGCCCCATACTCAGTGTATGAGAATGTTTTAAAGATTAAATCCACTCAACAAATAGTTGCAAGCTTCTGTGAGGAGCTGGGACTTATGCTAAGAACTATGAGATGCATAAAGGTGGAGAAATAACTGGGTTGAATTTGGAATATTTTCGAAACAAGAATACTTTATAGTTTGTAGCCTTTGAAAGTTATTAACATACTAGTTAAGATATTAACAAATATCAGTCGACCAAACATTTATCTGCACAGCGCATCTCATTTCCTGATCATTCTTGATCAAACAGGGGACTTCAAATAGTTCACGAGAAAATTCCATCATTCTTTAATTCAATTTTCCATGAACCTTTGGAAATACATATATAAGCTACATATATCATATATTAGGTATGTAATGACACATTATAATATGTGTAATATACATAATATATTATGTGTACAATAATTATATATATTATGTATATACTTTAGAAAGGGAGAAGCATATGAATGGCTTTACTTCACGAAGTTTAGCCCATCTTACTGACTATGTCACTGCTTCCCCAAAGATAATCACTGATGATGTATAGTAACACACAGTACACAGTATTTAATGGAGCAAGAGATTTGATATGGGCTTTCAGTAATAAATCCATGTTCCAAGAAGGGGGGATTTTTACAATCTTTTCTCCCCAAAGAGCTATTAATAAAAAATAACTCAGAGAATATATTTCTAGTAAACCAAGATTCCTAGGATGTAAACCTTTACTCGAGTCATGCTGAGCTCTTTATCCCCAGTAAAAAAAGTTCAAAATGATTGATGAATCCTGCCAGGAGACTGTCACACATTTTGCCTTGCGCCATTATGTACATTTCATCCATAGTAAACTTTAATGTGGATATCTTTCAAGCTATACCTGGAAATGGAGAGTTTAAAAGAAGCCCTTCAGCTTAATAGCTCTGCAATTTGTGTCCCCGTTCTGTATCTATCCATGTGGCCACTTAGTTGAAATAGTGAGAGACCTCCATATCTCATCCTATCTGATCCACCCACCCAAACCCACATCATATGGCCTAAAACTTGGCCTCCAGAGTAGAAAGTCTAAAAAGTTGGGGTCACCAGAAATTTCCCCAGACTTTTGGTTAATTTGGATTCCACAAAAAAGGAGAGAGCTCAAAAGAAATGTTGAACTCACCCGATTCAAAACTGTGGCTAATAATAACCCCATAGTTTGCATTAAATATAATGGAACAAAGGTGGCCTTATGTATCAACAATGGTTATCAGTTCCAGTGGTAAGACCATTTTATTCTACATCTAAAAGGAATTTAGATTGCATGTCAGCTGATTGATGTAGATGTGTGGTAGTTACCATAATCTGGTGTCAATTTAGGACTAGAGAGGATTAAAAGTGAAGAGGCGAAAAAAGAAGTGAGTAAGTAATTAAGTAAGTAGGTAAATAAATAAATAAATAAGAAGTGAAGGGTAGAGTCTTGTCTGTCAATTGGATCATAGCCAATGAAGCTTCTGTGTGGGTGTGGTCTTCTCCTGAGAATTCTGGGAAATCCTATAGTCCTTCTGGAGACACTTCTCTCTCTCTGCTGACTCCCTGCGAAACAACCCTAAGGAGTAACCACATGGACCTACCCTGGGGCAGGCCTGGAAATTAGAGAAGCCACATGGAGACCCATCAGCACTGAGAAGCTTACAAGACCACTGGATCCAAAGACTCTCTACCCCTTGGCCTGTGACCCTCCTGCACTCGGCATCAGTGCATGCATTTCGTGAGTCTGAAGAGGACTTTATAGATTGGTATTGGACATATAGGCTAATATCAGACTTGGACTTGTTCAAACTGCAACCTTATTAACCCCACATATTCTTATTGGCCAGGTTGCCACAATTAGCCCTCCTATCACAAGATGGAAGAAATAAAAATAGAAAAATATAGATACTGTGGTTAGTGGTGTATTTGAAATTAACTTAAAATTAATGGAAATTTAATTAACCTGAAATTATTCTACCCTGTCATCTACAATCTCAAAGCATCAAAATCATCTTGACAGCACACAAAAATGCAACAATAATCTCAATCAATCCAGGTCAGGTCATCAGCTTTCAGGGATTTGAAAAATTTATCTTGAAAAAGAAATCAGTTTCCTTACTTTTTTTCCCAGGAAAATGTGTGTTGAGAGAGGCATGCACACAGCAAGTTTAAAGTTCATTTGAAGTACATGTAAAACTAAACACAGGCTTGAGACCTTTACCGCCAAGGCATTCAGAAATAAAATTTCCTAGCTTTCTTTCCCAAGTTCTCTTGCTACATTCTTTAAGAGTATAGTTAAAGGATTGCTGATCCTACTGTTTAAATTGCCCAGCATCTTGTTTAGGATATTGTGGCAAGTATACATTCTCTGCAGTTGCGTTGACTCTGACTCCTAGTGACCCCACAGGACTGCACCATATAGTTTCCAAGGCTATGTTCTTTACAGGAAGCGTGCGGTCACCTCTTCTCCTATACAACAGTTGGTGGGTTCCAATCACTGATTTCTGCTTAAGAACAAAGTTCTTTAACCATTTCATCACCAGGGTTTGTTTGTGGCCGACACTTTGTAAAGTGCCATAGAGTTGGTTCTGAATCATAGTGACCCTACTACACACTACTCAGCACTGTGCCAGTCTCTCAAGTATTGCTTTATTTGAGCCTGGGATTACAGCCACTGTGTCAACCCATCGCATCAAAGGTCTTTTCTACTGCCTCTGCTTTATCAAGCATGCCTTCCCTCTGTTGGGAATAGATCTGCCTGATAGTATGTCCAACATACCTGAGACAAAATCTCACTATGTTCTTTATGAAGGTATGTCTAGCTATACTTATTCCAAAACAGGTTTGTTTATTCTTTAGTAACACCATAAAAAACTTACTGTAATAGAGCTGAATATAACTCTTAGCGGCCCTAGAAAATAGCGTATAACTGTACCTGTGACATATTGAGACTGCAATTCTTTACGGAATAGAAAGCTTCATCTATCTCCTGCAGAGCAGCTGTAAGTTTCAAACTGCTGGCCTTTTGGTTAGTAACCCAACATATAATCCACTACACCACCAGGAGTCCATCGGTAAGTTCATACTATGTTCTCTTTTCTGTATCAGTACCATAATTCTTGTACCACAATGTTTGTGATTGTTAGGTACCATCAAGTAGGTTCCGACTCAGAATGACCCTCTCCTCAACAGAAGAAAACACTGCCTCGTCTGACTCCATCCTCAAAAATGTTCTTATGTTTGAGCACATCATGGCCACTGGGTCAAACCATCTTGTGGAGGATCTTCCTCTGTTTCCCTGCCCCTCTACTTTACCAAGCCTGATGTCTTTCTCTGGGGACTGGACTTTCTGAGAACATGTTCAAATTATGTGAGATGAAGCGAACCCATCTTTGCCTCTAAGGAGTATCCAGCTGTATGTTTTCAAAGACAGATTTGTTTGTCCTTTCGGCAGTCCATGGTACATTTTAATATCCTTTGCCAGCACCATAATTCAAATGTACCAATTCTTCATTGGTCTTCCTTATTCAATGTCCAACTTTCACATGCACGTGAGGTGATTGAAAATACCATTGTTTGGATCAGGCACATATTAATCCTCAAAGAAATATCCTTACTTTTCAACATTTTAAAGGTTTGTACAACAGATTCTCCAATGCAATGTGTCACTTGACTCATTGCTGACTGCTGCTTCCATGAGCATTGATTGTGGATGCAAGCAACCCCCACACATTGACCACTTCAATCTTTCTCCATTTATGATGATGCTACCCATTGGTCTAGAGTTTGTGAAGAGTTTGGTTTTCCTTACATTGAGTTGAAATTCCTATGGAAGATGGTAATCCTCCAGCTTTATCATCAAATGCTTCAAGTCCTCCTCACTTTCAATAAGTCTGGTTGAGTCATCTGCATATCTCAGGTTATTAATAGGTCTTTCTCCAATCCTGATGCCACATTTTTCTTCATATAATACCGCTTCTCTGATAATTTGCCCAGCATACAGACTGAATAAGTATGATGACAGGTTACAACAACAGAATAAAGTGTTTTATACTGAATAACACCCTTCCTGATTTAAAACCCTGCAGTATTCCCTTGTTCTGTTTGCACAACTGCCTCTTGATCCCTGTACATGTTCCTCATGAGCACATTGAAATGTTCTGAATTCCCATTTTTCACAGGGTTATCCATAGCTTATGGTCCCTACTGGCAAATGCCTTTGCACGGTCATTAAAACACCAGTCAACATCTTTCTGGTATTCTCTGCACTTATCCAAGATTCAACTGATGCTATTAATAATATCCTTTGTTCCACATCCTCTTCTCAATCTGGTATGATTCCCTAGTAGTTCCCTGTCAATGATGCTGCAAGTGTTCTTGGATGAACTTCCAAAAATTTAACTTTCCCGTTATATCAATGATGTCATTCTACAACTTGATCATTCTGGTGGATCATCTTTCTTTGGAGTGGGTACAAATAAGGATTTCTTTCAGTCAGCTGGCCAATTAGCTGCCTTCCAAATTCCTTGGCATAGACAAGTGAGTATTTCCAGTGTTCCATCAGCTTGCTGGCACATTTTCATTGGTATTTCATACATTCCTGGAGCCTTCTTTGTGGCTAATACTGTCAGTGCCGCTTGAACGTCTTCCTTCAGTAGCACTGGATTTTGATCATATGCTTGATCATATGGTTAAATGTAAACTACTGTATGTACTCGATTATTATTACCCAGAAAACCAGAAAAACTGTTTGACTCGAGTATAAGCCTAGGGTGGAAAAATGCAGAAGCTCTCGGTGAGTTTCAATAATCAAAACAAATGAAAATAAAATTATTAAAAATTGAGACATCAGTGGGACAATGTATTTAAATATTTATTTGTTTGGTGCATAAATTTGAATTCTGTATTGATTGGATTTCCTTGTATGTGAATGGATATGATGCTATCACAGACAGCATGGGGTTTCCAGATCAACCTTGAGCAATCCTTTGTGACCATGAACACAATGCCATTCCTCTAGAAAGTGTCCTTCCTAGCATATTAAACCATGTGGTTGATCGAACTAAAAATGGCTAATCCCACTCATTTCAGCTCGCTGAAGTCTAGAATATCTATCTTTGTGTGTTCCATTTCATTTTGACAACTTCCAATTTTCCTGTATTCCTACTTATACATTCTTAGTTCCAATTATTAATTGATGTTTGCCAGTGTTTCTCCTCATTTTGAGTCATGACTCATTAGCAGATGAAGTTCCCAAAGCCTGTACTTCAATAGGCTTTCCTCTACCCACGTCATTATGGTCAACTTGACTTTGACCAGGCAGCTCTTCTTCAACCCTATACTTAATGCCGTCTGGCTTGAGGGGCTCATTTTCTGGCACCATCCTTAAAAAATATTAAGATTCTCTTCAATAGGCCTTCAGTATCTGACGGTGTTTGGGGGAAATCCATAAGGTGCTCAGTATCTGGTGATCTTTCCATATCATGCCTAAGAGTTTCAATGTCTATTTCCTCTGAAGTAGGCCCCCAATTCCTTCTTGGTATTCTATTCCTTGAAAGCTCTGCTGACACCTGTTCACTTGGGTGACCCTGCTGGTATCTAAATACCATAATTAAAATCCGTTAATTCTACTTCAATCTTTCTTATTTTATATTCAGCTTCTCCACTCAGATAAGGTAATTGAGAATTCCTTCCCTTAGGACAGGGACACATTAGTCTCCTCAACATGCTATCTTTGCTCTTTAACACTTTAAAGCGGTCTTGTGTACCAGATCACTTATATAACAGGTAGGGGTGTTTTGCATTGAGTTAACCTTAAACTTCCACCTGAGGGCTTGAGGTTATGTTTCCCTTAGGGAATCCACAGAGATGAAGCACCTGCGTGGAGTGTGTATACCAAAACTCTATAATTCTAAAATCAAGAGGCAACAATCAGAGGTGACATCTCTTTTTTCAGATTTTATAGGACAATTTTCCCTTAGGTCAAAAGAAATTGTTCCTACATCAAATGGGACCTCTAGATGTGAAAGGTCACTTGTATGTCAAATTGGCTGGACTAGAATTCTTAGGGGGTGGCAGTTTAGACTATAATCGCCCATGACTATAGCCTCTGAAGGGTGGTTCCAATATAAGTGGACACTGTTGAAAAATGGGCTTTGCTTTCTGCTGAGACTGGCTCCTGCATCTTACTCATTTATCTTTAGTTCTTTGAACTTGAGCCAACACCCTGCTATATTGCCTGCCAATCCTGAAAGTGGCTTGCTGTTTTACCTGCCGGCGTTTGATGCATTCCCCTCTGCAGCCACAAGCCCGATCTGTTGATGTTGGAGTCATTCACCTCTGCAGCCAGAATCCTGCTGTCTTCCTGCTGATCATGGGTCTATCAGACCCTGAAGCTACCCAAAATATTTGCTCCATGAACTTAGAACTTGCTTGCTTCTAAAGCCATATAAGTCATTTCCTTGATAGAAACCTCTCTCTATTATCTATTTCTCTAAATATACACATATATAGGCTTCACTGGTTTTGCTTCTCTAGAGAAAAGGACACAGTAGCTGGTAAGGTGGAGGGTTAGTAAAAAAAGAAAAAGACCCTAAAAAATGGATTGGTGTAATGACGTAAGAATGAGCTCCACCCTAACAATGGTGGAGGTGGGGCAGGAGCAGACAGTGGGTCATCCTGTTGTTGGACATGGGTCATGATGAGCCTGAAATGCACCAAACAACAAGGGGGAAAAGCTGTCTAAGACACTAAAGAATTCCATCAGAAAAATATGTTTTCCTCTTATAGAATTTAGACATAACCAAGGGCTCAACTTTCTTCCCAAGTCCTAGATCTGGGATTATTAGGAGGAGTATGTGTTGTAGTTTGCCACTTAAGAAAATATCACTCAGTAAACAAACTCAAGAGTTTTCCCAGGATTAAAAGCATACCTATTGGTTAGCCAAGAAGCATTCATCTTTTTTTCCACACAGAAAATGATCCATAAATGGATCCATCCTCCATGGATTGAGAAGAGGTAGGAAACTTTTAAGAAGTAGGAAGCAAATGTGGGTGTCAGAAATAACATTTGGGGAACATACCATTCATTTTGCCCAGGTTAGCAATCCTGACAGTTAGAGAAGCAAGACAGGCTTTATGCCCATGATAAAACATGAAATGATTTCTTAAATTTATAAATAAATTATCTGACTTTCTCTGGGTAGTGACTTTCCTGTTAACAAGATAAAACATTTGAGACTGGTAATATAGGAGCCTCAGAGAGAAATTGAGTATCTATTTCTAAACTCTTTATTTAGTGTTAGAACCTGAAATTTTTATTCTAAGGTCTGTGCCTCTGGATAGAGAAGTTAGCAATAAAAGTTTTCAAGCACAATGAAAGCTGGAAATAAGAGCAGAAATTTTCTCAAGGAAGAAGAAAGTCGATTTTCAAAGGATGCCTTCCTTTGGAGAAACGAGTGCTTCTAGAACTGGAGCAAAAAAATAAATAAACGACCCCAAACACCTAGATGACCCTGGAGCACCTTGTAGTGGCAGAGGAAGGAAGTACTAATAAATTTTTTTTTAATTTAAAACAACTCGCATGGATGAAAATGTAGCAAAGGGATACCAGAGTTAAGGTGTTCTTTACACAACTCAATCTAATCATGCAAAAATCACATGGATCTCAATACTGGGGCCTTCTACAATTTTCAATTAGCATTCTTAAAATATTTGAAGGTCATCTAAAACAAGAGGAGTCTAAAGAGACATAACAACTAAATGTAATATATTATCCTATAGGGGCTGAAACAAGAGAAAGGACATTGATTAGTTAAAAACTAAGAAACTCTAAGTATATAAAGCTAAGATTTTAGTTAATAATAATGTGCCAGGGTGTTAGTCTGGGTGTTTTAGAGAAACAAATGTGCAGAAACTCATGTATAAGAGAGAGTTTTATATAAAGGTTCAGCATGCATCAAGAAAACATCCCAATCCAGTGCTGGCCAAGCCCACAAGTCCAACATTAACCCACATGCCTACCACCAATCCACAAAGTCTTCTTCCATCTCACAAAACACACACTATGATGCTGACTGCAGGAGAAAAGCCGAGTTAGTGAATGTGTGAGCTTCTCAGTGCTGGCAGGGGTCTCCACACGGCTGCTCCAGCACCCAGGGCTGCATCGGAGTAGGTCCATGTGGCTTCTCCTCAGGGATGTCTTGCAGGAAGTGAGCCTTGTCAGCTAAAGCAGGGAACTGACTAAGGCAGCTGCACCCTGCTCTGACCAACAGAAAGCAAGAGACCCAAAACTAGAAAGATGAGGCTCACTGAGCCATTTATCTCTCCACTCTTCAATTAACCCCACCTGTGTTTATTGGCCAGGTTGGCAAAATAAACTAACAGCCTCAGTCAGTATGAATCATTAATTATAGCAAATGTTCTGCATTAATTTAGCATGTTAATAACAAGGAAAGCTGGGTACAAGTATATGGGAAACATTCACTATTTTCTGTAAATTTAAAATTATTCTTAAATTTAGTGTTGCTGGGTTTTATTGTTTGCTTGTTTGTTTAAGCATGGAGGGAGCTGTGAAAATAAGTTTTAGGACATGTTTTGGTGTACAATCACAAAATTAAGAGCAGAACCAATCTACTATTCCCTAGTATCTCTTTAGTGCTTGAACTATGTCCTTGAAGGTTAATCGAGTCACCATCCAATCAATTATGAAAATGTCTCTCGTTAATAATGACCATCATATAGGCCCATCTCCATCTTCGTCTTTAGGCATGAAGACATTAAAATATAAGGGTACTTTGCCAAGATGTTTTTCTTCTTTTTGGATTGTAATGGAATATAACTGCATTTCACTTTAAATTTTTCTACAAGTGTCCAAACTTATTTATTATTCAGCCCCATAACAGGTACATTTATTCATCAAAAATGTATCAACACCTCTGTGTTCTAGAAACTGTTCTAAGGAATGAGAACAAGAGAGACCGTGCCATTAACTGCATTGTCTAGCTTCTTAGTATAGTATTTTAACATCTACATAAATTGCCTTTTGTCCACTCATGTATACAATATCTACAGAAGGAGTATCCTCCATTTTACATTTGGTAAATGTTCCACATTTCAAATATAACTGACTAATAAAATCCCCATATGCCCTGACTGTTCCCTATCACATTTCCAGCGATGCTTGCTCATGGTCCCTCTCCCTCTCGACCTTAGGCCTCCTCCCCCTGCATCATTCCCCACGTGGCTCTGCCATGCATGCTGTGGACGCAAGGTACTGGGAGAACAAACATCTTTCATTGGTTTCAGACTTGAGTGCGTATCTTTCTACTTTATAATACCTCAAACATTACCATTGTACCAATTTCAAATATAGATCTCATTCTGTGAGTGAAAAATAGACAACAGGCAAACAACTAATTTCCAGTCACTCCTAGCGGTCACTGACCACCAGGCTTTCCCCCTCCACCAACTCCCATGCTTTCTTTTTTTCAAATTTATTTTCATCCATACATGTCTTTTGTCTGAATTTAATGTCTGAGATGTTTGCTCTCTCTGTACGTAACTTGAGGTGAGAAAATTTCTTCTAATAGCAGACTGAGGAAAAGGGGTCTGTAGAATTCATAATTCAACTCCCCTCTTTTTTACATCTACAGCAAGTGAGTCTTGCTAGATTTAAATGTAAACCATAGTCAGAAGGTGGGACCCCCAAGTCCACTCTATCAGCCTCACACCAGCTACTACAATCTTATAAAACCTACCAATTTCTGATAAATCGTCCTTGCTGTGATATTCCATAGAGTTACAATCTATAAACACCTCCAGGGAAATATAGTAACCTCTTACTCTAGGCATTCAAGTATTTCTAAGTCCCCATGCCGGGGGAGTCTGACTTCTTTCTGCTTGTTAGTGTAGGCACAGAGAGAGAGTGGACAAGGATAAAGATAAGACAGAACGCTTTCTGGCCAGGAAGGTAGTATCTTCAACTTCCCTCTTCAAATCTCACGACCTCATCTCCATGGCAGAAATGATTTTCCATATGATTTTCAGTAATCCAATTATTTCAGCCTGTTTTACGGCAACCAGCAAATGTAGCACCTAACAAGAAGAAAAGCTGCAACACGTTTAGGAAAAGATGACCCTGCGACGTGCTAATCCATTACAGCACTGATGCCTGGTAGATTTGGCAGAGCTCTGACTCTGCTGACCTCCCGGTTCCTGCTAATACCTGATGCTGCTTTAGCTGGGAATCTAATTTAGGGTTGTCACTAATTAAAATGCATGAGCCATAGTCCATGATTAACCTCGAGTCTTCCTGCAGGATCCTGGGTCTCTCGTTTGGGAAACTCTGTCCCTCCACGAAATGGCAATGATTATTTTAGATTATTTCGTTGTGCTTACTGTGAAATGATGAGACACAATACCTTCATAATCCCATTTGCGAGACGGAGAGATGGAGATTCAAAAGAGCCGGCGGTCTAATAGTCATTTAATGAACAGTTCTTTCTTTTCCCAAAAAGAGACATTGTCAAGAAGATGAATAATTTAGTAAGTAACAGGTTTTGTAAGTATTAAAAGTGACGATTGTGAAGAACCTAGTGAAAGTGAGGATTACTTGAGATTTTAAGAAATGCATTCCCTTAGCTGAGGAGATGGAAGCGTGGTGACCCAGCCTTGCAGAGATGAACTACTCATGAGCAGATGATGACAAGCATCCCGTGGGGCTTTCAATGTATACTCGCCCATGACAATAACAGGAGAAAAATTCATAGACAAAGCCACCTATACAGTTCAAACCCATGTTGTTGACCAGTCAACTGTACATGCGTTGTTATCATGTGCTGTTAAATTGCTTTTGACTCATAGCAGCCTCAGATATAAGAGAACAAAACATGTCCAGTCTTAACAATGGTTGCTATCATTCTTACAACTACTGTGCATCAGGGGCTTCTTAGAGTGCATGCGGGGGGAGAGGAAGGGGGAATCCATCATCTTTCATTGTATTTTCTCCCCAAAGTTCATACATACCAATATCAAACAAAATATTGTTATTAAGCCAATTCTGACTTATAGTAACTCTATACAGGCTGTCAATCTCTATGGGAGCCGACGACTTCAAATTTTCTCTTGTGCAATGACTGAGATTGACATGAACTTTCAGTTAGCAGTCCACTGCTTACCCGAGAATGCCACCAGAGTGATTATCTCGGTGTCAGGAAATTTTTATGCTTTTTCAAATCCTATTTCCTAATTGTCAAGTTTGATCCATAAGGAAAAAGAAAACTTAAAAATTTTTTGAGGCATAAAAACTATAGATAAAATCTTAGGACATGACTCTAGCCTCCATGTGTTCAATTTCTCCCCCTTCAAGCATCAAGTCCCCTGTCAATGTTGCCCTTCTCTTACTCTTGGCTACGGTGGGAGTCTCTCAAATCTAAGAATGCTGCAGGTGATCTACATCGATTGTCTGCATCCTACTTGGGGACCTACATTCCTCCTGTCTGCTTGCTACCTGACTGCTGGATGACTTTGTTAATCACTTTTTCCCAAAGACACTTATTACATGAATAATATGATGGAGACTATAAATGTATACAACAGATCAAGGAAATATTTCCTCACAAAGTTTTAAGAGACAAAATTCATTAAATATGACTTTTCACAAGGAATCATAAAATATCTTCTGTTAAAGTAATTAAGAATGGAGACATAAGCTCATTAAATATGTACTATAAAGATGAGAATGCTCAGGAATTATTGACTGCCCACATATTACCACCTCCAGTCATCTGGAGAAAATGCAATCAGTTAAAACATAATGCGACAGAGGTTTAAGTGGAAATAAAAATAATTATATGCTTTTTATTCTATGGGAAAATTCATTCACTAGCCAACTCAGGAAGTCCTCTAATTTAAGAAAGCCATTTCATATTTTATATTAAGTGACTATGTCTGAGATTTCTGCTTCTCATTAAATTCTCACAAATATTCCCAGCCATCTTTTCTGCATCTTGTTTGTTGCAAGGATGAAGGCGATTAGCTATCAAGATCATGCATCTGACACACACTTTAGATAGGTCCGCAATGTGCAGGTAGCAGTACAGTGAGTACTCATGAAACTGACCGTGGGGAGGAGACAAGCATGGAAACCTACTCAGAAATAGAATTAGTAGTTTAAAGCCCTTGCTTTCTCCTTTATGTTTCCTTATAGCATTCTGATCCACAGTATATCCCCTTCAGATCATATCAATAAGTTAATCATTGACTCTTAGTGCCCAGAGAATTAGGGGCACCCCTTTACTGTCTGGAGATGGTTCAGGTCTGTGCCGTATTTAGTTCTATTGTGCATATGACTTTTATGAGTCAGAACAGATTTGATGGCAACAAACCACGTCAACATGCTTTTCAAATTTGGTGGGGAGGATTATTTCTCTTTTGTTATGGAATATTCCTTTTTCACTAATATATCTTATTTAAATGCTATTTTATTGTGATGGCTGTGTACATCAGAGTTGTATATTCTCATCATACATATTCAATCTTTATGCTGAGCAAATAATTAGAGAATCTAGAATTTATGTAGAAGAGTGCAACGTCAGGATTGGAGAAAGGATTATTAACAACCTGTAATATGCAGATAACACAACCTTGCCTTCTGAATGAGGAGGGCTAGAAGCACCTGCTTATGAAGAGCAAGGATTTCAGCCTTCAACATGGGGCATAACTCAAAATAAAAAGAAACCGATGCAAAAATCTACAATCAGAATTTGGAATGTATAACGTTTGAATCCAGGAAAAATGAAACTATCAAAAATCAAATGGAACAGATGCCAAGTTGGCAAGGGGTGGATTGAGATAGTTAAGGTTTATTTTGCCAATCTGGCTGTAAACACATGTGGGATTAATTGAAGGGCGAAGAGATAAGTAGCTCAGTGAGCCTCACCTTCCTACTTTTCAGGTCTCATGCTTTCTGATAGTCAGACCACCGCGCAGCTGCTTTAGCCAGTTCCCTGCTTCAGCTGGCAAGGCTCACTTCCTGCAAGACATCCCTGAGGAGAAGCCACATGGACCTACTCTAATGCAGCCTTGGGTGCTGGAGCAGCTGTGTGGAGATGCCTGCCAGCGCTGAGATGCTTACACACTCACTGATTCGACTTTCTTCCTGCAGTTGGCATCATACTGCATGTTTTGTGAGATTGAAGAGGACTTTGTAGATTGGTGTTGGACATTTGGGTTCATGTTGGACTTATGGGCTTGGACAGTACTGGGCTGCAAAGTTTTCTTAATGTACCCTTTGTACAAAACTCTCTATTGTATATATGAGTTTCTGTAGATTTGTTTCCCTACTTTACCCAGAATAACACAACTAGTATTAGTCATTTTGAATAAGAAAGTCATGATTTGCTATTCCAGGAATAATACAATCAAGAGGGATGTAGCATATCATTGATTGTCCCAAAGGGCAGTTTAAGATCACTTTTGACATACAATGCTGTCTGGGCGAGGATTACACCTATCAGCCTTCAAGGAACTTCAATACATACACCTGTCATTCAAATTTATGCACCAACCACAAAAGCTGGAGAAGAAGAAATTGAAGCCTTCTAATGACATCAGTCAGAAATTAATCAAACATGAAATCAGGATACATTGATAGTTACTGTTGATAGGAATGCAAAAGTTGGGAACAAAGAGGAAGAAACAGTTGTTGGGAAATATGGACTTGGTGATAGAAATGAAGCTGGGAAATATATGATTGCATGATAGAATTTTGCAAGACCAATGATTTGTTCATAGCAAACACTGTTTTTCAACAACACAAAAGGTGACTATACATGTAGACTTCTCCAAGTGGAATACCCCAAAATGAAACTGATTATATCTATGGGAATAGAAGATGGAGAAGGTCAATATTAACAACTAAAACTTGGCAATGAGATTTGTGGACAGATAATCAATTGCTCGTATGTAAGTTAGGGTTGAAACTGAAGAAAATTAAAACAAGTCCAGGATTGCCAAATACAACCTTGAGCCTATCCCACCAGAATTTTGAGAACATCTCAAGAAAAGACTTACTGCATTGAATATTAACAACAGAAGACCTGATGAGCTTTGGCAGGACATCGAGAACACCAAACATGAAGAAAGTAAAAGGTCATTAAAAGGCAGACAAAAAATAAAAGATCAAAGTGGATCACAGAAGAGGCTCTGCAACTTGATCTTAATCATCGAGTCGCTAAAGCAAGTGGAAGAATGTACGAAGCCAAAGAGAGTAATACAAAACTTCAAAGGGTAACTGGAGAAAAGTCAAATATTCTCATGACATATGCAAAGACCTAGAATTAGAAAATCAAAAAGGAAGAGCATATTCAGCATATCGTAATCTGAAAGAACTTAAGAGCAGTGTCGAGTCCTCCGTTGCAATATTGAAATTCCTGGGGATCATAAAACGTGAGCCTTCAATCATATCAAGACGAGCTGTGCAATTACTATCACCATTAATATCAGAACATTTTCTTCTCCTGCTCATTGTTGTTAACTCTCCATTCCCCTTTCTTTTCCCCTGCCATGCCCTGAGGTAATTTTCCCCCAACAGTTTTATTGGCATACAATGAACATATCACACAATTCAATAGTTCAATCACATCAAGGAGAGTTGTAAAACATCCCACAATCCATTGTAGAACATGTTCTCCATTTACGTACTCATCGTAATTACCTCCCCATTTCCCTGCAGCCTCCTCTGCTACCCCCATAATCCAGTTACTGTCAAGTTAGTAGAAATTAACAAACTGACTTCTGATGTTATATGAACCAGTCATGGTTTAATATCCAAGAGTCTCTGACTAAAGCAATAAGTTTTTATAAAATAATAACAAAATAAAAATGGATAAAAACCTCAATTGAACAGAAAGGAGAACGCACTAAAACTACAACAAATTTAAACAAATCATAAGGGAGATCAAATGATAGGATGTTAAATTTTAACCTGACTGCATCTATAGCAAACCACATCTTCAGCAATCTGCTTTCCAGTGCATTTCTGCACGATAGTAAGGCTATTCACATCTCTGGTCCATCGTCAGAGGGGTACAGTAGTTACATAATTTCAATTTCATGTCAACTTCAAGATATGAAAGTGTAGGTGGGGAGTCTAGCCTGCCAATCAGGCTGTGGCCTGGTGATTACTCCTTGTGGGCGTAGCCTTCTCATAAGGAGAGTCTTGGGAGCCTTCTCTCTCTCTCTCTCTCTCTCTCTCTCTCTCTCTCTCTCTCTCTCTCTCTCTCTCTGCCTTCACCTTCATTTTAACAAGTAATGCTGAGACCTGCTTGAGCCCTAAAGACGTGTCCACCGCCATTAGACTTCACACCCACTGTCAGGTGATGTTCTTGCATTCTGCATCATTGCATGTGGCTTCATGAGTCTAAAGAGGGACATGTGGACTAGTTTCAGACATATGGGCTTCAGTTGGACTGGGCTGGGATGTTTTATTGCTGCATAATAACTTCTTATATATAAAGTTATCTCTTCCACATACATGAGTGTCCATAGAGTTGTTTCTCTAGTCAACCTGGACTAACACATCATAGTACCTAGGGAGTGGGGCACTAGAGAACCAAATCATGAAGACGGAGAGAGGATGCTTGTTTGACTTCTGCTTTATGGTAGTTTTTCTTTGGATAGCTGGTGGTCAGATAAAATCGCACAGCTTACTTGATTGTTTTCTGGAAAGAATATGGGAAGTAAAGGTTTTGATTCTTTACTTTGTTGTTTTTGGTTATTGCTGTTTGAAATGGTAAAAAATGAATAAGATAAAGATAAATTTGGAGCTCAGGGATCAAGATGACCTCTTGAACTCTGGGACCATATTACATGGTCAAAATGTCTGACAGAACCCTCCTACCCTCACCCCCCACACACCCTGGCTTGATACAGGCTAAGGCTTAAGGCCATCTTGCATATGAATGGGATAGTTCATATAAGGATTGAATTTGACTATTTTGGCAATTGAGTTTAAGATATGGCTCTACGAGGATGATATTGATTTCTTCTATTTTATTCATATAACTATTGGGAAATATCAACATAGGGAGTTTGTAAGACCACTGCTGTTAACCATTAAATTATATATTTAAATGGGTATAGGATGAGCCTGCAAAAAGAGCTCTGAAGAGATAAGCCCCACCTAATGCCTTGAATGATCAGTACAATTGCATTTGAAAAATACTTGCTGAGAGACCTGTTGACAGACAGAAGAAATAAAAAGGAGCATTTTGGCTTTTTGAATTGTGATGTAGAGGTTTCTGTGTGAAACTAGAAAAAAATCATGAACCATAAAGGAACTCTCCTCTTTTTGAACGTTAAAGAGAACGTACGGACAGCCTGCAATGTTTGTTAGGTGACCACCTGGATCCACTTGTTGAGTGGAAATGGTAGAAACACAGCAATAAAGACATGGGTAGAGACTGGAAACTGACACCTGTGGACCTGGTTCACAGGGACTAGAGGAAAAGATAACCATGGGTTGACTGGTCTGACGTTTAAAGAGCTGTGTGGAACCCAAGCCTATGGTATGACTTAGCCCAAGGGGGCTAAGGTTGCTGACAATTTGTGACAGGGCCCTTGGTTGAAAGGTGAGGCAGCCAATGGGCACACTGGTGAGGCTAAGAAAGGCAGCCCACATTGAGTTGACCAGAACCTGACCAGACAAAGAGGAGACTTTTGAGCCTGTGAATTGCTGCTTATTGCTGCTCACTTCATGGATGGCCTGTCCTGATTTGACTTCGCTTCTGGAGGCGGACTCACAAGGTTCCAACTGGAAAGAAGATTGCTCACATCAAAGAGCATGCTTTTCTCCTCAGAGGACTGGGTTGATAAAGTGTACAGCATAGAAATTTGATTCCCCAAATGGGGAGGATGAAGGCATGAAGTGGCTGGCTTTCAAACTTTCATGGTTGGGGGACTATGTTTAAACAATTATAGGATTATGGTGTAGGTGTTTACATAACTGCAATTGTTAACCATAAAATATTTTGTTTTGTTTGCTTATAGAGTATTATGTTTAAATGCATTTTAGTTTTATCCTTTGATACACAAATGTGATTTTACTGTTGTCTTTGTCTTTAAACTTATGTATGGCTAAGGAGTTGGATAAAAGTGTCGAGTTGGGTAGGGGTGGTCTCTGGCAGTTATTTCATGTGAACTTGAAGATATAAAAGTATAGGGGTTGAGTCTAGACTATCAATCAGGTTGAAGCCTATGATGCCTCCTTGTGGGTGTGGCCTTCTCATAACGAGGATCCTAGGAACCACCCCTCTCTTTCTCTGCCTTCACCTTCCTGTTGATGAGGCACACTGAGATCTGCATGAGCCCTGAAGATGTGTCCACCACCACTAGTTCCACAAGACTTTGCACCCACTGGCTGGTAATGTTCCTGCGTTCTGCTTCATTGCATGTGGCTGCATGCGTCTGCATGCAGGTACTTATGGACTTGAGTTTGACTGGACTGAGATGTTTTATTGATGTATAGTTATCTTTTATATAAAATTCTTTCTTACACATATATGAGTGTCCCTGGATTTATTTCTCTAGTCAACACAGCCTAACGCAAGGGGATTCAGCAGGGTCTTAATCCATTTTCATTTTTCCTCCCCGTGACTTTTGTTTTTAATGACACCTGGTGGTGTATTGTTAGGCTGCAATGCAAATGGTCAATTGTAGAAAACCACCCGCAGCTCCGCCGGAGACTGACTGGACTTTTTAATCCCCATTTATAGTCTAGGAAACCTTCAGGGGCCCCTGAGTCCGCACTGACTTGATGACAGTATATTTTTAGTTTTTTAAAACTGAAGCAGCTTTAAAATGGGTCAAGGGTGAAAGTGAATGATAAGATTCTACATTTTGGCCTATCTACGGGTTCCATACTTGACTTGACAATGCTCTCTGTCTGACAACAACGGTATTCCCATCCCTCAACTATGATCAGAGGGGGTTCTCCTGAGACTCCATCCATGTGTGCACCTTGTAAATCGATTGTGGGTTTCCACTGTCATCCATAACCTTCTGCAAACCAGGTGTTCACAATTTGAGCTCTCATGCCATTCCCTCTTTAAGATTTGATATGTCATTTACAACCCTCGTCTCACACAGGCTGATGTGCCTCTTCCATGTGGACTTAGTTTATGCCTCATTTAGATGGCTGTTTGTTTGAATACAAGCCTTTAAGACCCCAAATGAGATTCTTCCTGCTAGCCATGCACCATCTAGTTTCTTAACCACACTCTGCTGCAGCACTCCTATCTTCAGCGATCACTTCTAGAGCATCAAGCAGGACCATGTCATAGGAACTCATTTTAATTGGTGCAAAATTAAGTGCAAGTCCAAAATCCATTCATGCACCTATGACTTGTAGATGCTTCTGATTCACCTTAAAGACACCCTTGCCATTATATGTTAGAGAGTATTATCAATCATCCACTTGGGGCATCACTTCCACTGCCATCAAATCAATGCTGCCCCTGTGAGTCTCTGAGCCTGCAAATCTTCATCGTTCCCCTGTTGAATCCTTTCTTGCATTAAAATAAGAGAAATAAGAACTCAGTGCATTTACTGAGAAATTTGTCTTATAGACAGTTATAAACACACTTATAGACAGTTCTCATTCATAATCCAAGAATTATCTGTGTTCAGTGGTTTCAAAATAATTTACTTTCCATAAGGAAAAAAGGTAATATTGAATCCTTTCTAATACCTTTTCCAAACATACCTTCTACATGAATTAATGACTAGATGTTAAATGCATATAGTTTAAATTATAAACATATATAGCTTAGGGAAAATGGTAGGGAGGGGATATATAGCATTAAAGTGAAGAAGATTTCTTACACAAGACATAAAAAGGCGGAAATGATAAGTAATATTATGGAATAATTTAAAATATAGAACATTCTACCAAGAAAGAAATTATAAATAGAAATGAAAAGATAAGCAATGCCATAGAAGATATTTATAATCCACATAACAGAAAAAGATGAGTAGGCAGATTAAAAATAAACCCTTTCTGATCAATATTGAGAAGAAAACAAATAAATCAATGCATACTATTATACTGAACAAGTCACAGAAAAGGAAAAGGAAAGTGGGTGCTGTAACGTATAGAGATGTGGTAAATCTCATTAGTATTCTAGAATGTGCAAATGAAATAATGAAACATTACTTCTTCTCATAAGAAGAATAATGTTTAAGATCTCAATAAAAGTGTGAAAAAATCGGAGTTCTTATACATGATGAAATGCATCTCTTATCTACCAATAAGTCCAAGATGGGGTTTAGAGCTGAGACTTAACTGTGGGTAAGGAACACAATTTCAGGGTAGAAAACATCAAAGATTGATGGTATTGTAACATGAAGTAATAATTAAATACTAAAAATTATTATTTGAATTTGTTAATATCAGATTTACATAAAGCCTTTAAAAAGGTCAATCTTAATTTCCATACTTGTCTAACCATGTCATACTTGTCACCGTACTTTCAATACTTAATTTCCATACTTTTCTAACCATGTCATACTTGTCACCATCAGTCTTTGAGAAGCACTTCCCTATATTACCTAGATATCTAGTTACTATGGACTACCAAAAGAATGATCAGGTAAGTATTGGAAGAAACACAGCCAGAATATTCCTTAGAAGACTGCCTTTCCTGGAAAAATAAGATTAGCCTTGCTTTTGGGAGCTTTTTCAAGGTGCTCCAGAAATGGGCCACATTTGCTTAAATGTGGTATCTCTTGGGTGGGAAAAATCCAGCGCGTTGGCAAACTTGCTGCTGTGATATCAGCAAAGCTTCAAGGGTTGCACAAGTTCATGTATAATCAATTGAGTGACTTCAGGGACCATGTTGTCATCATGAACACAAAACACTTCACAAAATCTGGAGACAAGTGGGAACAAAAACTCTACTCCTCTCATACTGGCTTTCTGGGTGAGTTTAAACCATTAATAGCTACTCAACTCCATCAAAAGGATCCAGTGGCAATCATTAAACTAACTATTTATGGTTACGCTGCCAAAAATCTTCATGGAAGAACTATGATGCCAAGCTGACATCTTTTTCCAGATTAGGATATTCTGAAAATTTTTAGTGGAAGAGCTTTCTCAACCATGACGAGTACCCACCACATATCCATGAATACACATAAGAAGAAAATGATACTTTACTGAGAATGTGATCACCGTCTGGAGATTATTGACTGTAAGAGGGCAGAAATTGCTGGGGGGGGGGGGAATAAAGAAATGGTTGAAACCAATTCCTAAGGAGTTTCTCCAAACTTGAGAGACCAAGTGAAACAATGGCAGCATTTTGACAAGTAACTTCTGACTGTTGATGGCAATTGTGGGGAAAGGTCAGGCAGATACACTCCTTTAGCAGAAAATTTCAGTAAAATATGATTATTTTACCGAATTATTTTATGCCATTTAGTTTGACTACTATAAACAATCACATTAAAATTTTTATTTTCTTTAAAAGAAAAGAAGTGACTTTGACTCACTTTGTACATCTCATCAGAAATGTTCTAATACTAGAAGAGGTGATCATGTATAGTAGTGAATGAAAATTAAATTGGCCCTGAATGACATGAAATGGAAAAACAGTGGGTGCAAACATACTAATGATTATCAAGATGGTACAATATCAGGCAATGCATCCTTCAGTTATATAAAAGGGTATTACAAGTCCCGACAACTCAAGAAAGCTCGCACCATCCCTAGATTAATCTTTTATTTACATGTGTAAATGAGAGTATGCTTATCCATTGTTTGTTTAAAACCAATGTTCTAAAGACGCTATAAGAATAGCTAACTCAATTGTTATTCTTCTTAAGTACCATTGTGTTAGTCTGTTTTAGAGAAACAAATCCAGAGACACTCATATGTCTATAAGAAAGAGCTTTATATCAAAGAGTGATCATATATTGAGAAGGCATCTCAACCCATTCCAGATCAAGTCCATAAATCCAATATTAACCTATATGTCTGATACCAGTCTATACATTCCTCTTCAGACTCACGCAGCACATGCAATGACACCAAATGCAGGAAGGTCACAGCCCGTGGGTGGAAAGTCTTGTGGATCCAGTGGTGGCATAAGTATCTCAGCGCTGGCGTGAGTCTCCACATGATTTCTTCAGTTCCAGGATTCTGGCTACATCTATGTGTCTCGATGTGGCTTGTCAACTGGAATGTCTCCCAAGGAGAATGTGTGTCCTGCCTCCAGAGAGGGAGTCAGGAGTTCCCAGAATCCTCAGGAGAAGGCCATGCCCACACAGAAGCCTCATTGACTATGACCTGATTGACAGGCTAGACTCCACCCCTAAGTTGACCGGAGATTATGTAACTGCCACAACGATCAAGTCAGTTCCAACTCATTGTGACCATATGTACAACAGACTGAAACACCACCTGTTCTTGTGCCATATTAAATTGTTCTTAGGCTTGAGCTCCTCGATGCAGCCACGGTGTCAATCCAGCTTGTTGAAGATCTTCCTCTCTGTCTCTGACCTGAGACTTTACCAAGCATGATGTCCTTCTACAGGAAAATGTCTCTTCTGACAACAAGTCAAACGTATGTGAAACAATGTCTCCCCATTTGCCTCGATGAAGCATTTTGGCTGTATTGCATCTAAGACCTGTTTGCTCACAATAATTCATATGCATTGATTCTTTTTCGGTCTTCCCTATTCCATGTCCAACTTTCACATATACTCATGTAATAAACTAGTTGACAATTAAAAGAATGGACTGCATATATACATCGTAAAAATTTTAAAAAGATGGATGTGGCGAGAGATCTATTTGTCTTAAGAGATCAAAGCAAGCTGCACGATACCTGTGGCACCATTTACACGGTGGCTGTAACAATGGCCTTAGACATAAGAGCAACTGTGAGGATGGCACAGGACAGGACAGAATTCACTCTGATGACCACAGGGCCACTATGAATTGGAACCAACTCAAGGGCACCAAATAACAGCAACAAGTGGCAATGGACTGCTAACCGAAGGGTGGCAGTTCAAACGCACGTCCTTCTAAAGGAGAAGTATGTCAACTCCTGTACAGATTCATAGTCTCACAAACCACATAGAGGATTGCTCTGTGTGAGAGTCAAAATGATGACAGCAGATTCCACTGTATATTTGGGTTATGGCCATAGATAGATGATAGATAGATAGATAGATAGATAGATAGATAGATAGATAGATAGATAGATATACAAAATAATTCAAACATCCTTTTATGATTGTAATATGTAGCAAAAAAAGAAAATAATTAGGGCAAAGAATGTACAGATGTACTTTATACAATTGATGTATGGATTGTGATAGGAGTTGTATGAGCCCCTAATAAAATGTTAAAAAAAAAAGAAATTAAACATCCAGAAAATAATGAAGGCAACATATGTACAAATATACTTGATATGGATTGTTATAAGAACTGTAAGAGCCCCATGAAAATGATCTTTTAATAAAAAAGTATAAATCATTATATCTTCATATCTAAAAAAATATGTAGCAAAGGTGGAAAATGACTAGATATACAAAAATTCATGATAGGTTTTACCTCAAGGAAAAGAAGAAAGAGGAAGGACATAGAAATGAACACAGGGGACGTCTGCTACATCTGGTAGATATTTTTCAAAGTGTTATATATAGATTTTTCCAGTTTATATATGCAGATATATGCATACTCATATATAACAAGGCTTCAAATCCTTCAATGGGGAAAAAACTCAATTATCTTTTAGTTCTATGTTTCCACAAACTTGAAGCCCCCTCATACACACATGTATATACAAATGCGAGTGTATAGATATAGTTATGGAAATACAACCCCAAACCAATCTCTCTTATGGTTGTCCAGTGATATAATATTCAAATATGGGACATATGTGACACAGAAACCTAAAAAGGTTTGTACTTTCCTTCATATTTTACAAACATATGTCTACAGTGCAGTCATTCTTCTGGCTCGGTTATTTTTCTTTCTGAACATCATTGTCAAATATATTAGCTAGAAAGTCTCCTAAGGTGTTTGTAAAAATGAAGTAACTCTTGATCCATTGAGCGCCTCTTTCAGCTTTCTTCTTGTTTCGTCAAATCCAAGTATTCCTCAAATCCAAGCCTTGTCTTTGCACTCTTGTCCTGAACATCTGCAAAAAGCACCTCTGATGAGCCCTAGTGCATGATCTGTTTGTGCCCCCAAATCAAACTTACACCTCAGTGTCTCTTAGCACCAGAATATCACCACTGACATTCTAAGGCAATGGTTCTCAACCTATGGGTTGTGACCCCTTTGGGGGTCAAAAGACCCTTCCACAGGGGTCACCCTATTCATAACACTAGCAAAATTACAGTTATGAAGCAGCAATAAAAATAATGTTATGGTAAGGGGGGTCACCACAACATGAGGAACTGTATGAAAGGGTTGCGGCATGAGGAAGGTTGAGGACCACTCTTCTTTTTTTCTTTTTTTTTTTTTGAGGACCACTCTTCTAAGGGCTCTTGGTTATTTTCTTCTTAGGGATCTCCATAGGGATCAGGCTTAGATCTATGTGGTCTTAATTTTCAGCTCTTTCCACTTACCAGGTATGTAATTTTAGGCAAATCTTTTAACCTCTCCATGCCTCAGTGTCCTTGGGAATATATGTATCTTTGTTACTCCTAAGAATTGGACACCATATATCCAAATCACTTATCATATATGAGGTACTCAAAACTTAGAATCACTGTTTGATTTTTATGGTTACGGTTTTTATTACTACTAGTGGGCACACATTGGCTTTCCTTCTGCCTACCAACCAATCCATACTGATGAGTATATCTATCCACCCCTATGACACCCCCTTTAAGAGACTATATAATGTAGCCATAATGTTGGTTACTGCCACATACATAAAGACTGAGTTTTCAAATGAACATGGGGCATTAATCTCTCTTTAGTAGATACTTCCTCCTCCCAGCTTACGTTCCACTCCAGGCAGCTGAATAACTTAATGTCCTGTGGCCAGTGGATGCTAATAAGCACATAGCTTTTACAAGGTCCAGCTGCCTAAACGCAACTCTAAAGGTGGAATGTTACCAAAGTCAGTTATTGACCTGAGAGAGATTTAGTTCAGATTCTCACAAAACAGCAACAAGCATGGGCTGTAAACCTGTCTCAACTTTGCTCCATTGCCCTCTGAATTATTGACAGACCTAATTAACCCAGCAACTGCTTAGCTGGGTTAATTACCACCTTTGCTTAAGCAACAGTGCATCTGGCTGCCCAAGCCCAGGCATAAAGACCTCAATAGGTAGCCTAATAGCTACCTCAATAGGTAGCCATCTCCTCGACACAAAACTGTGTTCTATCGCAAACATGCTGCCAGTTGCAATCTTCTGTCCTTCGGAAGAGGCACTCGTCCATTTTTAACAAGAACTAACCTTTCAAACCCAGTTTTCCTTTTGGACACTTCATGTTAGAAATACACCAGAAACGAATGAGTGAGCCACCCAGGGACCGTTGCTTTGGGATCCTGGACAGCTTTAAAACATCTCCCAGAAATGCCCGGATAAAGCTTCTGATGAAATACTTCCAACTCTTTAAAGACAATTTTAGCAAATACAAATGTTTATCCCAAAGTGCTTTCACTGCTGTCAGCACAAGCTTGGCATGTTTATAATGCAGTTTGCATGAAGCTCAAGTCCAAAATCTGGGAGGTTTTCAGAGAAGGCACCCTGAAACCGTATTGTCTGCATTATTCACAATGCTGGAAGCAAGATCAATA
Organism: Tenrec ecaudatus; assembly: GCF_050624435.1. Taxonomy (NCBI): domain Eukaryota; kingdom Metazoa; phylum Chordata; class Mammalia; order Afrosoricida; family Tenrecidae; genus Tenrec; species Tenrec ecaudatus. Next base: position 42,667,288 of record NC_134547.1, read on the forward strand.
GCTGCGGTTCACCGACAATGCTCCAAAGCCCAGCAAGGAGTCGTTTTTGACACAGTGAATTTAGCGAGAATGATGTGCTCCTTTGCAGAACCCAAAAAGCAGTATTCGCAGGTTAACAAAGAGGATAATGAAGTGGCAGCCTTCAGGCCAGGAAATACCACCTGGGAACCATTCTTACTGGGAAGGCGCTGTGTGCAAATACAGTATTCAAGAGGAGAAAACTCACAATGGAGACACTGCATATACCAGAGTCCCATTGGAGAAAAAGTGTTCACAGCAGATCATTAAACCTGGGGGAGGCAATCCACCCACTCGCATCCTCACGGCCAGAGCATCTAGAGACCACCACTTGCAGCATAAATAGAAGGTCTGACAGCTCTAGCTCAATTATGGGAAGACGTGCATGCAGGGTTCTTCTTGGATAATGCTGTTTGGCACCATTGAGTCCATTTAAACTCATAGCAAGCCCATAGGGTTTCATAGCCCGTGATCTTAAGGAAAGCAGATCAAAGTACAGGTCTTTCTCCCATGCAGTGCTGGGGGCTGGGGGAGAGGCGTGGGGCAGTGGGGTTTGGAACCACCAACCTTTATTAGCAGTAATAATAAAAGCATCAATAACAATAATAAAAGCCCCCAAATAGCACCAATATGTAGCCATTGCATCACCAGCATTTCTTCTTGGAAAAGAGAACCAGATAAGAGTGATGTTTTCTTCCTGGTCATGGTGTGTGGAAATCTCAAAGCACACTAGTCCAATCGTATGAGTTAACCAGTGTTCCCAGAGTCAGTTCCAACTGATGGCGGCACCACAGCTGTCAGAGCAAAACTGTGCTCCACAGGATACTCTGTGACTGATTTTTCAGGGGCCAAGTAAAACTAGTGGGAGTACAATAGGTCCACATTCCACACTCAAACTCTCTGGGCTTAAAGTTAGGCCTTGCCCTCTTACCAGCCAGTGACTCTGCACAAGTTTCTGAAATTCTTTTGGCCTCTTTTCCTTATTGTAAATGATCAGGATATTAGTAGCACTTTCCTCAGAAAGCTGCTATAAGACATAAATGACTTTACATTTTTAAGGATTTAGGATAGTGTCCTGATATAGTTAAAGTTTATTGTGTCAACCTGGCCAATAAGCACATGTGGGGTTACTTGAAGCGTGGAGAGACAAATGACTCAGTGAGCCTCACCTTTCTAATTCTCAGGTCTCTTGCTTTTTGATGGTTGGACCAGGGTGCAGCTGCCTTAGCCAGTTCCCTGCTTCAGCTTGCAAGGCTCACTTCCTGCAAGACATCACCAAGGTGAAGCCACATGAACCTACCCCGATGCAGCCCTGGATGCTGGAGCAGCCACGTGGAGACACCTGCCAGCGCTACATGCTTACACGCTCACTGACTTGGCTTTCCTCCTGCAGTCGGCATCATTGCGTGTGTTTTGTGAGATGGAAGAGGACTTTGTGGGTTGGTGTCAGACATATGGGCTTATGTTGGACATGTGGGCTTGGGCAGCACTGGGTTGGGATATTTTCTTGTTGGGCACTTAACCTTTATATAAACTCTCTCTTATACATTAGTTTCTGTGGATTTGTTTCTCAAAAATACCCAGACTAACACACATCCTGTACAAAGTAAGTTTTACAGAAAAGGGGGCTTCAAAACATTTCATTGGAAAATTCAATTATCTTTTAATTCCATTTTCCACAAAATTTTTTGTAGCCATAATTTGTGGAGATAATAGACATTGAGAACAGACCAAATTCCCCCATGGTCATTGTTGCATTTAAGGAATCATAGCTAGGATGTGTCAACTATCAGTTTCCTCCGGAGTCTTCAAGACAGAACAGCAACATGGCACATGCACACCATATTTTCGGTTTGGCACAGGGCAGGGAGAAGACATGTCACAGGAAAAAGTAAGCCACATAATGAGTATGTGAAATAAAAGAAAGAAGATGACTAGATAATCTGTTCAGAGTAGAAATGGTCAAAACATCGCATGTTTTATATTTGCTTTTAGAAGTGCGGATGTGGATTTTAAAAGACCAATGAACTCAGTATAGTAAATACTGTGAGTTCTCAAAAGACTCCAGGTCACAGTGGTCCTAAACCTGTGGGTCGCAGCCCCTTGGGGGGAGTGGGGGTCAAATGACCCTTTCACAGGGGTCACCTGATTCATAAAAGTAGCAAAATGACAGTGATGCAGTGGAGATGAGTCAGTCAGGTGCAGTCTAGGAATGATGAAACATACAACTTTCCTCTAGTTCCTAAATGCTTCCTCCCCACCACATTGTCATGATCCCAATTCTACCTTACAAATTTAGCTAGACCAGAGGATGTACACTGGTACAGATACGAACTGGAAACACAGGGAATTCAGGACAGGAGATCCCTTCAGGACCAGTGGTATGAGTGGCGATACTGCGAGGGTGGAGGGAGGGTAGAGTGGAAAGGGGGAACAGATTACAAGGATCTACATATAACCTCCTCCCTGGAGGATGGACAACAGAAATGTGGTTGAAGGGAGACATTGGACAGTGTAAGATATGAAAAATAATAATAATTTATAAATTATCAAGGGTTCATGAGGGAGGGGAAGGGGGAAGGGAGGGGAAAAACAAGGAGCTGATATCAAGGACTCAAGCAGAATGCAAATGTTTTGAGAATGATGATGGCAACAAATGTACATATGTGCTTGACACAACGGATGTATGCATGGATTGTGCTAAGAGTTGTACAAGCCCCCAATAAAATGATTTTTAAAAGAGAAAATAATTTTATGGTGGCGGGGGGTGGGGTGGTGATCACAATATGAGGATCTGTATTAAAGGGTCATGGCATGAGGAAGGTAGAGAACCAATGCTCCAGGAAATCTTGTATAGACGTCAGCCAGGTCTGTAGTAGATTCCAGGCCAGGAATTCTGACAATGACCTTTCTCCACATGGACCAATCACTGTCAGCTTCATTGTCAGGAGCTGGTCACCGCTTTGCCTCTGAAAACACGTTGCCATGCAGTTGCCTTCCTGAGGATCCATGTAGAATATGCTCCACAGGATGCTCGGTGGTTAAATTTTGGAAGCAGTTCATCACGTCTTCCGGTGAAGGCATCTGGGAGGACTTGAGTAGTCAGTCTTTCTGTCAAGTCGCTGAGCACATTCACAATTTACACCATTCTTTCATCTTCACAGAAAGGTCAGACCACTGGGCTGCATCACGCAATCATAACTGCTCCTTCATGGATTTCCGTTTCGGTCTGTTGTGTTCATCCGGATCTCGATGCCATGATGAAGAAAGAGAGTGAGAAACAGTGTTTATGGGGGAGAGCTAATAGAGAATGAGTCAGGTGTCAGAAGTCAGCCATCACCTAAATGAACTGGAATCAAGCTGGAATTGAGCTGAATTACAAGAAATCAGAAAAACATCTCCATGAATACAGTATCTCCTATGAGGAAAGTATCATAAGCAATAGGGGGAAAGGATTCATTTTATTGTCCAGGGAAATATCCTCAAATCCCAGCATGATGATTATATTTTCACCAGGGGACACATACTTTTTTCTGCTGGCTGAAGTTCTTCCAATAGAACATTCTACTGCTGCCTTTGAAGGGAAATTAATATATTCTCATTAAGTTTCTGTTTATTGGAATGTAAGATGGATTTGGCAGCTAGAAAGAATTTGTAAGCAGGTGCACATCATAAGAAAACCTCACGCTTACTCCCTAACGGTCATTCAAAGCTCCCATCGCCAATAATGCCTTTAGTTAAATTTATCATCATTTGTAGAAAAGAACTCTTGAAAAACACTGTCAAGAAGTCAGTGGTTAGTTGCCTGTTCGTCATTTTGAAGGGCTCATACAGAATTATGTTTGCTACATAGCTCTTTCCTTCCTTCCTTCATTCAATAATATGTAGTGAGTTTCTACTAGGTATTTCAGATAATGAAAAGATTTCATTGACACATAAAATTTCTCCTAAATGTATTCTTATTATTATTGTTGCTAGTGTTACACAGTCAGTTCCAACTCGTACCAACATTAGAGACAGAACAGAGCTATCCCATAGGCTTCCTTGGCCATTCATTCTCATGGAAGCAGATCATCAAATTTGTCTCCCATGTAACTTGAAAAGTTCACACCACCAACCTTTCGATTGGCACTTGAACACAACTCCTGAAAGTTAGTACCACTGCAGATCAGGACAGCATTCCAGAACAACTCTGTCTTATTTGTTCCACCTTGAGTCTCGTCAGGCCATTTTCTTTGGTAGGAGCATCAGAGCCAATTTTTACTCCTGTCTCAACAGAATTACATTCTAAGTACTTGACGAATTTGAGTATACTGGGGTCCCCCCCCAAAATGAGAATTTTTATTTTCAACCTTAACACCTTCAAAGTGCTCTCCACTACATTTAGCACATTTGTCAAATCTGTGATTCTATTCTTGAAAACATTTTTCTGTTTTAAAAAATCATTTTATTGGGCCTCATACAACTCTCATCAAAATCCACACATGCATCAATTGTGTAAAGCATACTTATACATTCATTGCCCTCATCATTCTCAACACACTCGCTTTCTGCTTGGGCTCCTGCAATCAGCTCCTCATTTTTCTTTCCCCTGCCATTCCTCCCTGCTACTCCACCCCAAACCCTTGATAATTTCTTCACCCACTTTTCTGTTGTCCATCCCCCAGGGAGGTTATATGTAGATCCTTATAATCAGTTCCTCCATTCTACCCGCCCTCCCTCCCGGTATCGCCACTCTCACCACTGGTCCTGAGGGGTTCATCTGTCCTGGATTCCCTATGTTTACAGTTCCTATCTGCACCACTGTGTATCCTCTGGTCTAACCAGGTTTAACAAATGTGGTGAAGAAAATGGATGGTGCCAAGCTATCAAAAGACATAGTGTCCGGGGTCTTAAAGGCTTGAAGGTAAACACGCGGCCATCTAGCTAAGAAGCAACAAAGTCCACAGGGAAGAAGCACACCAGCCTATGTGATCATGAGGTGCTGAAGGGATCAGGTAGCAGACACCAAAGAACGAAAACCATGATTGTGTGCTCACCTTCCCCATGTAAATATTGAAGACAAATGTGTGCATCAGTAAGTGTGGTGAAGAAGGCTGATGGTGCCCATCTATTGAGCAATATAGCGTCTGGGGTCTTAAAGGCTTGAAGGTAAATAAGCGGCCATCTAGCCCAGAAGCAACAAAGCCCACATGGAAGAAGCACACCAGCATGTGTGATCATGAAGTTTCAAAGGGACTAGGTATCAAGCATCAAAGAACAAAAATTCTTATCATCAGGAATGAGGGGGAGTACGCGATGAGGACCCAGTGCCCATCTGTAGACAACAGGACATCCCTTGGAGAGTGGTAGTGGGGAGGAGATGAGTCACTCAAGGTTCAGTGTAGCATTGATGAAACTCACAACTTTCCTCTAGTTTGTAAATGCTCCCCGCTCCTCCCCCACCCCCAACATGATCCCAATTCTACCTTACAAACCTGAAAACATTTTTTAAACTTATCTGTTTGGATGGCTCATAGCACCTGCCTCCTTTTTTTTCTTTACCTTTTCTACATAGTCAACTCACTCTCCTGTCATGTCCCTTTTCATTCGTGGAAACAAATAGAAGTCATATAGACTGAGGTTAGGTGATTAAGGTGGGTGGGGCAAGAGAGGCATACTGTTTTTTGCCAAAAGCTGGCACACTGAAATAGACGGCTGCATGAGCACCTTGTAATGGTGGCAAAACCAGTCTTCTGTCTGCCATAAATCAGGCTCTTTTTTTTGTAGCACACTGTTACACAATCTTTTCAGAACCTCTAAATAAAAAGCATGATTAACAGTCTGACCTGGTGGAATGAACTCCACACAGCTGTCCTTGTCAGCTGTGTCCAACATCCCAACAGTTCCTGTGGCATTTTTCCTGAGCAGGAAACAAAATCTCACAGCTGCATGCTGTTTTCCTAATCTGCCATCAAGAAGAGAGAGAGAGAGAGAGAGAGAGAGAGAGAGAGAGAGAGAGAGATTCAAGTGAAATTGCATCTACAAAAAAATTCTTGTGACCAGAGAGAACCTTCCCAAGTGACACCACTGGGTGCATTAACTCAGAGCAAGTTTTTAGATACTCTCACCTAGCAGGGAAAATGTGTGCTATGAAAGCTCCGCCCAGCAGATCTTTTTCCATTTTGGGGGTGGGAGGGTTGGGTTGGGGGTACCCCCGCATAGTTCAAAGTAAATCTATACAGTAAAAGCCCCCAAGTGCTGCAGGAAGGAAAACCAAGCCAAGGGAATTTTCACTACACAAAGTGGGAATGAAGAACAGACAAAGAAATTAGCAGGATTTTCTGTTCAGGTTTCTATCCTTAGAGATGATAAATACTAGTTGAGACCCTCTAAGCCCCCCTGCCACCGTAGGGAAGTAAGAAAAGTATAGGGCAATAGTGTATCTGTTGAGAGAGATTCTAGCTTTACCTGGGCTTTTCACAGATCCTTGACATGCATTTATATTTCCTCAAACAATCAGATTGGTGCACACGGCCTCAAGGAGCCTCCTGGGCAGAAACATAGGTTTTTGTCCAGCGCTAAGGAATTCTCCCAAGGTGTGACCATTTCCAAGCAAAGAAAACCCCAGAAAATGCATGTGCCATGTGCTGTGGTCGGCATGACATGCATGATTTCACTTTATTCTCATTTTAGGGAAAATCATGAGGCTGCGCCTCTCATGGTCCAAAGAGCATGTGACAGAGCAGAGGCACAACCCTGACTGTCTGATCCAAGAATTTATGCTCTTTCATAATGGCTTCATCCAGCCCTGAGGATGTGGATGATTTTACTTATCCCATGTCATAGTTGCTTCATGATAGAAACATCACATAGTTGTCTAAAAGAACAGAGATTTGTTTCCTCACGGTTGTGGAGACTGAAAGTCCAAAGCAGGGTCTTGGGTGAGTCAATTCCTGCCATGTTGGCAGTCCCAGGTCGTCATTGGATCGTTGGCATCCTTTGGTTTGTAGACTCTTCTCGCATAGCACCTCGCTCCCTCCCTCTCGTGCATGTGTACATGTTATCTTTTATATTCTTTCACAACTCAGAAGTTACTGTAGCAGTCACCCTCTGTTAGTATGATCTCATTAGCATAACACAAGAAAATACTCACCAAACAGGGTCACATCCACACGTATAAACCCCAGGGATTCGACGTGTGTGTGTGTGTGTGTGTGTGTGTATCACAATTCAATGCAGAGATCACCAAACAACACTCCGAACTAAGTATTACTACCTTTCTTTCCAAGAAAATAATTGATCCACTTGAGCACCGGTTCACATCTGTTGGGGTGTGAACCCTAGACTTGCCTATCTTGGACGCCCGAGCATTTAACCTCTGTGCTTACAGATATGTCCTGTGGATGAGGAGCCCTTCCAAGCTGAGCTGAGCTCAGTTCTTTACCAAGAATCCTGTGGTGCTTGGGGAACAGACACCAGGTATTTGTTTCTATTATTTTAAGCAGCACACGAAGAGGCTATAGTAAGGAGTGTTTTTATTTACGGCCATCCTCATTGGGTGTTTCCCATGGCGCTTACTGATTTAGTTCACACAAAATATAGTCAGATAGAAGCTAAACTGGCAGAAGCCCAATCCTCCTGATCGTGGAAGGTTTTGTTTCTTTGCTTATTTTGATTATTTGAACTAACGATTTGCCTTGGCTAGCCTCGTTGAACATTGGCTCAGCTGATGGAGTGACCTGGCTGGGGAGCAGACTACAGTATCTGAATAAAAATCAATTGCCCACCATGCAGATTGCAGAAGAAACTGCAAATAAAATTACTGTAAATTTAATTAAAACATTCCAGCCAAGCCCATACATTTGGTATTGATTACCTGGCCTGCAATTTCAGGGAGTTAATTAACACAGCCTCGGCCTGGACAACAAGGAAAATCCAGAGGAGCCACTGGTTGCCCTAGCAACAGGTAGTGGAAACAGCACAGCGATTCAACTGAAAAGGCATACAGAATCTTATTGAATGCGACTTAAATGCAATGATTTAAAAATATGAAGAGGCAACTTCAAGTTCAAAACAGACTCCATGAACATGAGTCATTGTGTGGTTCTAATTGGACCAGAACAGGGTTTGTGCTGAAGGCTGGGAAGGAAGACAGAGTGGGACTGGGAGAAGAGGGGGTAGGGGTGGCTTCAGATAAGCTTCTGCCGTGAGCACCTTTCTTCATTGCTGCTGGCTCGGGCACCAACTCTGCAAGAATTCCTTAAAAAACAAAAGGAAAAAGAAGCAGGCGATTGTGATTCATCTCTGAGCTGCATAAGTAGAATGAACCCCTTTTCCCCCTTTCCCGGAATGGAGGTGATCCATGGGAAGAAATCACCTTGTGAAAGAGGCGCTGGTAGAATGACCACCAAAGAAACCCCTCTGGTCCTCTATTGGGCTAGGGGCTTTATTCTTGTCCAAGACAAAGTCAATTCTCTATTTGGGTGGTTATGACACAGGAGGGTGATGGTGGTGGATCCTCGCAAACATGAAAAGGTGATGTCATCTCTGGTGACCAATAAGGCCCTAGAACCCCACTGACATCGCATCACTACTGACATCGCATCACCACTGACATCCCATCACCACAGATACCATCTTCACAGATTCCCCACAATTCCTTGCTGAGGCCAGTATTCTGCCTTAGAGTTATCTACCTTCTAAAAATAAAAAAACAAGCAAACACATTAAGAGGCATAAAATTATGATTATTGCTACTTTAAATAAACCAGGAGACTAAGGGGTTGCTGGGGAGTGACCCCATGAGTACCAGTAGAGAACTGTGATGTACAGATTTTTCTATGATTGATTTTTCAGAGGGAGATCGTCAGGCTTTGTTTTCATCTATTTAATTCTGCTTAATACTCACACAAAAACTCTTAGAAAGAGGCTTTTAAGGAGACTTGGAAAGGCAAGTTAACTTACCTAAAATCATACTACTGACTTTTGGAAAAGATAGATTAAAAATCAGAGCTACCTTTCTCCAAACTCAAAGCAATTTTCCAGCTTTTGCCATGAAACACCTGTGTCAGTGTGGGTAGACTAGAGGAAAAAAATCCCTGGGGACTCATATGTTTATAAAAAAAGAACTTTATATGCAAGAGGAGTTGAATATTGAGAAAACATCCCATCCCAGTCCAGATCAAGTCCATAAGTCCAATATTAGCCCATGTGTCTGATAATAATCTACCACGTCCTCTTCAGACTCAAGAAACACATGCAAGGACTCCGGATGCAGGAAGATCACAGGCCAGTGGGTGGGGAGTCTTGTGGCATTGTAAGCATCTCAGCACTGGCAGGGCTCTCCACATGACTTCTCCGGCTCCAGAGGTCTGGCTCCTTCAGCCTCTCTCTGCATGTCTTCTCCATAGAGTTTATCCCACCTCGAAGGAGAAAATACAGGAGTTTCCAGAATCTTCAAGAGAAAGCCATGCCCACACAGAGGCTTCATTGGCTATATCCCGATTGACAGGCCAGACTCCACCCCTAAACTCTTAATCCTCAAATTGACACCAGACTATGTCACTACAACAACCCACTCCATTTTTTTACTTAAAGAGAAATCATATACGTTTGGAATTCTGATTTATAAACTAGGCAAACCCTGAGAGGATGTGGAGACAGAACCCACCCACCTAGCTGCCCCATGTACATCCCAGTTCCACAGAGGCCTGAAACCATGTGCAGCAGCCCAGGCTCTGGGGGCCATGATAGCTATCATGAGCCCTCTTCATGGAGAAAGCAGCTCTGATAAAGAATCCACCACCTGCCTCTTGCCCTTTTCAACCAGAGCAGAGCATTCCAGCTTATCCTACAGAACTTGGATTTTCACTCTCACCGGGATATCACCAACAAACTGCCCAAAATGAAAAAAAAGAAAGCGACGTTACTACAAACCATATTTTCATTCTGACCTTAAAGGCATTTGTGGGAATTTGGTTTATTTTGCTAACCATTTTTGACTTTAGGCCAAGAGTGAATGAGCGGAGAGATAAACTCATCCCAACCCTTGTCCCAGCTCCCAATAGACTGGCTGTGCCTCAATGAGCTGCTTACTTCATCTTCAAAAGAGAATTAAACTGCATTTAATTAAACATAGTACCATCACAACGCTTGCAGGGAACTCCTGTGTATTTTTAAATAAATATAATTAAAAGGAATTTTATATTCTTACTATAAATAGAAAGCCATTGTTATTCACATATCTCATCCCCCAAATGGAAAGTCTGATTGTCCATTACCACTTGAACATATTGTAAGTACCACAGGGCTTGTGAGCTAGGCTCTGAGGTATGCTGAAGAAGCCAGGACCTGTATTTCAGGTGTTTGAAGAGTCTCTTCTAGTTCTACACTACTGTGATCTAAACTTCTACTGTGCGAGGGTATGTAAAATGGCTCATCCGGCTGTCAGAAGACAGAAGGATGTTCGAAGAAGGCAAGGTGAAGAACAGATCGTCCATTCCGACCTATGGTCTCACCACCTATGCTGGGACTTTATTCAACCTCAGACAGGTGAAGGACCTACAAACACAGGCATCATGACACATCCTACACGGTCCTCTGAAGACCGGTGTAAATTCTACACTATCCTCATGTTCTCTGCACCCTAACTTTTGCACGAGGCTGTTTATACGTTCACAAATCTCGTTTCACCATCTCATCCACTCTCTGAGATAAATGGATGCTTGGTTCTTGATTTGCAGATAAAGCAACTAAACTGGGGTGTGTAGAAGGAAATATTGCAGATACCTTGTGTTCAAGAATATTCTTGTTTTTGTCAAGTTACAGCTGCATCTCAAGGGTCAGTGTCACATGCAACTCAGAATGCTGACGTCAGGACGCTGGCACTTCCTTTCAATTTTAGAAAGCATAAGTATTCCTACAGAGAGCTCCTTCCTGGTGTATGTTCTGATTCAAGGGTCTGGGCACAGTGGGACACAGAACTGTTCCATTAAGTCCTGGAATAGGGGGAGGTGAGAGGGGTCTGGTTGCCAGACACCAAATCTGCCTCTTGCCTCCTCAAAAAATTGAGCCCATCATGCCAAAGCTTGAAGGGGTCTTCTCTTTCCCGCTTTCCAAACCTCTACAACTTTATCATCACATGAATCGCAGTGACAGTTATACTGAGGGTTGGTGGCATTCCATATTGTTGAGTCAGTTCCAACTCATATATCCCCTATGCACAACAGAACAAAGCACTGCCCAGGCCGGCACCAGCTCACAATGGTTGTTCTGCTTGGATCCACTGTTGCAGCCACTGTGTCAGTTCATCCCATCGGGGGTTTTCCTCTATTTTGCTGCCCCTCTATTTCACCAATCCTGATGTCGTTCTCCAGGGACAAGTCCAAAGTACGTGACATGAAGTCTCCCCATCCTTGCTTCTAAGGAGCATTCTGATGATACGTCATCCAAGATAGATTTGTTTGTCCTTTTGGAAGTCCACAGTACCTTCAGTCTTCTTCGCCAGCACCACCATCTGCTGCACAAGATCTCGTTAAAGGGTTGAAAAGCAAGAATGTTACTCTGAGGATTCAGGTGTGCCTCGCCCAATCAGGGGTTTGTTTATTTGCTTCCAATGATCTCATCTGTATGTGAAAGTTAGGCATTGAAGAAGGGATGTTAAAGACGAATCTATGCATTTTAATTGTGGCCTTGGTAACGATATACTCATTGGCAAAGTTTTAAACCTCTTTTGGCCTCACAGGTCAAGAGAAGTGGGTGTTTAGTGCCATGGAGAAGGAGACAGAAGGGCTTCTGAATTTGAACTTCTGGATTCTGAATCAGATTTGATTGCTTGCAAGACTTTAGGAGTCCCTGGGTAGTAAAAGTGGTTAAGGGCTGGATTAGTAAGCATCCCAAAGGATGGTGGTTCAAGTCCATCCAGAGGCATTTCAGAAGACAGGCCCAACGATCTGCTTCCGAGGGTCACAGCCTTGAACGCGTTCTGGAGTAGTTGTACTCTGCACACACCCAGTCACCGTGCATCAGCTGACCACAACCATCAAGAGTCAAATCACTTAATGTTCACTTGCTGAACCTCAGCTTCTTAAACTGTAAAATAGGAAGCCTACATGGGAGTACCAAAGTGAAGCTGGATTAAGCTACAGACCGTAAAGGGCTTATGACAGTGCCTGGCATGGGCATGGAAGAATGTTCCAAAAGTACCCGTTGTGAGGCTGACTCTGATCTCTTTGTTCGCTGAACTAACTCCATTGACTGCTCCCTGAAGTTCAGAAAGGAAGCTAAGAACAAGCAGATTGGCTCTTGTGCTAGAGGCCTAGACCATATGTTTAGACACCCCCACTACACACAGGTGTTCAGCTCCATCTTTGCTAATAAGACAGCCATTAGAGATTAAATTGCACAGAAGTGTATTGCAGAGGAGGCGAGAGGAGTCCGTAGACCCTCAGCTCTGATTCTTCAGGCCAAGGTCACCACACAGGCACCACGGTGTTCTCCCTACCTGTGTGGTGCTTCAGCCTATAAAGCTGTATGAGGTTTCTTGGGCTGCAATTAGGAGAGTACCTGTGGACCTGTATCCTCACGTGGAACCTTATTAACGCGAGTGATAAAGTGAGGATTGCCTCTCCTTATAAGGATAAGAAGTGAAGAACCAAACAACCGGAAATTCGGGGAGTTAATGAGAAAAAGAATGCGCTTGCAGCACTGGGGAGAGAAGGATTTATGTGGAAGAAGACACCTGTTCGAAGCCCCTCAAAATGCAGGTTTTATATTTTCAAGGTCTGAACTTCAGAGGCATCTGAAGAAAATAAAAAAAAATTCAATCAACTTTGTATCCTGTTCAAACAAAACGGAGACCCTCCTTCTCACTTGCTGAGCAGTCTAAATGCCCCAGGACTGAGCTAAGATGTTCCAGCATTGCAAGGAACCCCACATCCCAGCAGGCTGGGACCCGTGATGGCATAATGGGTAAAGCATTGCACTGCGAACCACAAGGTGGGTTGTTCGAACCCATCACCCACTCCTCAGGAAAGACAAGGTTTTCTGCTCCAGGAAAGATTTACAGCCTCAGAAACCCCAGGAAGCAGTCCCGCTATGCCCTATGGGGTCATTCCGAGTGAAAATGGACTAGGCAGCAATGATCTTGGTTTGGCTTTGACACTATTATTCAATGCTTCCCTTTCCCATTTATTCAGCAACTAGTTCCTGAAGCCCTCCGTTGCCTTAGCACTCCTTGGAACTTGGAACAGAAGAAGATGTTGCTTTGACCGTGCATTGAGTATTTCCCTTCTGGTTATGTTACCATGGCTACAGCCATGGCCATCCAAAGCCATCCCTCCCTCATGCCACGAAAGATGGACTGTGATGTGCACATAACCACTGCCTGGCCAGAATCCTTCTCTAAGACTGTCGCTGGAGACAAGGATTGAATTTTCCCTTGTTCTATGGTCATAGAAAGTAGAGAAGAAGGGCAGAGGGAGAAAAAAATTCTGTGGTACAGAAGTAAAACTCTGTGTGTGTGTGTGTGTGTGTGTGTGTACAGTGTCCTACAAAAGCATATATACCAGACAGTTCATTCTGTGATCCTGGCCACAACTGTGCCCCATGGAGCTGAACAGTTCTGCTGTTATCTCCTTCAAACTTCTTGCCTTCAGCTCAAAAATCAGTCCTAGAGAACAAGAAAATTATAGCAGAAGAACCACAGAAGCCTAGTGTTTCGAGGCAAAAGCAATGGGTGAGGGCCACGTTGCCCAGAGAAAGAGCCCTAGAGCACTGGTCCCAGGAGGGGTAGGCTGAGTCTACTTTCCTCAACATGGGGCAGCCTATGCCTAGCAGAGAGCCAAGTGTGTGTAAGTGCTAAATAAGATCTGTTAAACAAGTTAATAAAGCAGGCGTGCCGATCTATTCTATTGTCCAATAATTTGGAGGAAGCATTACTTGCTTTATCTTTTTTTTTAGAAATTCCCAATGCATATGGTCATCAATAAAGGTTCTGACACATCCTGTAGGGAAGAAATATGTTTCACATGCGCCGCCCACTGTTACCCAAATTTTTAATCACATTTTGCTGCATAACACCAATTAGCACACACCCCTAATACATCTAATGCTTGGACGAGGTATTAAGGCACGCGAACGGGTATCAATGAGATAAGAGGAAGACTTTGCTAGGCATGTGTACAGCATTTTTAGTCAGGATGCCCAGAGCTTCCCTGAGCACCTGTTCCATATTCCCCTCCCATTTCCACATTGGGTTCTCTGATTTCGAAAGGTGGTGGTGGTAGTGGTGGTGCTCATGCCCATCCCATCTCCACATTAGTCCAAACACACACATTGGAGTGCGATCTTAACCACTGTGCATTTAAACACCACAGCAAGGAGAAAAGTCTCCAATCAGAATGTAACAAGCCGGCACAAATTAGGAAAGATTAATGGTGTCAGATACACATCCTTTGAGTAATTTTCAGAGAATCGGCAGGTTTTCACCGGCATTATCCTAATCCGGCCCCATGGTGGAGGAAAATGCACTCCATGACTCTCATGGTCAACTCCACAGGAACCAAATAAGCTACATTAATGTGTAAGGAAGATTGCAGCGGAGTAAAAGGGACAGAGAGGTAATTCTAGGTATGAAATGCTGCCAGAATTCAGGAGTTCGGATTCATTAGGGAAGGCTGCCATTCTCCATACGAAAATTAAAATATTACAATGATGAATTGTGCTCATTTGAGTTAGTCTGTGCCCATAGTTAGAGCTTAGATGTTTTAGGCCCAAATACAGTAGGCTAACCGACGAAAGAGCGAGCCAAGACAGTGCTCCCTGCTTAGCAATGGCTTTTTTCTGCTGTGGAGGCAGACCCTGGAGATACAGCCATGTGTTCAAAGAAAAGGGGAGGGTGGGGGTGATCAGGCGATCTTGATTTAGATGGGCCTGTTTAACTTGTCACTTACAACTGTTTGTATTCATAAGCTTTGCAGAGTCTTTCCTGGTGTTAGTGCTTATTTTGGGGATTTGATATGCCAGCTCTTTCTCCACCCCCCCTCCCTTCTGGAGAGGGAAACTTCGCCCATTTGAAAACGACTGCACACAGTCTTCAAGACACAGAAAATGGCAGCGATCTGCTCTCTGTCGCCTGGCATTGATACATAGCTCCTTTTGAACCAACCAGGCAACCTAATTCTATTGGCGTATCCCAGTATCAGTCCCGGGATAGACATGTGACCCAAGTCAGCGAATCAGCCTGTAAATTCTGGAAGAGGGCATCCTTTTTCTCACAGGATGAGCTGAAATAATTTGATTCCAGTGTTGCTGGCAGCTGTCTTCCCCAAGAGCAGTAGGAGAAAGAGAGGCCAGCAGAGAGAAATCTGAACCAAATCCTACGTAGAACTGGTCAGGCAAGAATAGTAGCTCTCGTGAGCGATTGTTTGCACTCCCTGACACATACCTGCTGAAGGCATCACATTCAGATTGCTTATTTGTTTGCTCCTGGAGTTGTGTTTCAGTGAACTCAATTGGGACGGATTTTTCTGTTACAACCAAAAGAATCTTGACGAACCCAGTGATCCTCTAAACGGAGTATATTGATCAGTATTTTCTGGAGGGAAAAGACCAGGGGACTATATACATGTATGGAGAGAGAAAGAGATTTACCTCACGGGACTGGCTCCCACAATTGGAAGGGCTGACAAGTAAAAATTGGTCAGCCAATTGGCCGCTGGCGACCCCTGCAGGTTGGCATCCCAGGATTTGTAGGTCAAGTGATAGGAAGACTGCAGGGGGATGATAGCACATTCTGGAAAACGTTTATTTGTATTCTGGAGGAATAGCATCAGCCGAGGAAACCCCTTTGCAGCTGACGAATGATCCCATGACAGCACAAAGGTCACAGCAGGAGGTGTGCTTGCATTGCATTACAATACATTATGCAATACTAACTAGACCAGTGCTTAGTCAAAACACGAGGAACCATAGTCTGGCTACATTAACACATACAGTTAACTATTCCCTGATACCAACTACCTTTATCATCTCTGAAAGCAGTATTTTTTTACAATTGTGTGTTTAATTGTCCATCTCACTTCGCAGAGCGTGGGCTTAGTGGGCACTAACAAACCCGGGGAACATTGCCTTATCCACAGCCCTTCGCACTATAAATGCAATTGGCGAGTGTAGTATTTCCTACTACTGCGATAACAAATTACCACAAGCCTGGTGGCTTCAAGCAATACAATGTATTACCTTCCCCTTAAAGGTTTGTTTTCAAACAAGCTTCCATCTAAGCGAGACGTCAACAAAGCCCACTTTGAAGAAGAATCCCAATATCTGTGATCCAAGGATTGGAAAAGACCTCATTCAAACACGGAGGAGGGAATATTATCAGAACTTAAACTGTGAAATTCTGGTTTGCAGAAGGCTATGGAGGACAGTTGGAGCCCAAAATATATCTGCAGGATCTACACCTGATTCCCCTCTGACCAGAAGTGCGGGGCGCTAATAGCCTGGTTATCAGACAGAGTATTGGAGAGATGATTATAGTAGATTAAAATGATAAATCTGACTTTGATGCTTAAAATATTGTCACCTGATCTCCCTTTTGATACACATTGTGCTTGATCTGACTTTTCATACTTTCTGGTGTGTGTTTTTGTTTTTCAGATTGGGACTTATTTTTGTTGTATTTTGCTATTGTTGGTAGCATTCTTGACTCTCATTTATGTATCTTTCTCTATTTTTCAGTATATGAAAACCAGGCTGGGTGAATATATAGAGACAATAGTAAATAAGGGTTCTTGGGCACCGGGAGAGGGGTGGTTATAGCCGAGGAGGGGAAGGTGTAATGGGGATCCAATATCCTGGAGTCCAAGAAGGAAGAAGATGTATTGAAAATGATTGTGGTAGTGATCATACAACACTGCTTTATATGACTGAACTCTTGAATGGTAGGATGTCTGGATTATATCCTTAAAAAAGAAGGTGGAAAAAGAAATGATTACTTTACAGTTCTGGAGTCCAGAAGTCTAAAATCAGACTCGGTGGGTAAAAGTCTAGGCATTAGCAGAGATAATTTCTTCTGGAGGCTCTGAGAGGAGTTTCCAGTTCCCTGACTTTCTCCGCTTTTAGAGACCACTTCCACTCCTTAGCTCATGGCCCCTCCAAATATCAGCGCAAACATTCACCATCACATCAGTCCAACTCATGTTGAAGTTCATGTTTATCATTCCTATGGACTCTTGTAATTATGTTACCTCCCTCCATACAGCCCAGGATAATCTCTCTAGCTCAAATGCTTAACTTTAATCATATCTGCAAATCTTCTTTTACCATACAACCAGTGGTGGAATTCAAATAATTTAATAACAGGTTTGCTGCCCTAATGACCATTTAAAGTATAATAAAAGCAAGAAGATGATTCACTTGCTGCTGCACAAAATTGCGTTGAGGGCCCCATTCTCCCACCAGAGTGATACAGAAATCCTCCTGGAAATTCAAGTCAAGATGGGGGGAGGGAGACATGTATGTCTCAGAGAAGACATGTATGCCTGTGTTGGTAGGAACACAGGGAGAAACAAGGTCCCAACAGGATAAAAAGATGTGTAGTGACACTTACGTGGCTTTCAAACCAGCAGTAATCTAAATGAGGCACCAACTAAGTCCACACGGAAGAAGCACACCAGCCTGTGTGATCCAATGATTACAAATAATATCAAGTCTAAGGGAGGGAATGGCATCAGAGCTTGAATTGTGAATATCTGGTTTACAGACATGTGTGGATGACAGTGGAAGCCCAACATCCATTGGCAGGGTCCATGCATGGATCAAGGCAGGAGATTCCCCTCTGATTATAATTGAGGGATAAGAGTAACTCTGTTATCAGACAGAGAGCATTGTCAAGTTGATTACGGCAGAGTTAGTTAAGTAAAAGTGTAGTATAATCATTTTATATCTCTTTGGACTCATTTTAAAGATATTTCCGTTTTTAAAGAAAAGTGAAGGGAAAATGCATGCGGATTAATCCCCTCTGACCATGGACCTGGGTTGTTAGTAGCCTTGCCAGCATGCAGAATTCATTAGAAGCTGGATTGGTGCAGATGCAGTTCAGATAAAATGGAGCACACTATCATTTGATCTCCCTTATGATCTATTTGAATTTTTTCTACTTTTTAATATTGTCTGCTTTCTTTTGGTTTGCGCTTTTATCTTTTTTATGTTGTTTTCCTTGTTAGGTTTTTAACATTGGTTTGTGTGTTTTTGAATGCTTTCCTGTATATGAAATCCATAATAGGTAAAACTATGGGGCAATTGTTGAATTAATGGGTCCCTCGGGTATGGCAGGGAAAGCTTGGGGAGATGGGGAGCAAATAACCATGAGTACAAGAATAATGAAAACATTCTAAAACTGTGATGATGATTGTAAATCTCTTATTAATGGGATTGAACTATTGAATTGTATGATATGTGAATTAAATGCCAATAAAACTGTGGGGGGAACAATATACTGAAAGGCAGTTTATTATTTCATACAGTTAGTACTCAACAACAATAAAAGAGGTACACAGTACTGGATTCTGTTTTAAGAATTTTAAGCTACTAATGAAAAAATATTAAATAATAACTGTCAAAAAACAATAAAACTCTTACATATGATATTTCCATAGAGCTTGATTTGTGCCCTCATTTGCTGTATCCTTCACTTTAATCTGAGCATCATTAGCTCTGTGATTTATTCTTAGCCATCACTTCACTGTAGGATTTCCTTCCTTTAGAGGTAGCTCCATTAGATATTCATCACTGTGCTTGATATTTTAAATGAAGTGGCAGCTTGTCTCTGAAATATTGTATTCAGCTCTGAAAAACCCCTTTCTGCTTCTGCTGAACTTACAGCAACTGTTCTGAGATTAGTTTTAGCTCTTTGAAAACTTTCAGGAATTGCATAATCCATTCATAATATCTTGTGTGAATTCGGGGGGTAACAGAAAGCTAAACAAATGCCAGTGTGTTACCTTCTGGGTGTTTGACTCTCTTTCTCTACATTATATGTCTGGTCAGTGAAGTAACAAATATAAGAGAGTAGAAATTTAGTGTTTTATCAAAAATATTAAATAAATAAATGTCGCAAGCATAATTCCATCTAATTTTGCATACCTGTAGAAGGAATGAACCTGACTGTGGTACTTTGAATACACTGCTGCACAAACTTTTCAAAAGCGTAAGCAATGTAGATTTCTGATTTCCACCTTAGGCGGCTGCCCAGCTACCACCCAGAGAGAGAGCCCTGGTTACAAGTGCCATTTTAACAACCTGTTCACTGAACTCTACAAAAAAATTAGGTACTGATTTTGCGAGATCAGTGTGAACCAGCTGAATCCCACCCCTGCATTTAACAGATCAGCAAATCGCATGGATCCAATTGTCTCATATACATGTGAAAGTTGGACACTGGCGAAGAATCCATGCATTTGCACGGTGCTGGAAAAGAATATCGACAGTACCATGGACTGACAAAAGAACAAATACATCTGTTTTGGAAGGACAAACAGAATGCTCCTTAGAGGCAAAGGTGGTGAGACTTCATCTCACAAATGTTGGACATGTGGTCGGGAGACCAATCCCTGGAGATGGACATCACTCTGGGGTAAGTAGAGGGGCAGCAAAGTGAGGAAGGCCCTGGGCCTGATAGATCGACACTGTGGGGTCAATGAATGCAACAACAAATGGGTTCAAGCCTAGCAATAATTCTGAGGACAGCGCCCAACCCAGCAGTGCTTTGCTTTGTTTTCTTGTGCTTAGGTTGTTAGGAGGCAAACAACTCAACTGAGAATAAAACTATAAACATGGCTTAGAATATGGATATTTTAGAAGGCCTTTATTATATTTGCCACAGTTTGTATACATAAAGAGCATATAATGCATTCATAATCTTTCCAAAACTTCCTGTTGTATGTCTCTTCAATATTAGGGAGGCATAGGATTATAGCCAAGGTTAACGAAAAATATAGCCACCATATTTAAATACATCTCCTCACCTAGCATCGACAAGAAACATTTGGGGCCACAAATATTCACCCAGAGTCACCTAAACCCATGTTTGGCTGGGAACTAAGAATACAAACGGACTTTCCCAAGAGGCAGAACACCACAGTTGTACTTACAAGTGGACGAGGCCCACGCTCCAAGGAAGAGCCAAGCATGCGAGTTGGTGAAATGCTATGTGGGGCTCGAAAGATTGTTCTTGAATGAATGCCTGGCATAGGCTGAAACGGATTCACCTGAACAATGCCATGGCTCAGTGAGAAACCCACTGTGATATATGTCCATTTCTTTCCCTGGCTCATCTCCACTGGTCTGTTAGTTTAAGAAAACTGAGATCGTTCATCAGTTATTAATAACTGTAGTATCATCAACCACCCATTGATGCTTCCTGAGTGCCAAATACTCAGCTGTGTACATGTGGTAGTTAATGTCATGCTAGCTACTGTACCAGATCATTTGTCAGTAAAGTAGGTTATGGAATAAGAGGTTATTTCTCACTCACATAAAAGCCAGGCAACAATTGTAAGATGAGGAGTACCATTATGCTCTGTGCGGCCTTGGTAACTCAGCTTCTTCCATCTTGTTTTTCCCCATCCACAGGAACCCCAGAGACACTACTGATAGCAGGCAGGCAGGGAAAACCATGATGGAGCACCTCTTGGAGGGTGAGATAGTTAGTTTATTGTGCCAGCCTGGCCGATAAACATAAGTGAGATTATTTGAAGGGCAGAGAGATAAGTGTCTCGGTGAGTCTCACTTTTCTTGTCTCTCTCTCTTTAATCATCGGACTAGAGTGCGGCTGCCTTGCTTATTCTGTGCCTCAATTTACAGGCTGCACTACCTGTTAGATGCCTAGCCTGTGGACTGTGTCACTGTAAGTTGAGGTCCCTTTAAGACCACATGATTGGAATATACATCTCTGGAGCTGGGGACTGGCACTTAGTGACCTGGCTGACAGTTGGTGACCTGCCTTGCTGTTTGCTGCCTGTGCTGGTATAGCCTAGTTCTCTCTACAGAGGACTACTTGGTGGCCCTCAAGACTTGAAGGACTGCCAGTGTCTCACAGCTGTCTCACGGGAGTGAGTCACATGAGACATTTGTACTGCCTTATAATTTAACTGTTCATTTCTTGTGTTATATATCTATCTATCTGTATGTAATTTAACAGTTCATTTATTGTGTTATCTATCTATCTATCATTATATATATATGTGTGTATATATATATATATATAATTATTAGCAATCTGGTTTTATCTTTCTAGAGAACCCTATCTAACACAGAGGGTTTACAGACTTGACTCCATCAGACTCCATTAACTAAAGCCCATGAACTCCACTCAGGTTCCTAGTCAGTTGATGTGGTCTAACTGTAAGGGAGGCTGGGAAATGTACAGTGCCTTTGTGTCCAGGAAGAAAACGGGTAAGGTTTTAGGGAACCCGTAACAGACTCCACCATGATGCATCTCTCCCATGATCGCAGCTCATTCCGACAGCATCTGACAACTTTGGTGTCCCCATTGTCCAGTGGGGCCTTGTCAAGATCCGGTACCTTGTCAAGTCCACACAGCTTAGAATCCCAGTCTCTCTGATCTCTATTGTTTTAGTAAATGCTCATCAATCAGGAGTCATTTTGCCTCTCCCCAGAAGGCATTTGGCAATGTCTGGAGATGTTCATACTTCTCACAGTTGGGTGGAGAGTGGGGAAAGGTTACAGGTATTTACTGAAAAGTGACCAGGGACATTACTGAGGTATGCCTTAAAACGCACAAAAGAGTCTCCTTAACAAAAATTGGCCGGCTGGCCCAAAATGTAGCTAATGCCCAGGTTAAGAAATCTGCACTTTGCATTATACATTTCTGCCAATTCTCATGATGAGAAACTTGACCTCCAGGGGATACTCTATGGGAAATGCTACAAAATTGACTCGAGACTGTTAAAAGTTAAGTGATATGAGGCTTTTTTTAATGCGAAAGGTAAAATTCCTAATTAAGTTATGATGAAATTTATTACTCCAATTTAATTTTTTTTTTTTTTTTTTTAGAAATAAGGAGAGGCATGAGGAAAGCCAGGAAAAGGTTTCAAGCGGAACAGTTAGGGCAGTGCGTGTGGGTGCCACCGGGGAACAGGGCTTGCCTGTGCTGGAGCAAACACTGATCCAAACTGGCAGTAACAAAATGGTTCTGCTTGATAATTCCAAAGTTGTCTGGTGATAACACAAGTGAAAAGTTAAATACTCCTTGAAATTCTAAATATTTGTCTATGTTAATCCTCAATGTTCTTCCTCGGTGGATAGGGGGAAACAGTGGTTCGCTACGGTCAAGTGAAATGAATTCGGACTTATAAGGATTATTTCAACAACTCTGGATAAGGAGATCTGGTCAAATCTCGACTCCACCACTGGAGATAATAATGACATGTATGATTAAATGAAATAACCCCTGCTAGGCAATGAATTCAGAGCCTTCAAATGCACCAGCCTTTATCAATATCATATCATCAACCCTGGGGGTACCCTAGGGAGGAAGTGGAGGCCCATGAAAGAATTGACTGTGACTGTTAACATCTGGAGCAGAGCCTAACTTTGTGCCTTAACTATAAGCCTGCGTATCAACAAAGGGCCACTTAGCCTCAATTTGCTCACTACTGAAATAAAGATACAGCCCCACAGATGGGGGATGTGAGAGGTGCAGAGTACGGACTTGGGAGTCAGACTGCTAGAGCTCAGAGGGAGACCTTACATTCACCAATCCAATGGCTTCCAGTGAGCCACACATTTTTCTGTGTCTCAAGTCAAAGGGGAATTATAATCCTTATGATTAATCTGATGATTTAGATTAATGATCTTTAAAGAAGGGAATGGATCTTGTCTGTGTTTCTTTCTGCAGTATGACTAGCACTAGGGGCTAGACCTAGAACTCTATAGACGTTATATACCTGTATGTTGAATGAATGAATAACAGCTCCTATTACACAGAGTTATAATGTGGCTTAAATGAGGGACTGACACTGAATAGTGTTTGGTCCAAGGAATTTGTACAAGAAATATTGCCTATTACAAGACTATTAAAGCACTGTATAAACAAGACATCTTGAACTCTAAGTTCACAAGGAAATAGCCATCATTTTTCCATAAGAACCAAGTACAGTTGTGGGTGCACCACCAGGGAGTCAGGAGTTTCTTCCCTCTGGGTTATCAGTACACCCCAGTCACCTTGTTATCTGAGTCGTTGCTCTGAAGGAGTTGCCATTGTCAAGTGGCTTAGAACAAAAGGAAGGGCCACTTTATTGTGCAGACACCTGAAATGGTGGCTTCCTATCCAGAGACTGAGCCCCGAAATTGGGGTCTTGAAAACTTTTATAGGGAAGGGATTGCTCCCCTCTGGGGATTGGTAGCAAGCCGGTTACAGAAGTAGAATAGGGGGTGGGTTATGGAAGTGGAAGTGAGGACTGGGGTCGGTTGGGGTTAAAGGGTGCCAAAGGCTTTTCACGTACCTTTGGGGCTCTTTGTCTCTGGAGCAACGTGTGTCCCTGTCTCAACCTCCTAAGCTTTCTGTCTATGCCATGGGTTGCCCTTGATCTCCTGGCCAGGCTGACCATGCCCTTGAGCTTCCCCTGTGCTTATATTAGGTAGGTGCACATATCAGACCCTCACTGAGTAGCTGTGATTCATGATATAACATACCTGTCCCTGGGCATCTACACAGGGCCTCTTCAGCAGTGTCCAGAGGAATGAATCTGTCCCAGGGGAAAGACTCGGCATGGAAACTGCCCATGAAAAGCCTCCAGTGCTGTTCACATCCTAATCCTGGTTGACACCCTACCTGACGTCCCATGGTAGTTGGAGATGGCCATTTAACTTCCACCCCACTTTCTAGTGACCCAGAGGCTGAAAAGATGACAACTGGAATTCTGAGATCCCTTGAAGGGTAGAATGCCATTAGATTTTCCCAATGGGTCACCATTGGTAGAGAAGCTTCTCAATTACACAGCCTCCTGAGTGGACCAGACGGGACCACTCCTCCGTTATCCTCCTAGAAGTCATTCCTGCAATCTAATCCTAGATTTTCCATCCATTTTCTAAGCACTTGATGTCCTATAATAAATTTTCTTCTTCTTAAAACAGACCTGTTTGTGTGGGCTGCTACTGAGCCCTGGCTGATAGGCCTCCCAGTGTCCCCTCTTCTGCTAAATGTCTTGATTTCCATTTAAAGCTACCTCCTATCCCACCTCAGTCCTCAGGATTTAGATGACTTAAGTGCAATCCCAAGGTCCCTTTGTTAGTCCAGGAAGACTAGAGAAACAAATCCAGGGAGACTAATATGTGTATAAGAAAGAGTTTTATATACAAGAGCAATTGGATATTGAGAAAACATCCCAGTGCAGTCCAGATCCAGTCCATATGTCTAATATTAACCCATCTTAGAAAGTCCTCTTCAGATTCATGAAACACATGCAGTGATGCCAAATCTAGGAAGATCACAGGCCAGTGGGTGGGAAGTCTTGTGGATCCAGTGGCATTGTAAGCATCTCAGCAGTGCTGGCAAGGATCTCCATGTGGCTTCTTCGGCTCCCAGGGCACGGGCTTTATCAGTGTAGCACCATGTCAGTAGAGTATCTCTCAGGGAGTGAGTGTGTGGCCTGCCTCCAATGAACTATTTTCTCCTTAATGACTCAAAATGAGGTCACCAACCTGCAATCTGATTGACATGCTAGACTGCACCCCTTCACTCTGAAACCTCAAATTGACATTATATTATGTAACCACTACAGTCCCTATTGGTGGTTTACATGACACAGTCCCTTTTTCTTTTCTTTAATCATTTTCTTGGGGACTCTTACAGCTGTTATCACAATCCATACATACAACCATTGTGTCAATCATATTTGTACATATGTTGCCATCATCATTTTCAAAACTTGCTCTTTCTACTTGAACCCTTGGTATCAGCTCTTCATTTCCCCCCTCCCTCCCTCCCCCCTTTCCTCACAAACCCTTGATAATTTATAAATTGTTATTATTCATTCATGTCTAACATTGACCAATGTCTCCCTTCACCGACTTCTCGGTTGTCCATCCTCCAGGAAGGGGTTATATGTAGATCATTGTGATCGGTTCACCCGTTCTCCCCCAATCTTTCCTTTACCCTCCTGGTATCACTACTCTCATTATTGGTTCTGATGGGTTTATCTGTCCTGGATTCCCTGCATTTTCAGTTCCTATCTGTACCCATGTACATCCTCTGGTCTAGCCAGGTTTGTAAGGTAGATTTGGGATCGTGATGTGAGGGAGCGGAAGCATTAAAGAACTAGAGAAAAGTTGTAGGTTTCAGCAGTGTTATACTGTACCCTGACTGGCTCATCTCTTCCTGTGACCCTTCTGTAAAGGTATGTCCAATTTTCTACAGATGGGCTTTGGGCTTCCACTCTTCACTCCTCCTCCATCACATGATGTGATTGTTTCTTTTGAGTCTTCTGATGCCTGATGCCTGTCAACACCTCATCATCTCACAGGCTTGTGTGTTTCTTCCATGTGGGCTTTGTTGCTTCTCAGCTAGATGACCACTTGTTTGTCCTCAAGCCTGTAAGACCCCAGACACTATATCTTTTAATAGTTGGGCACCATCAGTTTTATTCATCACAATTGCTTATGCACCCATTTTGACTTCAGCAATCGTGTTGAGAAAGTGAGCATCATGGTTATTAGAACAAAGTGTTCTTGCATTGGGATAGTACTTGAGCAAAGGCCCAATGTCCATCTGCATCCTTGAGACTTAATATATGAATATATGTACACAGATCTATTTCCCTGTGGTTATATATAAATATATTTACATGTACATGACACGGTCTTAAACCAATGAGTGCTGACTCACCCTGACACAGTCATTGCTTCAGGAGTGACCATGTGACCCAAATCTCCCCAATGAGAGACAATCTCAAGAAGTTGTCTGGGCATGCTAAGAAAAAGACCCCATTCTTCCCCCGGGATGAGAAGCAGGAAAGACATGGCTCTGGAGATCTGGTCAACCATCATTCATCATGCGCTGATTCCCAGGTGTAAATAAGTTTTCCAAAGAGAAAGTTGAGCCAAGAGATGGAGAACAAGAAGCCATATTTTATGGCTTAGGTTGTGCCCTTGAACCCAGGTGCACTGAAAGTAATATTTCCTTCCAATAGTGGAATTGAGAGAGTTTCATTTATGTCTTCCTTCTATAAGCCCTTTGCAAAAAAATAAAGTATGATCACCATACTACCTATCCAAAATTACAGTTTGTGCCATGAGCCTCTCTCTGCTTTTAGAAGCCAAAGGTTAGAGCAAATGTTAGCTGGGAGAGAACCAATTATATCAATAGAATATGCAGAACCTACAACCAGAGGCAGCCACTTGGCTCTGCTCTCTGCCCCTGGGCTACCCAGGGCCCTGCTTCTACTGATGGCTATGGAGTGGCTCAGTACTGAGCATGATTCCCCCAGAAAACCTCTGTCTAAGTAACTCATCCCACTAGCCTGGGCTTCTGAGAGAAAGGAGAGTTTGTTTGTTTGTCGCTTATTATAATTGATTTGTTTCTCCCTAACTGTGCACTCAATCTCGATTCCCTAGGCTGCAGACAGCTGAGAGCTCCAGGAAGCCTATTATTAGCTCCACATCATTTGTCTGTGGGGAAGCCTGGTTCCTGGTGATCATGGAGACGATGAAGGGTTTAGAAAGAGCGAAGGCAGAAACGCTGGCGATTTTGCCAGAAGAGATGTTCGAAAGGGTCAAGAAGGATTGTAAAGAGCATGCAAACCCAGTGACCTGGCCTTGACGTTGGAGACTGGGTACCCCCTTTGTGAACGTCAGTGCCACCCAAACTTGGTGTTCATGGTCGTTTTGTAATGCCCGCTGCTTTTCAGGCACAGCCTGCGGTCCCAAGAGTCTTGACTATGAGATGCGTCTTTCTGTGTGAGGGGCTGAAAGACAACAAAGCTGTGAAAGAGACCAGAGTAGGAGTCGCTGTGGTTTCACATCTCTCCAGACACCCACAGGATTCTACCATCCTAGATGCTGAGTGCCCTCTGTCCCCTGTTCTTTAAGGGCTGGTTTTTAGGGTTTGTTTTGTTTGTTTTGGGCTCCAGGTCTCAACTATTCCTGCATCAGACCAATTCACTCCTATATCCAGCACTGCTCATGGAAGAAACCAATGTGTTATACACACGCACATCAATACAGTTACCTTCTCCTTCACACGGCAGATGCCAACAACCATCTAAAAGTGGGTTTTCCCACTGTATGGTTGATCAATACTGGAGATTTGCAGAAAGTTCACACATTATGTCACCACTCTGCCAGTTTGATACCAGAAAGGGGAATCTAGGTTTTGTTCCTCTTCTATAGCTAATTTGAAAAGAAGGGGTGGGGTGGGGGTGGGGCATATGTGAAGCAGTATCCTGCGCAAACTTGGACAGCATTTGAGAGTCACTGTTGACGTAAGACCCAAAGTTCCTCCCAGGGGCTCAGAAGGTTTTTAGGGGAAATTACTTTATTAGCTCCACTGGTCAAGTGAAATGTTGAAGTGTCGAGAAGTCAAGGTCACAGAGCAACTTAGTAGTGGGAGTGGAGCTCAAGCTCATCTCACCAATATTTCGCCCAATGCACCTTCATTGATCTCGGCAGTGCAGGGAGTTGTTCCAGCTCCTAAAGGCCTCTGTACGTCCTCTGTAAGGCACCCACCATCGTGGGAAGTGCGTTACTGGCTTCCATTTATGACTGGCTTGCTTTACTCTACCAAAGAAGACACAGCTGTTTAACATGTCAGCTACTTCCAGGAGTTCAGCAACATCCTCTCCCCTTCCTCCTCCAATCGCTACAAGATCAAATAGCAAACCAGACAGAAAGCAGCATCTCAAGCCTTAGATCACCCGCCCTTGCTTCCTGTGAAGCAGAAACATCCAGGATGCTCTTGGGAAGCAACTCGGGAAAACAGAAGCCGGCACACCCTCACTCCGATGCATGACTGTGCAAGGGAAGCTACACCAGACTCTGCAGACACGGAAATCCACGTGTCATCCTTGTTTTGATTGTGAGATCCAGGAGATGGAGAAGGTGACACTTCATAAAATCCACCCGGAGTAGCTGAAGTGACACGCCTCAGAGGCAAGAAGAGAAGGGCCGCCGTGGTTAGCAGACACCCAACAGGAAGCCAGCAGCAGGGTGTGCAGTGGCTGGCTTATATTCCCTGTGGCTTGCAATACCCAGGGCATGTTTCAGAGGAGCTGAATGTATTTAAAATTCACATCCCCATGAATAGATGCGTTAAAGGAGCAGGCTTGACACCACTTTTACTTTAGCCATTCACTTGCTTTCAATATTAAGATTGAGGCTTTGGCTATAAGGCACTCTTCCTGCAAAGTAGAGCAGAATATTACAAAAAAATGCTTTTGCTAGCTGGCGAAATCATGATTGACAAAGCAAAATTTGGTACCACAATGGTTTGAGGCACTCGACAGAAATTTTTGTTAACAGTAAAGATTAAGGGATTTCCCCAAAAAATGACACTTGCAGATGAAATGACTTTGATGTTTCTTATGAAAAGCTTTTGGTTGACAGGCTAGATCAGAGTGAACAAATGTGTGTTTTCTCAATGCATGGATGTGAAGTTTTCAACAAAACATGCATTAGTCCTGCTGCTTCTGCTCGTTTGTCATTTACTTCGTTGACTGGCCTTTAGAAACCTGAAGAGCTCATATGCACAGAGCTCACCTAAAGGTAGTGTCCCCTCAGTGCTGGGCAACCATGAGACCAGACCAGACCATTTTCCTCAAGTGCTTACTGACTACGCATTCTTTTCTCCATATCAATGATTCTTAAAAGACAAAGATTCGTTCTCTCTTTGAGACAACCTTCTGCTATCAGTCTGGTCAGTTTTAACTCTAAGTAGCAGACACAAAAAGAGACCAGCGGTTCGCAAGCTGGGTCCCTGGACCAGCAGCATCAGCATCTCCCGGAATCTACCAGCAATGCCCAGTTTTAGGCTCCACCTTAGACCTACTGAGGGAAAAGCAATGATGGGCCTTTCAGGAAGACAAATCTTTCAGGTGATTTTATGCACACCAAATCTTGAGGACTATTTCATTGAGAAAAACCTGAAGGGAATGACTTGCTTCACTTACTGATCTATCCACAAAGAGACGAGGCTTCAGAGCTATCTAAGAGCATAAACAGTGTCAACAGAGTCCTGGTCTCAATTTCTACAGTGTCTGTAGTCTTAAGACAAGGTCCCCCTTCACAGGGACTAGCAGCTCTATGCTTAAGTCCAACTCCCCGGAAAACAGAAAATACTTTACTCTTGAGAGCTACAGCACAAGTTATAAATCCATTTGTTCTCTTTGTTCTCGGACACGTTTGATGTCCTTCCCCGAAGCCATCAAATTCTGAATGACTGATCATTGTCTATGTAAGGGGTAATTTGAACGCGAAACCCACAGGGTTGAGAAAAAGATGAGAAGGGCTCACTTTCCAGAGGAAACCTAGTATTATTATGGGAAGAATTAGTAGCCAGACTCAAATAAAATCACTATCAGAGTTCTGGTCCTGGGTCTCCCAGTGAATTCTAGTTTAAGATCAAGAGAAAACTTCCCTAAACCTACACATTGTAAGTCAGAGCTACTGATGTAGAAGAATCTGGGCGTGGTACAAATAGCTGACACACTCAGCCGCTATCCAAAAGTCTGGTGGTTCAAGGCCACCTAGAAGTGCCTAGGCAAGAAGGCTGGATGGTCTACTTCCAAAGCCTCAGCTGCTGGAAACCCCATGGAGTATAGCTCTCCTCAGACATACATGGGGTCACCAGGAGTCAAGAACAATCCATAGGCAATTAGTTCCATAGATGGTGAAGAAGGAAACCTCTACCTGTAATTCCACCCTGTTGCTTGGATCCTCTGTGGTCTCATGGTTAACACAGAGAGGGGGAGGGTCATTCTTCCTCAATTCAATCCCAAGATCTGACAGCAAAGGAACCAGGAGAGGGGATTCCTGAGTGAAGCTGAAGCAAAGAGTGTCCCTAAAGGTTGTCCTTATGCACATTGGGTACAGTGCGTGCAGGTGGGCATGGGGCCAGCTGGCCATTTGTAACTCTGCTGCCTTCCAGTGTGACTCTCTCTCCGCACAGCCTTTCATTTCCCTCTAGTTCACAGAGGAATTCATTTTGCACGGGAATAAAGAACTCATGTCGATAGTTTGACTTTCATCTTCAAACCAGGACGGAAACTTGACTAGCATAGTTGTGCCATCGCAGCTGCCCAAATCCAGCACTCGACAAAAGAGACAGAAAAAAGAAATCGCGACGCTTTCCCTGTACTTTCGTCTCTAACCAGAACAAGGAAGTGGTTTTCCTTTTAGGAGCAAATGAAAATTCTCAGTGAGTAATCTTATTTTAACCAGAGAATTACTAAACCTGAGCAAAACAGACATCTTGCCAGATTCCTCTTTTAACTTGATTTATGTTGTTTGCCTGTGCCCCCGTGTGATCTCACCCAGGATCAAGTCTGTTTCCTCCCTATATCTTTAGCGCTGGACCCACAACTTGGCCCAGAGCAAGTACTGAATACATGCGTGTTGCATTAAATTAATGCAAAGGATATGATTTCTCATATATATGTTTTTCCTCCTTACTCTTTGGAAGCCCCGATGCAGCATGGGCTTGGTTCTTTTCTGGTTTCGATGCCAGAAAATGTGTCCTTCATCCCTAGCAGGCTCAAGAGGGCACGTCTTGGGGTTACCCTTTCTTTCCTCCCATATCACTCTGCAATATCGGAATGACCTTGAGATAGTATACGCCCAACTCCCCACACGACCACGGGAGGGCAGCAGAGAACACAATGACGGCAAGATGGCCATTTTGTCCCGCCTTTGTCTTCCAGTTTTCAATCCCTTCCATTTTCCCAGCTTTCATCCTTTTGTTAACTTCAGTTTTAAGGATACAAGTTTTAGTACAAGACAGCTTGGTTTATTTTAGAGCAATAAAAACCGTTTCTTTTTTTCTGCCGGTCCTTTAATGTGACTGCCCTTGGAATAATTGCACCGATAAGACAAGTAAGTTTAGAAAATATATGTTGAGAATATATATGTGTACGTGTGTACACAAATATAGAGACTATCCTACGCATATCGTATATGAATACAGTCTGTGTGTATGAATACATATACTTCCCTTTAAAAATACAAAAATAAAATCTTATCTGTCCACATTAGGCTAGAGCTCTCCCTTCTGAGCGCCTTTTCTATAAGATCTTTGAGCTCTTCTATCACTCCCTCCAGTCTCCATTCATCTCCTGATCCAAAATCCAGTCTGGGAAAAAAGCTCTCATTGGAAGGATAATTAAAGTAGATGAACAAGTCCTTCAGTCCCAGTTAATCCCAGTAAGCCTAATTCAGCTTCTATAGATGGAAGGATAAGTGTGTTCCCCATCAGGGTCATTCATAGCTGGACGACAGCTTCCACCAATAAATCAGTCCCCAGATAAACTCAAGGTCAGGGAGACCAACTTTCTACATAAGTAAGATTTAATTTGGCCTAGGTTTGATCCAATTGCACAGGTCAAGGAATCAGTGCCCAAAGCTTTAAAAGCAGGAAAGGGAGCTACTTTAAGCTAAATTTCTAAGAGTCACTCCTTGAATTCTCTTTGCATCTATGTAAAATTTCTTTCCAAGTTCCAGGAAAATACTCTCGATTTGGCATACAAATGGGAAGAGCCTTTTAAAATAATAACTTAGCAATAACTATAAAAATTAATGATCCATCAATTCAATTTCTTGCAACCTACCCTACATAAATATTCATGTATATATGTATGCATATTCATATAAAGGTACTAATTGTGGTATTATTTATTATGGGAGATAATTGAAAAAATATATACATCAATAATAAATTAGCCAAATATTTTTGGTACATCTACACTATGAAATAGCATATAGCTAACAAAAATGGATAAATCCATTGAAATGAAAGGGAAGGTTGCTGAAAAATATTAAGAGCAATTTATTAAAAATTAAAAATACCTTTTAAAGAAAGCTTATATACATTTATATAACACACATACTTGCTTATATTTAAATGATTATAAATGCAGGAAAAATTGGGGAAGTCATATGTAAGCACTGAAGATCTGAGAGGGCATAAGAAAGTAGATATTTCACCATAATCTAGTATTGTTAATGCAATTACTCTTTTTTTTAAAGTATACAAAATTGCTTATTATTCCATTACAAGCATGGCTAGCCATTTATGATTCTTCATTCTCTAAAACGGAATTTACTTCAGGCATTAGTTAGCAACTGGTCTTCACATGCCATGGGAGAAATGATAATGATAAGTTCTTAGTGTTCAAAGATTATTTTGAAAATGAATATAACTCTGCTTACATGAACAGAGATTATAGAGCAATGGCACACATATAGTTCTCCGCCTGAAAGTGAACCAATATCCTTTACACAGGAATTCCGAGAGGGTTGAAGTTGGGCAGAGGGCTTAGAATGTTGCTCATAAGATCCCCTCATTTCACAGGGGAAGAACGGAGGCCCGTGAAGATACTTGATATCCTCCATCCACAAAAGTGAAGCTCATTCTCAGGGGTCCCTGGCCACTTCCTAGACCATGTCATTTATTATTTAAAACCAGAAACTTTTGAGAGTGAAAGGTGGCAGTCCAGGACAGTCTTTGACCAACTGCATACAATAGATCCAAAAAGTGTAAATATGTGATTCAGGTCCCTCTCTACCACATCCCCCAATGGGTAAGCTTGATAAGGGGCCTTCCATATTAATGCCCCTCATTACACAAGTCAACAAAACTAGAAGTTCCCTTCATTATTCAAGTGGAATATTCAGCAACAATTCTCTTCCTCACATCTTAAAAGAAGCTATCTAGCAAATAATTGAATCAGTTCAGGGAGAAATAAAACCAAAATAGTACTAGTATTGTTCTCTAACATTCTGGCAATTAATCTCAAAGCCCTTGAAAGAATCAGATTCTAGCATTTAAGACTCCCCAGCAGGGTTACCAGATTTAGCAAATGCAAATACACAGCACAGTTAAATTTGAATTTCAGATAAGCATGCAATATATTTTTTCATATAAGCATATTTGGGACATACTTATGATTTAGAAAAGCATCACATATTGATCTAGAATTCACATTTAACTGACTAACCTATATTTTATCTGACAAACCATCTTCTACATTCACATCTGCCTTGCTGTTTGGAAGGGCATCAATTGATGGTCTCTCAGTGTGACATGTGGATGTGAGAAGAGTGAGGGGACACAATGGGAAGACCTAGAATGACAATGTGCATGAGCTGACAAAAACCAAGCCTGTTGCCATGCAGTCAATTCCAATTCACAGATATAATATGCACTATGAGACGCAGACCTGCTCGATGGGGCTGACAATCCGGTACTCTTTACGGAAGCCAGCAGTCACTTCTCTGCCATAAAGTAGCTGGTGAGTCTGCACATGCATATTTATCCAAAATTGGTTTCTGTCATCTGACCTGTTAAAGCTCTTTCGCGGCACCTTGGAGGAAAGACCTGGTACTAGATTTCCCGTAAACAATTACTAATAAAGCATGCTCCTAAAACTTTCTCTTTGCTCTTCAAATACTTACCAGGAATCAGGAAGGAGAAGAGCCAATTTTACAAATCCAGCCCATCAACTAAAGAAGACATAAGTACCACGCCCTTTACCCGGCCTTTCCAGCCTAACCTCACTCCCCCGCCAGTCCCATCATGCCTTGCACAGCCTAGCTGCCCCATGTACATGCAGATGCATTTCTTCACCATGTCACCTCTTCTTGGCTGTCTTCTCATCTCCTCCCAGCAAAACCTTGCTTATCTTTTAAGTGAGTTCAAAGGGTATCCCCTCCTCACACAATCTCTCTGTCCCCTTCTTTTGTCATATAATTGCTACTGTAAAACACACATCATTGTTTTTGTTGCCTTGTGTATTGTCTATTTCCTCCCATTTGAATTAAAACCTGATGCGTTGCCTAGTTCCTCCCATTGGAATGAAAACGAAGTCAGACTGTGTTGACCTTCAGCTCCGCCAGGTGCCCGGTGCCTGGAAGGGTGCTTGATGCTCTCAACGACACATGGAGAAAGAACAGGGAAGCCACTGGATGGCAAGTCCCCTCCATGAATGCATGATGTGAATCCCCTTCCACTGAGAAGCTGTCCTGACCACCCGGAGGACAAACTAATCTCTTATTACTTCATAATCCTTACTCCACTGCTATTTACCTAAATCATTCATTTAAGGGGCAAAAGGACACTAATAACTTGATATTGTTCCCCTCAAAAAAAACACCCACACCTTAGAATATTATATAACAGTAATATATTTATCATTTCTACTCCAGTGAATGACATTATTGAGGGTTGGGAATTACTCATTCATCAATCTAGCAGGCCAACAATTAGCCCAGTGCTAATCAGTTGTCCTCAGTTTGATTCCAATTGATGGCAACCCCAGGTGTGGCAGAATAGAAAGATGCTTCATTCATACTTTATTGGCAATTTATTACCACATCTTTCTTCTTTTTTAAATATTTTTTCTCTCAAACTATTTTATTAGGACCTAATCCAGGCATCATACCATTCGATAGTCCAAGTCTGTCAAGCAGTGTTGTACAATTGCTACCACAATCAGTTTCAAAACACTTCCTTTCTTCTTGTGCTCCTTGATATCAGCTCCCCACTACCTTCCCAACTCGCCTGACATACCCCCAGGAATACTTATTCTAGTTATTGTCTCTATAGATCATCCACACTGGCTTTCATATACAAAAAAATAAGAAAAATACATTACAGAGAGTCAAGAAAGCTACCACAAAATGGCAAAATACAATAGAAATAAACCCCTATATGGAAAAAAAACACAGCAAATATCAACAACTATATACAGCACAAAATGCATCAAAAAGGTGGTCAGATAACACGGTTTCAACCATTCGATTCAGATTTATCATTTTAATCTATTATAATCATCTCTACAGTATTCTCTGATCACAAAATTTTCCCATTCCTCAATTATGGTTTGAGTAAAATCACAATAACACAATTTAAACTCTGATACTAGTGCCTCCATCAGGTTTGGATTATATAATTTACAATCCTTGGATCATGGATGTTGGTGTGTTTCTTCCATGTGGGCTTAGCTGATAACTCACGTAAATGACTGCTTGTTTTAAAACAAGACATTAAGACCCCAGGTGCTATTCTTTCTGAAAGCCAAGCACTATCCAATTTCTTCACCATACTTTGCTATAGTACCCATATCTTCTGTATTTCCTTCATGAGGGTGAATATCGAGCAGGGTCAAGTATTAAGACCTAATTATTCTTAGATCAAAACTAGAATTAAGTGCAAATCCAAAATCCATTCCTGAATCTATGTTTTCTATCTGCCTCTGGTTCACCTTAGAGACACCTTTGTTATTTTATGGTATAGAATCTTATGGATCATCTTTATGGAGTGTCATTTATTTAAACCATGGTAATGATTTTAAAACACTATTGAGAAAGAGAGATTGAACAAGTGTAGGCTACCAGAAATTTCAATACCTGGATTATTGACCTGTCCTGAATAAATACTTCTGTGACTGGACATGATTTGCACAAACAATGGGAGTTGGTAGTCAGACAAAACTTAAAATAATATGCATTGACAATATCACACACAGGTCTTCCAGAATAATACATATCTTAATACAGCAAGTAGGGCATTGAAGGAGTGAGTGGATGTCAGTCTGCCCAGCGACAATTCATTTCTCTTGGAATAGCTATCTTCTGCTTCTTCACACACCATGTAGTTTCATTCTTAAGGGCCCAGGTTACATGCGAGTTTGAGGAAGAGCCTAGATAACTCAGTGGGGTTTCCAAATCATAGCTTTCTGGTAAGGCCTTTGGAGTGTGTTGTGTGCCTTCAAGATCTAAGGTTCAAAGTTCCAGTAGCCCATAGCACATGGTCTGGGTTCCCAGGGCAGGTCTTTTTTCTGAGGTGCTTCTTATAGACTTGAGTTTCCAACCTTCTAGGTAATAGCTGAGCATCTTAACAATCTGTACCATCTGGGGACCCCTGCACATAGTATTGCAAGGTATTGGGTGCATGAATTCATTTAAATTACTGAATATTTGGGGTGTGTAGTCAAAAAAGGAGTTGTCTTTGTTACCGAGTGCTGCTATAAGTCAACTACCAGTGGTGAGTGCCTTTCCTCGCCACTCACTGCTGCCTAGTCCATTCTGAATCACAGTGTCCCAACAGGACAAGGTAGAACTGCTCCATAGAGTTCGCCAGAATGTGAATATTTACAGAATCCCAGCTGCTGCCTACTATGTCTTTCTTCCATGAAGCAGCTAACCTTTTGACTAGCAGTCCAATGCTTAACCCGCTATACCACTGTGTCAGTCCGGGTAGAGTAGAGGAACAAATTCATTGACACTCATATGTGTATAAAAGAGAATTTTCGTTAAAGAGTAATTTATATTAAGAAAACATCCCAACCCAGTCCAGTCCAAGCCCATAAGTCCAATATTAGCGCATATATCCAATACCAAATGTAAAGTCCTGTCCAGACTGACAAAACACACACAATGATGCCAGATGTAGGATAACCACAGGCCAGTGGGTGGGAAGTCTTGTGGATCCAGTCGCTTTGTAACCATTTCAGTGCTGGCAGGGG
The DNA here is from genome assembly GCF_050624435.1 of Tenrec ecaudatus. Taxonomy (NCBI): domain Eukaryota; kingdom Metazoa; phylum Chordata; class Mammalia; order Afrosoricida; family Tenrecidae; genus Tenrec; species Tenrec ecaudatus. Next base: position 42,704,040 of record NC_134547.1, read on the forward strand.
TCTCCACAAGGCTTCTCGGGCTCCAGAGGTCTGCATCAGGGTAGGTCCAGGTGGCTTCTCCTCCAGGGATGTCTCACAGGGAGTCAGTCTTATCAGTAGAGAGTCTCCAAGGGAGTAAGTGGAGAGTGTGTCTTCTGCCTCCAAGGAGGAAATACAGGAGTGCCCAGTATTCTTAGGAGAAGGCCATGCCCACACAGAGGCCTCATTGCTTATATCTTGATTGACAGGCCAGACTCCACCCCTTCACTCATAAAACTCTCCAATTGACACCAGATTATGTAACTACCACAACCACCAAGACCCCTTGTGGATGGATGCCTTTAACAAGCATGAATATATTTCTTCAGTTTAGGAAACCTTCAGCCCTAATTCAGTGCATAGGCTCTAGGGCTTTCTCTTTCTCTCATCTCCGAGGGAGGTCCTTATCTCCTCTCAATGTGTGTGGTCCAAACTCCCTTGGAGATCTACACATCTTGGTATCAGTCTTTCCCTGGGCTAAGAAAATACTCAGAACAGTGACCCTGGGGGAACGGACACACCTGCTCCTGGAGCTTCATTTTGGTGATAATCAAAGTCTTCTTTCTCTGTCCTTTCAGCCCTTTTGTCTCCTCTCTCTCAATATTTTCATTGGCCCACAATTTACATATCATACAATTCAATAAGTCAATCCTATCAAGGGCACTTGTACAGTTAGCACATACCTCTTAGAGCATCTCACTTCCACCACCATCCACGGTTAAATCCATGTTAAATGAGTTGCGCAATCACAATCAGCTCTCATGCTCCCTCCCACCACCTACCTTCATTATTTACTCCCCAAATCCACTTTACCTCTGCATAGCCCATTCCCCTACCCCTGCACTCCCTATAACATCTGATATCAGTTATTGTCATTATACCTCCACTCCTCCTGTGCTTCACAGCTGAGAAACCCAACAGAAGGCAGTGAAAAACAAATTACACTAAGGTGGTAAGGATCAGATCATATTAGTATACAGACAGAAATACAAATAATGCGTGCAAGGGAGAAGGCCCCCATCAACCCTCAGGATCCAGGGAAGACATTTCTGTCATGGAACATCTAAGAGATACTTGCACCCAGAACAAATTCAGGTTGCATCTATAAGGAGGTCATCCTGCCACGTATGGAGTTCGATCCAATATAATCAAGTTTACATGTGCACCGGAACAGATAAGAGATAAGAGCTCAGGACACATGGAATCTAGGTACAGGAATAGGAGTAGTGATACAAGAAGGCTATGGGAGAAGGAGGAGTGGAGGGGAGGAAGGGGAAACCAATTGCAATGACCAACACCTAGCCACATACACCCCCTCCAGGGGGACGAACAACAGAAACCATGGAGGAAAGGAGATGTCAGTTGGTGTAATATATGAAAATAATAATAATTTGTCATTTATTAAGGGGTCACAAAAGTGGTGAGGGGGGAAGGAGGGGAAAAAGAGGAACAGATACCAAGGGTTCAATAGAAATTAAATGTCTAGAAAGTAATGATGACAACATATGTACAAGTATGCTTGATAATATTAATGTATGGATTTTTATAAGAGCCCCCAATAAAATGATCTTTTACTGAAAAAAAGATTACAGTGGTCTCTGCCTGATAGAAAGGCTGCTCAGGATTGTTACCTTTGGCTAGAGTAGATCTGCCAGCAACTCCGTCTGACTAGATACTCTGCAGCTGAGCTTTGGCTCCCACTGTCTTCTGTAGCCTTCTACAAATTGGGTGTTCACAATTTTACCTCTGATCCTTTTCTCTTCACCATATTCAACTGTTGCAATCGACAACTTTGGATCACACAAGCTGGTGTTCTTCTTCCGTGTGAAGAACAGAAGAAGTGAAGACTCCACTTACGTGGCTGCTTGTTTGAATACAAGTCTCAAAGATCCCAGACACCATTCCAGTTGATAGCCCAGCACCATCTACTTTTTTCCCACACATTGCTATAGCACCCTTATCTTCAGAGATCATTTCAATTTGGGGAGCAAGAAGCTTGGCCTTTCAGCTCTTGTAAGATGAAAAGCGATGCAAAGCACAATCCAGGGAAATTCCCCGTGCATTGGATCAGGACTGGGAAGCAAAGAAGGGTGTTGCATCTCACCCTAATCGCCTTACAATTGATCAAATCATATCCCATCAGGATGCATAATTACATCAGTTCCAAATTACATCATTATAGAACTGCTAAACCACTGAGAATCCTGGCCTAGCCAAGTTGACACATTATCAGGGACACAATTCAATACACGACAAGAGCCTTGTTAACCAAAATGTTGACAGTTTGAATCCACCAGCTGTTCCATGGGAGAGCTAGGTGGCTATGTGCTCCCATAAAACTTTACACCCTTGGATATTTTATGGGACAGTTATATCCATCCTAAGGTGTCACTAGCAATCAGAATCAACTCAGGAGTAGTGGGTTGGGTTTGGTTTGGGTAGTAAAACTAGCGATGACTCTCTCCTCTAGTTTTTAAAAACTATTAATAAAAGCATCATAGTTTTACAGCTTTTTGGTTTTTTAAATTAGAATATTTAGTTTGGGCCAATGTGTGAGTAAAAGAGTACTTCTATACTTTTCAGGTTGAAGTACATACAAGTGTAGCCTCTCTGGAAGCTGGATACACTCACTGTAAAGAGTCCGATAGAATGGCTCCTTCTCCTAGTATTGGCTCCCCTAGGTAATTTTCCTAAGGGAGAAAACAGTGTATGGAGGCAATTCAGTGCATCATCGATGGATTACAATAATGTATGGGTAGAAATAAAATGATCAAGCATTCAATTTGGAACTATGCAATCATGAAAAATTCATTGTTAGAATATTGAAGAACATAAAAAGATAGCCTCTGTCTAATGGTCTTTGAAAACAGTGTTCAAAGTGGCGATTCAGTGTAGTTTTATTTGGATAAAACAAGATAGCATACATCAAGACTCACAAAACCCTACCCACACAGAGATGAGCAGTGTCACTAGACATTAAAATTCGGTGTGAGGTGATCAGTGCTTTTATTTTTCTTCAGTTTTCTTTTTCAGTGTCTGTATTAAATATTACTTTGTTAATACAAAGAAAGTGTAGCCTAGTGAGAGGGAGTGGGGGAAAGCATTGCGAATGAGAAAGTGCCACATGAAAGCTAGGAAGAGGTACTTGCGGACATAAAAAAGCAATCAGCCGAGGAAAGAGGCAATCCCCTAAGTCCCAGCACTTTGTAGACCTGCTTCCTTGGACATGTGTCTTCTTGGGAGAAGTGGAAGGCCATAGAACAGTGCTTCTAAACCTTCCCCATGCCCCGCCCCTTTCATCCAGCTCCTCACGTGATGGTGACCCTCCAACCATAACATTATTTTCCTTGCTACTTCATCACTGTCATTTGGCTACTGTTAGGAATCAGGGGACCCCTGTGAGAGGGTTGTTCAACCCCCAAAGGGGTCGTGACCCACAGGTTGAGAACCGCTGCCTTAGAGAATCTTCAGTTGCAGGTGCGCAGATACACACGCACATAGGGACATTTGCTTTCCCCAGTACACCCTACCTCCTTACCCATCCTCACAAGGTAACAGCTATCCCCACAGCTTTCCCTATACCCTACACGAAAACCCAGTTCAAGGACTGCAGCGTCTCGCAGCTTTTCAGAAAACTACTTTGGCGACGTTCAGGTTCCATTCTGTTGAGTCCATAAAGCATTTCCCTAATAAGTGTGGGAATTATGGGCGGCGGCTGTTTGCATTGGATCTAGAAATCATTTTCCCTCTGAGCATGTGCTCCCTTGTGAGTCACCAGGAAAGCTTCTGCTGCTGATTAAAACAATATAGAAACCAACAACGCTGGGAGCCCTAGATGAAGAAGAAGCCTTGTGAACACCCATTAGCTTAAGCTCTTGTTGAAAGATCATATCTCATTCTCATCTGTGTATCTGTACTTCGTGTTCTAAATCACCAACGCTGCAACCCCCCCTGGTCAGTTTCCCAATGCCAAATCTCAACACCCCACCCCACCTTGCCCCATCCGATCACTCACACTCCTCATATGTGGGAATATCAGTAGCAACACTTGGGTTTACATGGCATTTCTGTGAAGCATGGTTCTTCTGGGAAGGAGTGGAGCTTGGGTATCTACCAGTGTCCCAGGAAGAGAAAAGAAGAGGACATACATAAGCCATCAGGACAATACAGAATAGGTACACAGTAGACATGCATTGAACAATAGGTGTGAGCAGAGATGTTATTTACTATTACCTTGCCTTTACATTTAAGGAATGCTGATGAAATTGGGATAGAAGAGATTGGGGACTTGGGTGCTCTGTCACTGGGTAGCTAGTGTCTGAATATGTCTTATCTGTCCTTTGTGGGCCTCACTTTTACTGTCCCTAAAAATCTGGTGGCTGTTCCCGAATCCAGCTGACATCAGATTTTAGAACTAGAAATGCTAAGACCAAACCCCAAACCTTTAAAATAAGAATTCTTTGGGGTTGGAGTCCTCAGATCCATATGTTTTAAAGATACCCAGGTGGATTGCCTTGGATACATCAGTCAACAAAAAGGATTTGGGGCACTGCCTTGTCCAATTCTAACAACTCATTTAAAACACTCACAGGCATGCCCACAGGACCACTAAATGTCAGGCTGCAATCATCCAAAACAGTGACTGCACTGTTGCACAGTTTAGATGTAGGGTTCAGAGAAAAAAAATTCATAAGAGTAGATCTGGGATAGACTGTTACCCTCCTGTGTTCTTTATAATCTTTTCGTTGGTGAGATGCACTGAATGGCCCTGGAACTCTGGTGTCTCCCTTTAAAATTGCAATCACAGAATTTAGAAATTATCCAGCTATGTTCGTGTCAACTACATCAGAGAAAGGGCTTACCAAAAATTTACATGAAAATACAAAACTTCAGTCCATAATCAACACCTCTGAGCTAAGTTATTCAGTTCCGCTATTCTCATTCAAGATGATATCGCAGTAAGGATTCAGAAAGAGTCTTTGAACATTAGCCTGAATACATTCTATTCAGAGGAGAATTTTGCATGAATATAGAAGTCACCACCATAACTAACTGCAAACTGGTTATTAGCTTAACAGCACAGAACACAGCTTACATCTTCACTAAAGAGTTCTTTGGGCCCAAGGGTTGCAGGCCGTGTAACCCCTGGGAGGGATGTAGTGGTGACAGTACTTACTGAAAGGACTTACCTTTTGAGGTTGCTCAATGCTACACATTCCAGTTCACTAACCTTCCAGCCCTGGTATCAGAGAATTTAACATACAGGGGGTACCAAAAAAAACCAAAACAGAATTGTTTTTCAATGTTATGTATTTATTTATTTTACAAAATAACCTTGTTACCTTCAAGGTACTCTCCATTACACTTAACACATTGTTGAATCTGTGATTCCATTCTTGGAAACATTTTTTTCAAGCTCATCTGTTTAGATGCCTCACGGCACCTCCCTCGGTTTTTCTTTACCTCTTTGATGTCTTCAAATCGTTATCCTTTCATGTCCCTCTGCATTTTCAAAAATAAAAAGAAGTCCCCCCAGAGAGGTCAGGTGAGTAAGGTGTGTGGGACAAGAGAGGCATGCTGTTTTTGCCAAAAACTGGTGTGCTGACATGGCTGCGTGAGCAGGTGAGTTGTGCTGGTGGCAAAACCAGTCTGTCACAAATCAAGCCTTTTTGGCCATACATGGTTATGTATCTTTATCAGAACCTTGAAACAGGAAGCTTGATGAACAGTCTGACATGGTGGAACAAACTCCAAATGCATTACATTTTCCTTCAATCAGGAAATTGATGGACATCCAGAATGAGGTTTGTCATCAGTTGAGATTTCGCCATTTGGGAAATGAGAAAACCACTCATATACATGAGTTTTTCCCATGGCGCTGTCTTTGTAACCTGTGTTCAACATCACAACAGTTTCTGCAGCATTTTTCACGGAGCAGGAAAACAATATTTCAAAGCAGCATGCTGTTCTTTTGAATTAGCCATTACACACACACACAGTTTGAGCAAAACTGCTTTTACAAAAAAATTCACTGTGACCAGAGAGAACTTTTCCAGTGGACACCACTGGGTGCACTACTCAGAGTGAGTTGCTCAATGTTCACCTAGTGAGAAAAATACATTACAAAAGCTGTGCCTAGTGGTGCCTTTTTTCCATTTTGGGGGGTACCCTCTCCCCTCATATTTCATACAGTCTTCCCTCAAAGGGGAGTTAGCTCTCTTTCATAGGCCATTACATTATAAAAGGAACACTCTCCTAATAAATAATAATTTTTAAAAGGTTTCTTCAAGTGACCACATCCCAAGTGAGTTGAATTACCTTCACATTTTCCAGATTTGAACACTGTTTTGGGGTCACTGGAATTGCTTTGCAGGCTGGATTGTTTGTATGTGAATTAACCTCCTTGACACCACTCCCTACCATGCTGGATGATTCTTCTAGCCAACCAACATGGATATGTATGTGTGTCTACTCTTGTATTGCATGAAAGTTATCCTGAAACATAGGGAAAAACTGAATGATTCATTAAGCTATATCCACACGTTAATTAGTTAAAAATATTTTTGATCACTCCCTTGTGCCGTATTCTAGCTTCCAGAGATATCGGGTCCTACTTTCATCAGCTTTACTTATTAGCAAATAGAGACCCAGACAAGTAAAGACATACATAATTTCAAGTAGGCATGCGTTCTATAAAGGAAATCGATAGCATGGCATGTTTCAAAATGACTGACAGAGAACTACTTTAGATGAATAATCAAAGAATCCCCTTTCTGAAAGTTCAGTGATCCAAGACCTTTAGCCTTCTCATCTAATAAGCCAGTGTGAAAATAATATTTCTCTCAAGATCCAGAGAATCTAATCCTCCCCTTATAAATAAACCAAATAATCACTCACACACACACACACACACACACACTCAAACAAACTTTTCAGAAAGTTGGGAGGGTCGCTGAAGACTAATTAACAACGATGCTCACTAGGTCATCTAACAAGATACCATATGGAATGCAAAACAATTGGAAGAATATGAGATATTATAGAATCTTCTTTTGAGGAATTTTTCATATGCAAAACATAAAGTCTATTATTTAGACTAGTATATGTTAAGTAGACCTTTCACACACATTTTAAAGTGTCATACGTTTTTGGAAACTACGTAACATTTGTTCAATGTACATTTTACAACACTCAAGTGGTAGATGTGCTTTTCGATACAGCAGACACCCCGAATCTCAAAAATAATTTTAAGAGAACATTTATTAAGTCTTATTAAACCAGAAAAGACAAGACAAAGAGACATCATCCAGATGAGAGCAATAACTTGTCATGGTGACCCAGAGATTTGCAGAGATGCTAAGGCAAAAGGGACATGGGAGGGCAAAGGAAATGATCACCAAACCATGTTTGGAAGCAGATCAATACATGGCAGTGACAGGTGGGACACATGTATATTGTGTTAGACAGAAGAGCTTATGAGATTGGTGAAGGGCCTGCCAGCCAAGACAGTCAGGTGACTCGTGACCACCAACTCTAGCACTCCAATTTCCATTAAGAGCACACCCAGGCAAGTCCCTAAAGGCTATGCCACTAGGACCAGCTAGGCGTGTTGCGGTAATTCACCCTCTAATGTGCTCTGCTGAGGGCAAATTTATTCATGCTGCCATTTTAATAGTCAAAGAAATTGAACAGAGGCAGAGTTTATGTGGAGGCCCTAAATTGATTTAGGGCTTTGACGGTAGACCATAGCCTTTTGCAAACTTTGTGCTCAGAAATTTAAGCTCTAATATAAATGCTATAGCCCTCATTTTACAAAGATAAAAAATGATGTCAAATAGAATTATGTCACTTGTCCAAGGCCATCTTTGTTATGATTCTAAGCCTAGAAATAATGTGAAAATTTCTGACCCCAGGTATAATGGTCCATTCACCCTTTCATTGTACTTCAGATTATTAAGGAACAAGGGCTTAGTTCACCACCACATTTTACAGAAGGTTGAAAGTATAATAGGAATATGGTCTTCAGGTGAGTTTAGCTGCGTTTGAAAGCAGGTATGTCATGGACTAAACTTTGTCTCAACCAAATATGCACCAACTTAGATGGGCCATGATTCTCAGTGCTTTGACAGTGATGAAGTCGCTTGGAAAGCTATGCTGTTGTTTTCAGGTACCATCATGTCGACTCTGACCCATAGTGACTCTATGCGCATTTGAACAAAATACTGCCCAGTCCTGCGCCATCCTCACAGTTGTTCCTGTGCCTGGGCCCATTGAAGCAGCCACTGTGTCAATTCATATCTCTGAGGGTCTTCCTCTCTTGTGTCACCCCTACCCTTTACCAAACATGATGTCCTTCTCCAGAGATGGTATCTATTAACAATATGTCCAAAAATATGTCCAAAATTCTTGCCATCATTGTCTCTAAGGAGTACTCTGGCCTTATTTTTTCCAAGACAGATCAGTCTGGCTTTTTAGCAGTCCAAGGTACTTTCAATATTCTTCTCCAGCATCACAATTCATGTGCAATGATGCTGCTATAGTCTTCCTTACTCAAAGACAACCTTTTAAGTACATATGAAGCAATGGAGCATACCATAGCTTGGGTCAGGCACAACTTAGTCTTCAAAGTAACATCCTTGCTCTTCAATACTCTAAAGAAGTCTTGTGCTACAGATTGACCTAATGCAATACATAATTTGATCTCTTTTTTTGTATTTTTTAAATTTTTTTTAATTTTAACAATTTATTAGGGGCTCATACAATTCTTATCACAGTTCATACATATACATACATCAATTGTATAAAGCACATCTGTACAGTCTTTGCCCTAATCATTTTTTATAATTTGATCTCTTGACTGCTTCTTCCATGAGCATGGATGGTGGATCCAAGGAAAACAGCATAATGATATAATTGGAAATTTTGTAATCAAATAATCATCCTCCATGTTGTGATGTGATATGATAAACCCATAAATTGCAATGGAAGTTTCCTTGGGGTACAACCTGCAGTCAATATGAAGGGTCTTCAAAAACATTTTGGGAAAATTCAATGATCTTTTAATTCCATTTTTCCATGACCTTTTGGAAGCTTATGTGCATGTGTGCATGCATAGATAAATTGATAGATAGTTGAGTGGCTATGTGACTGGATCTTTTGGCTAACCTTGCTTATTGCTTTGGATCCTCCACCTGAATTGTCATCACTGACTTCCAGTTCTTGGGATTCATCAGCCTTTGCAGCCCATGAGCCAGTCGCCTACTGTGTGGTATTAGACTGTACACTGGAACGATGTGAGTCACAAGCCTCCAACCTGCTGCCTGACGCACAGACTTGGCCATTTTCTCCCACTGTGAATGGGAGAAAGAGGAAGGCCTTCAACTCAATGGGTTGGCGTAGTGGCTGCAACAGTTGGCTCAGGCATAGGAGCTCTTCTGAGGATGATGCGGGACTGAGCAGAGGTTCCTTCTGTTGTACATGGGGTTGCTATGGGTGGGAACCAACTCAATGGCCCCCAACAACAACACAGGTCAGAATGAACTCGATGGCAATGGGTGTGAGGGGTTGTTTTTAAAAAAACTTTTTAAACACTACTCTTGTGTTCTTTGTTCTTATCTATAAATAAGTGATCCAAACTCCAAGGCAATATATAAACACAACAAAAGAATAAACAAATCTCTCAGCTCAAGATGCTACTTGGCCATAATTGTTATAATTAAGCTAGTTTAGTTAAAACTTGAAAGATTTACTTAAAGCAAATTTTGTCTTTCCCTTTGCACCTTTTAGCCTATAATAATGATATATCTTAATTCTGTGAATATAAGTCTAGCATTACAATAAAAAAATCAATAAACACCATAAAGACTTTTAGGGCTTTTTTAGTCAATTAATATTGTTTCTCTGATTCGTGGTTTTAAGCTATGAGGTGAGAGAGCCTAGAGGCCATGTTAGAGGATCCAGGCCTGGCTGCTTGCAAAGAATGGTCCATAGGGCCCAACAGTGAGAGCTGCCCTGTTGCTTCTGATTCCTGGGTTCTCTCCCTTAGACTCCTCTCCACAAAAAGCCCTCGGTTCTGGAAGGCATCCATTATCTACAGTAGATTAGAAAATGATGAGTGGTGAAAGAAAGAGGATGACCATGATCACACTGTTTCTCTAAAGTTCAGGAACTTGATTTTGTCCCTTCCTGCCTTCAAGTAGCAACGTTTCAAACTGGACAGCTCCCTGAGCACTATAACCATTTCCACTACTCTTGATTAAATATGGCACCTTTATCCCCCATCATCCTACCCTGTGGTCACCTCCATCCTCACAGGTACATGGTTTTGATGATTTCATCTCTGAGCCTGGATGTGTTCACAGATGCTGGAAGAAGCATTTTGTTCTTCCTTCACCTGCTCTCAAACAAGTAGGCACTCTTCACAAAGCCTTGCTTTGGAATGTGACTCAGACCACTGGGCTTCCCAAACCCTCCTAAATATTGGAGGCTATGAGGTCCACTGGCACCCCACAGCCTGTACAGGTCCATCATTTCAAGGTGGAAGTGAATTTGCAGTCCCCAACCAGGTGTAGCGTGGTAAAACTTCACAGACCCACCTCCCTCATTTTGCCACATGAAGTCAACAGTTTGTGAAGTTTAGGGTGAGCAGGAGAAATGAAAATGAAAACCAAAAAACAAACACCAAACAAGCAAAACACCAGCTTATTCAGATGCCAAAGAACCCTAGCAGGAGCCCTAGAATTTTCACAGCAAATAATTTTACCCTATGTGTTAGTCTGGGTTGACTAGAGAAACAAATCCAGAGAGATACTCATATGTCTATAAGAGAGTTTTATATACAGGGACAATTGAATATTGAGAAAACATCTCAGCCCAGTCCAGAGCAAGTCCAATGAAATGACCTGGAATGCAGGAAGATCACAGGTCAGTGGATGGAAAATCTTGTGGATCCAGTGGGGGTGGAAGCATCTCTTTGCTGGCAAAGGTCTCTACTGGGCTCCTCCAGATCAGGGCACTAGCGTAGCTCCATGTGTCTTCTCATCTGGAATGTCTCCAAGGGAGTCAGCCTGTGTCCTGCCCCCAGTGAGCTGTTTATCTCCTTAGCACCTCCAAATGAGGTCATCATCTGGGACCTGATTGACAGGCTAAACTCCACCCCATTCACTCTTAATCCTCTCAAATTGACAGCAGATTATATAACTACCACACCCCACTTGGTGCCACTGAGACTAAGTCACAGAAACAAGACAGCTGGTAATTGCTCATTATATCTGAGAAGCGTTTAAAGGGACTCCAGATAATTCCCTTCAACTTGACTCAACCACTGCTACCCAGGTACATAAATAGCCTCACTGTTGCTTCTTTTGGGTCACTTGCATGTTACCATTCCCAGCCAACCAACAAGGGTACCCTGAAGACAAATCACTTGTACATGGGGGTCACACAGTGTCTCAGATGGAGGTAGACTGAGGTCATGGAAAGGACCCAGGATTAGAATCACTGCTGTTTTTTTAGTATGTGACCTACGGTAAGTCATTTTGTCTGCATTTCAAAGTCTTCATTTTTAATGATATCTTAAGTGAGGAATGAGCAATAATTAGTTATACCATGTGGCAAAGGGAGAAAAAAGGAGGTCAAGCATTATTTGATAGTATGGCATGTAGAAGCCATAGCACAAAATAGATAGTTGCTATTTTGATAAATACATATTAGACTACATCTTATTTTATTCAGACTGGGCACCACTGTCTCGTCTGACTCAAGTTTCAACATGGTATGTCCTACAACATTTATCTAGATTAAAAAGAAAATAACCTCTCTCTGTCTATATCTGTACAAGAGAAAAACATAAGTGATAGACAATTGTGCAGCAGAATTACCATAGAAGTCATCTGTCATAGTCCCTTCATTTTAAAGATCAGGACACAAAAGCACAGAAGAGAGAAAGCTACTCCATGCCATCGGAGCTCTGCTGGGATAGTGAATTATGCATTAACCACAATGTCAGAGGTTTGAATCTACCAGCTGCTCCTTGGAGGAAAGATGAGGCTGTCTGCTCCTCATCTGTAAGGACTTATAGCCCCAGAAAGCCTATACAGAATAGCTATGAGTCACAACTCACTTGGTAGTAGTGGATTTGTTTTTTGGCTCAATGTCATACAATATTTGGTAGCACAGGGAGTCAAGAGTATAAGTCAGTCTATTCAACATCACATAGAGTGACTTATGGTCAAGTGAAATGATTATAACAATAGAATGATGATATCTCAATCCCCTTATATATTAATACATGTTATATATTAACATGTATTAATTCCACAAATCTTCACAGTAGGTTTATGCACCACTTCCTATTGTTCGCCCCTACATAATATCTTAATCAAGGTCTCAGAACGTTGGAGGCAGAATTTAATCCGAAAACATATAAGTTCAAAGCCAACATGCCACACTCAAGAGCCTCCTGTGCTTATGTATAGATCATCAACTATTTATCTAACATGAAATGGTTCAAGAGGATAAGCAAAAAGAGAAAAAGGTATATTACATATTCTTTAGCTTGAGTCACCTAACATCATATCGGAGAAGAAAGAAATATGGACATGAATGACTCAGTACAATTAAAGACAACATGCTCAAAGAGGTGAGATGCCTAGTTTTCCTAATGTGTAAGCAGAAAGAGAGAGCATGAGTCTGAGAAGTGATGGAGGTCTTTTCAGAGAAGGTTATTAAATTGAGTATGCCTAGAACACAGGGCTGCCCTGGGAGTCCATGCTGGCGTGACCTCTTTGAGTGGTATGCTAGTTCTAAAATATATGTCCACAAATTCTTCGATTCCTTGGGTAATGCAAAAGGTTAACACTCTTGGGGTCTACCCAAAAGTTTGGGATTTCTGCTCCATCCACAGATGCCTCTGAAGAAAGACCTGGTGATCTACTTCAGAAAACTCAGCCACTGAGAACCCTATGAAGCCCAGTTCTCTGAGTCAAGGTCATAGTACACAGTGAGTTTTTTCTAATGAATAGAACATAGCCTGTGTAACAGTGTGTGACTTCTCAGACTAGGTTATAAATAGTATTATGGCTTTCTTTCTCAAGGACCAATCACTCCGGAGGAAGCCAAGAACAATGTTGTGAGGACACTCTACCAACACATGTGGCAATGAATGAAGACCTCTTGCTGCCTTCTGTGCAGAACAGACGTCTCTTGCCAACTGCTTTCCTCTTGGGGGAGGGGCATTTGTCCTACAGCTACATCAGACTTTCAGGTGACTGCAGCCATTGACCTCCACTTTAACCTCATGAAAGACCCTTAGCCAGAAGCACCATCTAAATCACGTCAGGTTCCTGACTCACAGAAATTATGAGCTAATAAATGTCTCCTGCTTCACGATGCTCATCATTGGGCAAAAGACATCTAATCCAGTGTTAATGTTACTGTAGATAGAGAGGGATATGAAAAATAAGAAGGTTGAGAAGAAAGAGGTCAGAGCTGACTCCACATTCTCAACTTCCAGCTCTAATGCTCTAAGACTTAGAAGATTCAGAACAAGTGTTTCTTCAACAGCCAGGAGCAACTCTCCTGAAAGTTCAGTTAGAAAATTCACCAAACAACTGGCCAGGGTCACTCGATGCCCCCAACACTGTTAAATAGCAAATAATCTTTCTCCTGAGGGGAGTCAAGTAGCTCAGAATAGAAATATTCTAATGTACCCAGGGACAGTGGAAAAATACAGATTTCTTAAGTGTCATATGACTTGGTAATTACAATTTCAGATAGCAATCATTAAGTACATACTCCACCCCTCAATTTATAGATAAGCATCTACCCAAGTGCGCATGATCGCACGCGTGTGTGTGCGCGCACACACACACACACACACACACAAATACACACAAATACACATACCAGCCAGCCAGAAAAACAGGATTCATGACCAGTGCTGTGTCCTTCATCTGGGTCACTCATCACAGAACCAGCCACTGCACCATGATCTTAAAGATGTTATGACCATTTGTGATTCTAACTAGAACTGCATTATTTTCTACAAGTGTCAATTTTCCACTGCAATATTACATTTTCTAACGTTTAGTTTTCTAACATTTTGCCATGACTATCTGTGTAGATTAGAAAGGTTCTTAACTGTTGTCTGTAATAGATTTTGCCTGTGGCAAAATTCATGCAGGCATCATAGAAGAACAAAGTGCACTCTGATGAAATTGCAACCATAATTTCCAGATGCCTGACATTTATTGCTTATTGCTATTAGAATTCAAGTGCCTATTTGTTTTGTACTTTGCTTTTATTCTTGCATCACAATGTATAATGGAAAAAAGATATTTTAAATATTGGGTTAAGTATCACAGATCAACACGAGGTACCAGCATAATCAATACTACTTAAACATAATCCCAGGCAATTAATTTTTAAGGAATCAAAGTGTTGTACCACATCACAATGTATAATGATACCATAAAGGGGGTTATATTCCTTATTGTTTAATTAAAGGAAACATCTAGCACTCATGCAGCTAAGTGTTAAGGCATCACCACATAAAAGGTGTCCTTTATCATTATGGTGGGGGAAGTACAACAGACTCACTACAGTACATTTTATTATGAAATATTAATGTTACTTTATTAGCTATTATGTATTTACCAAATTTCTGGAAATCGTAACACAAAGGACTGAAAGAAACACAGCTGACTGATGCATCCCTGATCTTTGATGTCCAGAGAACTGTCAGCAGCTTTGAAGAAGAGAACAACTCGGTATTATGGTTACCATATTCATTGATAAACTTTAATCAGGAAAATGGCATAGAGCAGGACATACATAGCTTCAAGGAAAGATACAAGAAAATAAATACAAACCAGAGAGCAGAGATTCGTGAAACAAAAAGAAACGGAGAAATTCTGCTGGTAGGTCCACGTTTAAAAGAATAGAACAACAACCACAGAGAGAGAAAAAGCCATCTCCTACTTTGGGTTTGTTCACAGAGTCCTGAAATTTTGAGATGGGCAAGTGATGCTGTAACAAGATTAGGATCTTTGCCCAATACAGAAGTACCGCCTAAGCAGTAAGACAGTACTTACATTCTAAAGAAACAAAATGGGGGGTAGAATGAGAGTCTCTTGCCTAGACTGGAAACTACGTGATTTAACTCAATTGAATTTGAGAATGTTAGAGCTCCTGGAGAGGGGCCCTACTGGTGTAGTGGGTCAGTCATTGGATTGAGTAAGTAGTTCAAAGCCGGTCTTCTAACACTGGAGTCAAGGTCAGCAGTTCAAACTGGCTGGGAGCTCCACAGGAGAAGGATGGTGTTTGCTGCTCTCATAAAGGTTCACGGCCTTGGAAAGCCAAATGGCCAGGCATTTCTCCTTCACCCTATACGGTCACTCTGAGTTGGAATCAAATCAATGGCAGTGAGTTTGGAATTAGGGGCCTCGAAAATTGAAAAAGAATTGGGAAAATGGTAAAAGAATTGATGTACATGAGTTCTGTGTTGGTGAAGAATACAGAGAGTATTAAGTACTTCTAGAGGACATAACAAATCTGTCTTGAAGGAAGTACAACCAGGAAGCTCCTTCTGAACAAAGATGGTGAGATTCCACCTGACTCACATTGGACAGGTGATCAGGAGACACCAGCGCCTAGAAAAGAGTATCATGCAAAGCAGAGGGTCAGTGGAGATGAGGAGGCCCAACAAGGAGATGGGTTGACACAGTGGTTCCAACAAAGGACTCAGGATCAGACAGTGTTTTGTTCTGTTATGCACAGGGCTACCATGAGTCAGACACCAAACTGCAACTAGACTGAAAGGACATAAAAACCAAATAAGTTCTACCAAAGGCCACTTTTATTCATTTTCCTCTACAAACTGCCCATTTGGAAACTGTTTGTTTTGCAAATTGTATTCCACTATAATAGTCAAAGTGCTCCTATCGCAGTCAAAAAAGAAAACTTTGGCTACTTTTTTGAGTATTGAAAATAGATTTTGGACTCCTATGGCTATCTTTCAGGAAGCAAATGAATTCTTTTATTTTACAATGAGGAAATGAGTTATGAGACGAACCCCAAAACAAAGAGGATTGGTTTGGTGAGCAAAAACAAACCCACAAGTGTGTAATCTCTATGGGAAAAGATGATCACCAAGCAGCTGCCAATAACTCTTCCCCTTAACCTGAGATCCTGTACATTTGCCCATCTTCGTGGAGCTAAGCTACATAAGAATGATGCAGGACGCTAAACCTGCAAAGCCTGCCTTGTGAAATTGTATGTCCAGGCAACTCATCTCAGAAATGCAGATGGTACTAAGGAATCCAAAGAAATAAGCACTGCCGCTCCCCACAGCAGCATGTCTGTGTAATCAGGTAGTGAATTTACACCGGACTCTGCAGATAGGTAAAGAAATTGCAATACTCTATTTCCTATAGCCAATTCCCATCTTCTTCTTCAAGACATCTCATTCTCTAGGTAATCAAAAGGGGAAAGGAAATGATTTAAACCTGCCATCTGTTGGTATTTCAGTATCTTCCAGTTACAATAGTCTCTTTTAGGTAACTGAGTTTCTTTTTGGTACATAAATCATATAAATATGCCTGTGTATTGCATATGACTGTGTAATACAGTGCATAGGGGCACTGGGCTCAATGAAGAAAGCATTCTTGGGTGTAGGATGAATTTGAACACAGGATAATTTGTGTGGTTCAACCTAACAGTCTGTATAGATGTTGGGGGAATCCTGGTGGCTTAGTGGCTCTCCCTTGAGCTTCTTTTTTTTTTTATTATTTTAACAATTTATTGGGGCTGATACAATTCTTTTCACAGTTCATACATATACATACATCAATTGTATAAAGCACATCTGTACAGTCTTTGCCCTAATCATTTTTTTCTCTTTTCTTCTTTTACATTTTATTAGGGACTCAAACAACTCTTACCACAATCCATACATATACATACATCAATTGTATAAAGCACATCCATACATTCCCTGCCCCAATCATTCTCAAGGCATTTGCTCTCCACTTAAGCCCCTTGCATCAGGTCCTCTTTTTTTTTCCCCTCCCTCCCCAGTCCCCCCTCCCTCATATGCCCTTGGTAACCTCAAGGTCAGTAGTTTGAAACCATCAGCTGCTCCAACGGAGAAAGATGGGGATTTCCACTCTGGTAAAACATTAACAGTCTCAGAAACCCACAAGGGTACTTCTACCCTGTCCAGTAGGGTCACTATGAGTTGGAATCAACTTGATGGAATTGAGTTTGGTTTTCAGATTGATAGATGTTAGAACAGGGGTACCAGATTAAAATAGCACTTTATGAAAATGATTCTAGCATGTTTTCTAGGGTGGACTAAGAGTATAACAAAACTTTCATTCCTCAACCCAGGCATGATATTAGAGAAGGGGAGGAAGACAGAACACACTGATGAGTATGTCATGGAATATGATGGAAGGATAGGAGAGGAAGGGGGAGGAGAACAAAATTGGCCTTAGAAATAGCAGCATTAATTAATTATTATCTCTGTATGTCTATCTAGATAAGATAGGTAGATAAACAATCCAGAGGAGAAAACAATAGGACTGATGGTTTCAGGGGACATAAGAGAGGGGGAGGTGGGGGAAAGGAGAGGTGGCATCAGCCAACCCAGAGACAAGGGAACAACAAGTGATCTAAAATGGATGGCAAAGAGGGCATTGGATGGCTGGTGGGGCTTGTTTAAGGGCAATGTAGCCTAGAGGAACTACTGAAACCCGATTGAAGGCTGAACATAATAGTGGGACAAGAGGAAAGTCAAAGAAAATAGAGCAAAAAACTAGGAGGCAAAGGACATTTATAGAGGTCTAAATACAGATATATATATTTATATATAACCATAGGGGAATAGATCTATGTACATATAACTTATGTACATAGGTTAAGTATTAAGGTAGCAGACAGACATTGGGTCTCTACTAAAGTACTCACTCAACACAAGAACTCTTTGTTCTTGTGATGTTGACCTTCCTGAGAAGATTGCTGAAAACAAAATAGGTGCATAAGCAACTGTGGTGAAGAAAGCTGATGGTGCCTGGCTATCAAAAGATATAGCATCTGGGCTCTTAAAGGCTTGAAGATAAACAAGCAGCTATCTAGCTGAGAAGCAACAAAGCCCACGTGGAAGCAGCACGTGATCATGAAGCATTGATGGGATCTGGTATCAGGCATCAAAGACCCAGAACAAAAATCCTATCAATGTGAATGAGAGGGAGTGCAGAGTGGAAACCCAAAGCCCATCCCCTCACAGAAGGGTCACAAAAAAGAGATGAGCCAGACAGGATGCAGTATAGCACCAATGAAACCCACAACTTTCCCCTAGTTCTTTAATAGTTCCTCATCCCTCCACTTTTATGACCCCAATTATCCCTTATAAATTCAGCTAGACCCAAGCATGCACACGGATACAGATAAGAACTGGAAACTCAGGGAATCCCCGACAGATAATCCCCTCAGGGCCAATAATGAGAGTAGTGATGCCAGGAGGAGAAAGGGAAGGTGGAGGGGAAAAGGTGGAACCAATCACAATGATCTACATATAATCCCCTCCCCAGGGGGAGGCAGACAACAGAACAGTGGGTGAAGGATACATCAGTCAGTGTAATACATGAAAAATAATAATAATTTATAAATTAACAAGGGTTTATGAGGGACGGAAGTGGGAAGGGGAAAAATAAGCTGATGCCAAGGGCTCACGTAGAAAGAAAATGTTTTGAAAATGATCATGGCAACATACGTACAAATGTTCTTGAGCTAATTAAGGTTTACTGTGCCAACCTGGCTAATAAACACATGTGGGATTAATTGAAGGGCAGAGAGATAAATGGCTTGGTGAGCCTTGCCTTTCTAGTCCTTGGGTCTCTTGCTCTTTGATGGTCAGACCAGGGTGCAGCTGCCTTAGCCAGTTCCCTGCTTCAGCTGGCAAGGCTCACTTCCTGGGAGACATTCCTGAAGAGAAGCCATATGGACCAACCCCAATGCAATCCTGGGTGCTGTAGCAGCTGCAGGGAGACCCTGCCAGCGCTGAGATGATTACACACTTATGATTCGGCTTTCCTTGTGCAGGCAGCATCACTGCGTGTGTTTTGTGAGATTGAGGAGGACTGCAGATCGGTGTCGAACACGTGGGCTAATGTTGGATTTATGGCTTGGACAGCACTAGGTTGGGATGCTTTCTTAATGTACACTTACCCTATAAATAAAGCTCTATCTTATATACGTATATGAGTTTCTGTGGATTGGTTTCTCTGGTTTACCCAGACTAGCACAGTGCTTGACACACTGGATGGATTGTGTTAAGGATTGCATGATACCCCAATAAAATGATTTCAAACAGACAAAAGAATAGCAGCAGAGTTGGGATGCTTCAAGAGTCAAGAGGGCATTCACCAGCTGATTGGATGAACCATCTTTATATAGTCAGTTTCCTGTTGATAAACATCATTACCAGCCTTTTGCCATTGCACTCACTGCCTGAATGAACTGCCTCCTACGCATGTCTTAGTCTACGGGTTTTAAGTGTATCCATAAAATAAATTTCCCCAAATGAAATTGCTGGGCTAAAATATTTTCGCTCTTAATTTTAGTGATTACTACCAGATTGCACTTTACATAGTTTTGCAAATTTACATTCTCATCCGGTTAGGTAGTATCCATTTCCTTGCTTCAGTACGATCTAGTAAAGCTCACACTCTATGTCACTATCATTTAATCTGAGTTTCTTTCGGGATGCACCTGTGAAGATCCAGAAACATGCTACTGCCATGCATTTTTATCAAATGACTCTCCTACTTTTACATAGGAATTCACCACTGAAGAGTGTCCCCGGCTTGTAAAATCCATGGGAGTTAAGAATTCACATTTTAAACGGACATAACCAGAGCCGCAGCTCTCTTATAAAAGCAATAATGCCCTTTATATCACATTCAACATACGAAACACAAGGGTAAGTGGAATTATCTGAAAAGAAAAATATTTAGTGTCTTAGAGAAGGATAGTCAAAAAGGGAAGATTGATGGGTGAGCAGTAAGATTAATGTTAAGCTAATGTCTACAGTATAACTGAAAGGGAAATGTGACTATGAAGAATATATTTTACCTAAGCGTCCAGATATTGTCAATTAAAAAAAGTAGTTCATTTTATATTCACATGGAAAGAGAGGCATGACTGACTGGGCATATCAGTATAACTCCTACAGCAATTATAGGGAAACAGATGGGATTGATTCCGGTTATCATTTGTAATTCAAAGGAATCAATTCATTAATGTCCTCCAGTCAGGCTATCCATAAGAATAATCTGGAACATTATACAATTCAAAAATATTTTCAATTTTTTGCTACGATTTATAACTCAGCAGAAGCTAGACAACAAAAACGTCCATGATAGGGGTATAAAGTTACTCTCCTGTAAGTGGTATTGGGAGATTTTGAAGATAGTATTTATTTTCTAAACTAGTATGATCCTCTTCCTAGTTATCCAGTAGCCAGGTTAACTGGCTTGCTGTAGTCAATAGCTTCAATCAGTCAATGATACTAGACTTCTTCACTTTTTCCAAAGCTTCAGTGGGCATACGTGTATGGAAGAACAGGACATTCATTTCCAGCGAGTGAAAATATCTAGAATATATTTAAAGAAATGCAGCCATCTGGGTTACTTATAGGAACATGTAATCCTTCCAACTATGATAGCAAGTTCAAATTATTACCTAATAAAAATACTTGGGGAATAAGCAATTAATTCATAACATATATAAATTTGTGCTTCTAAATTTCTTGAAGGTCCTAGAAAATAGAGATTCAAACAGATTCTTTTCATTGTCCACTCCATTTGCTCTCACTTACAGAATTTTAGTACAGACTCTTCCCTTCTTAATAGATTTCCTTAAGCCTATTACTGATGACAACATTTGTCTGTCTGTCTTTGGAAGGTGGTGGCTTGTGTGTTGCTGTGATGCTGGAAGATATGTCCCCAGAAATGCAAGTGCAAGGAAGGCCACCAGAGTGAAGAGATGTAAGCTGAGCTTCCAGACTAAGAAGAGAGGCAAAGAAGGGCTCAGCTCCCCACTTTAGAGGAAGAAGCCACTGACAGCCATAAGTATAATTTTGAAATACTGTCAAAATTAAAGGCTGATGGATGTAAAGAGAACATTGTTGGAAATAGTGCTGGAGGATTCCAGCCTTCAGTTTGAATTTCAACTCAATGCAGAAAAGACAAAAATTCTCACAACTGGATCAATAAGTAGTATTATGATAAATGGAGAAGAGGGCGGATGTTGTCAAAGATTTTGTCTTGCTTGGATCTGTAATCTATGCTGATAGAAGCATTGGTCAAGAGATCAAAAGATGTGTTGTGCTGGGTAAATCTGCATAAGGACTCTTCAGAGTATTGTGAAGCAAGGATTTTACTTTGAGGGTGAAGGTGCACCAGACCCAAGTCTGACTAAGGTGTGCATGACCCAAGCCATGAAATTTTCAACTGCCTCAATATGCATATGAAAGTTGGTCATTGAATAAAGAAGACTAGAGGAGAATTGATGTGTCTGAACTGTGTTGCTGGAAAAGAATACTTGAAGTACCATTAACTGCTCAAGTGACAAGCCAATCTGTCTTGGAAAAAGTATGGGCAGAGTGCTCCTTAGAGGCACAGATGGGGAGACTCTGTCTTACATACTTTGACTATGCTTTCTGGAGAAGGAATTATGCTTGGTAAAGTAGAGGGGCAATGACACAGAGGAAGGCCCTTGAGGAGATGGATTAACACTGTGGCTGCAACAATGGCCTCAGGCTTGAGAACAATTATGAGGATGACACAGGACACCTGGCACCCAGAAACAATATTACTGACAAATAAGTAACTATATCAAGTTTCCCTTTGTATTTTGCTTCTTTTAGCAGAGGCGCTCAATATTTTCACATATTCACACTTAGAATTACAGCAGAAAACTGCATTCAAGCCAAGAAATGATTGTCTTTCACAATGATTCTACAACCAGAACTCTCAAATTAATGAGTTTAGTAGCAGTGAAATATTGATTGATGACAAACCGTGTTTGGATGGTATAATCT
Organism: Tenrec ecaudatus; assembly: GCF_050624435.1. Classification (NCBI taxonomy): domain Eukaryota; kingdom Metazoa; phylum Chordata; class Mammalia; order Afrosoricida; family Tenrecidae; genus Tenrec; species Tenrec ecaudatus. Next base: position 42,726,160 of record NC_134547.1, read on the forward strand.
TCCTGCTCATATATTACATTCATCTAGAGTTTTCACATCAGTGAATGATTTTTTTTTCTTATTTCTTGTCCCCCAGCATCCCTTTAATGTTTGTGCTCCATGAGGGCAGGAATGAGACAAAGGGTCCCTTAAATAAGGCCGTGTAAATCATCTGATTGGGTTCTTTGATTTCAATATTGTTGTAGCTTCCATACATTCTTTAGATATCTACATGAATTTCAGTGGCAGCTTATCAATTATTTCCTTTAAAAAAACCTGCTGGCATTTTGACTAGAATTACCTTAAATTTACATATCAGTTTAGGGGAAATTTGATATCTTTATAATACCATGTCTACCCATCCAGACTATGTTAAGAGCCTATCTCTGGACACCATTATTTTTTCATTAGAAATGTTTTTTAGGTTTCGGCGTAGAGACCTTTTACATAGTGTGTTGATTTTTTTTCTAGGCACTTCATGTTTTAAATTCATTTACAAGTGCTGTATTTCAGCTTTCATTTTCTGATTATTTTTTGCTATTATGTAAAAATGCAATTAGTTTTGTGACATTGCCTTTTATTCTGAAACCTCTTGACTCACAGATGCGGTCTAATCATTTTTTAAGATTCTTTTATGTATAAAGCCATGTTATTGTAAATAATTTAACTTCATTATTTCCGATTTCTACTGCATTGAATGCCAGTGTAAAGTTGAAGAAAAAATTTTTAGAGTACACATTTCTGCTATGTTCTCAATCTTTACAGAACAATGTTTGAAATATTTCCCCCTAAATAATGGGGTCGATACAAAAGCTATGATCGATATATTTCCAAAAGCAAAAGAATAATTGTTGAGGCTGCTTTTGTATAACCAAAACCCTGAAGATATTTTTGTTTCTTGATTTGGAAGTTTAGGGTTCATTGCAAGCAGCCATCGGAGGCATGCCATTTTTTCCCTGTTTGCTTACAATAATAGAGAGAGAAGGCGATCAGAAGCAGAAGGAGGTGTGGAATGCATGGTTAAAATGCACCAATTTCCTTAATGGATATTATTATCTCCTTTGCCATGAAACCTGAAGAATTGTGTGATACCATTACTATACATTTGGATCAAAAATTTCATAGAAGAATCCTGATGCAGAAGGGGAAAATGAAGAACAAAATTTCAAATCCTTGTAGAATACAGACTTCCTGGAGCCATGGAAGTTAGACAAACCCCTAAAATAAAAAACCTAAAATATTATTTAAACCTTAAACCAAAAATATCCCTGATGTTTTCTGAAAACAAAAGTTTAGCTTAACTACTAAAATGTCTACCTTGAGCATTATACTATTTTAAGAATTATTTATGCAGCAACAACATAAACAAGCCAGAAGAGAGAACAACGGGATGATAGTTCCGGGGCACATGGGAGAGGAGGAGGTGGGGGAAAGGAAGTGGGTGTTAATAAACCTAGGGACAAAGAAACAACAAGTGATACAAAATCAGTGGCAAGGAGGGTACAGGAGGTCTGGCAGAGCTGGATCAAGGACAATGTAACCAAGAGGAATTCCTGAAACCCAAATGAAGGTTGAACATGATAGTGGGACAAGAGGAAAGTAAAAAGAAAGATAGGAAAGAACTAGGAGGCAAAGGACATTTATAGAGATCTAAATATAGGCATATACAGATGTAAATATATTTATATACGATGAAGGGGCACTAGATCTATGAACATATATTTATAGGTTTAGTATTAAGGAAACAGATGGACAGTGGGCCTCTACCCAAGTACTCCCTCAACACAAGAACGCTTTGTTCTAACAATTCAACATGTTCGCCTTCCTGGCACGATCACTGAAGACAATGGATGCACAAGCAAATGTAGTGAAGAAAGCTCATGGTGTCCAGCTATCCAAAGATATAATATCTGGGGTCTTAAAAGCCTGATGATAAACAAGCGACCATCTAGCTGAAAAACAACAAAACCCACATGGAAGAAGCACACCAACCTGTGAGATCATGAGGTATCGAAGGGATCAGGTATCAGGCATCAAAGACCAAAAAAATCATGGCATTGTGAATGAGGGGGAGTGCAGAGTGGGGACTCAGAGCCCATCTGTGGGAAATTGGACATCTCCTTGCAGAAAAGTTACGGGTAGGAGATGAGCCAGTCAGGATGCAGTGTAGCAATGATGAAACATACAATTCTCCTCTAGTTCTTGAATGCTTCCTTCCCCCCTACTATCATGATTCCAATTCTACCTTACAAATCCAGCTGAACCGGAGGATGTGCACTGGTACAAATAGGAACTGGAAACACAGGGAATTCAGGACAAATGAACTCCTCAGGACCAGTGGAGGAATTGGTGTTACTGGGAGGGTGGAGGGAAGTTGAGGGAGAAAGGGGGAACAGATTGCAAATATCTACATATAATCTCTTCTCTGGGGGACAGACAGCAGAAAAGTGGGTGAAGGGAAACATCAGATGGTGTAAGATATGAGAAGATAATAATAATTTATAAATTTTCAAGGGTTCGTGGGGGAAGGAGAAAGAGGGAGGGAGGGAAAAAAGCGAGGAGCTGATGCCAAGGCCTCAAGTAGAAAGAAATGTTTTGAGGATGAGGAAAACAAATGTAAAAATGTGCTTGACACAATGATATATGTGTGGATTGTGATAAGACTTGTACAAGCCCCCAATAAAATTATTTAATTATTTAAAATATAAGAAATATTCATGTGGGGAGGCTGCTAACAGCAACTTGAAAAATTGGGGGGAAATTTAGAAGGCAAAGAAGTAATGTTAATGGGGAAAATAACAAAGAAATAGAAGAAGAGAGTGGTTACACAACTCAAAGAAAGTAATCAAGGTCACTAAATGGTACATGTAAAAACTATTAAATTGGTGTATGTTTTGCTATGTGTGTTTTCAACAACAACAACAAAACAAATAAAATTGCACTTAAAAGAATGATGTTAGTTGAAAGTCTTTTTAGGGAATGTTATACTGAGTGAATTTTTTTCTATTTATAGTACTAATTTTCTCACAACTTCTTCATCTCCTTTTTTGTGTGCTGGATCATAATATGTGCTGTATTTTAGCAAAAGCTTCTTCTGCAGCTCTTTAAAATATAACAATTTTCTTTTACTATATAAAAATGATTAATTACACTGTCTTTTTGAATGTTAAACCAACCTTGCATTTCTGGAACGAAGCCCACTTAGCGATGATACATTATGCTTTATTAATTAGCTAATAGTATACTGTGTTTCCTTTTATAGCCTGCTTAATGAGGTGTAATGATTTGTATTTTTTTGTTATGACCTTGTCAAGTTTCAGTATGCTTTATTTATATGTAAGATCAGAATTATTTCTTCCATTAATATTTATTGAAATTTACCTGTAAAATTGCTAAATATAGAAGTTTTGTTTATTAAAATAGGTTATTGAATTATGAATTAAATTTCCTTAATGGGTATTTAGTGATTTAGGTCACCTATTTCTACTTTCAACAGGAACCTCGTGGCAGAGTGCTTATGACAGTATCACAATATCAGAGGTCCGAAATAATCAGCCTCAATGCAGGAGAAAGATGAAGCTTTCTACTCCCATAAAGATTTATAGGCTCAGAAGCCCACAGGAGCAGTTCTACTCTGTCCTATAAATGAAAAATGCTCTGCCAATCCAATCAGTGCCAACTCATATTGACCCTCTGTGTGTTTCTGAGGCTGAAACTGTTTACAAGAGTAGAAAGCCTAGTGTTCCTTCCTTGAGTCTGCTGGGTGTTTTGAACTGCTGACCATGAAGTTGCAGCCCAACTCAAAACCACTACACCATCAGGGCTCCTGTACTCTGCTCTATAGGGTCACTATAAGTCATCATGGACTAGATGACAGTGAGTTTGTTTGTCAGGGGCATTTTTACCCTACTTTTATCATTTTGGGTGAGTTGTATGTTTTTTAAATTTTCACATTTGTTTTGTCCAATTTGGCGGCGAAATTATATGTGTTGATGACCTTTTGCCTTCATTGTGTTGCTATTACTGTTTTCTTTCTTCTTTGATCAGTCTTGAAAGGAGTTAATCAATTTTGTGTTAAATACTTTTACTGGGGGCTCTTATAGCTCTTTTCACAATCCACCCATCCATTGTGTCAAGCACATGTGTACCTATGCTTCCCTTATCATTTTCAAAGTATTTTCTTCCTCCCTGAGCCCCTGATATCAATTCCTCAGTTTTCCCCCTGTAGTTAATCAATTTTTTAATGTTTTCAAATATTCAACTGTTTTGAATTGATATCTATTTTTCTATTCTTCTCTTATTTACTTTATTCCATTTACTTTAGGCCTATTTTGATCTATTTTTCTTTGTGTGTTTTCATATATTTGGTTCCTTGTTTATTTCTTTCAAGGCAGAAGTCATATAATTTCTTTCAGATCTGCCTTTTTTTCTAATATAAGCCAATTCTGACTTACATTGACTCCTTGTGTTACAAAATAGAATTATTTCTCCAAAGGTTTTTTTTTTCTCTTTCCTTTTTAAAAAGAAATTCTGCATTCAGTGATTGTTTACACAACAGATTATGTTCCTGTTCAACAATTCCTACACACTGTCCAGTGACATTGGTTACATTCTTCTCGGGGTTGAGTTTTATTTTCATTTGGGTTGCTCTGTTTCCAATAATCCATTTCAGAACAGATTGCCAGGCCTTTCTTTCATAGTGTCGCTGAGTGGGTTTAAATCATCACCCTTTAGGTCAGCGGGAAAGCAGAAACTGTAAAACCGACTCTCCACCTAATTATGTACAAGGCCATGCAAAACAACAACAACAAATCAGATGCTAACAAGGATCATTAGCTTTCTAAATAGGTTGTTTTGTTTTTTCTTTTTCCTTTTTGGACTCTGGCCCCCTCGAGGCATATCACAACTCAGAATAACTCCCGAGGGGGGAGGGAACAAAGAAGTATTAGAATTGCAATGGAAGAATCTAATAGCAGCAAATGAAAACCATAAAGGGAGGGGAAAGAGGGGGAGGGGGGGAACTTTACACATACGCCTTACTATTAACATCCTAGAAAAGATTCTTTGGAAAAGGAGCATTAGCTCTTTCCATTGCTTCTCTGTGAGTCCCGTGGTGTGTGCTGTGTGGAGAGAGCATGTACGGCTTGTGCATTCTTGGAATGCCTGGATCATTTCCAAGCCATTGGGCCCATCTCTGCTCAGTGTGTGCTTTGTGTGGTCTATCGTGCCCAACTATCAGAAACCAGGGGATACTTGCTGCCTCCAGTAGAGTCTTGGGGCCTGACAAGGCCGTGGAGCGAATCTGCGACCAAAATTATACCCTTTGGCCAAGTGAATCTCTTCCTCTCTTCCATGGGGCAGAGTGTGCTTTGGAGTTTACCATTTACCCTGAACACTTGGTTTGATTACATAGCTCAGAAGCCTTGCAGAGAGAAGACAAGCTTACTACTTTGGTGAGAAAAGCCAAAATGCCTTTTCACCCAGCCATTGTTGTTGCTGTCCAATAATCTGTACAACTCAACAGAAGAAATAAAAACAGAAACTAGAACCAGAACTAGCTCATGAAATAACTGATGTGTGAAGCCATCCTAGGAAATATATTAATGCCTTTAATAATAGCTTAGACATATACTCCCTCTACAAATTACTGAGATTACGTTGCGTGATATAGAAAGTGCTCATGATGTGTAATTTTACCTTGCTTTTGTTTTTATTCCATCCTTTCACTTGACTAGCATCATGTGATTATAGTATCAGATCTGGGGAAAAAACCAGCTAATTCTATAGTTTATGAAAGCAGCAGATAACATAGCATCTGCTTAGAAGTGCTCACCAGTTAGGACTCAGGATAGCCACCAGTGCCTCCTTCCCCCCATGTGAGCCTGAACGCCAGCCATAGGGAAACCGGGGCTTCCCACCCAGATGAAAGGATGACGTTACTTTGAACTGGGTGTGTTTTGCAAGCTGTTCACACCACCTTACAGAACGTCCTGCTGGAAACATAGAAAGCACGCTGCTTTCAAAGCAGAGACAGCGAATTGGAGAACTCTATAGAGAATAGGACGTAACGAGGGCTTCTTCAGTCTTCCGTGCACCTAGGTATGGATTAGAACCAGGCATCTTTTCTTGGACGACCCTTCCCTAGGACCTTCAGTCAAAATGCAACCTATCCAAGTGTAGATAGTGGGTGGTCCTGCAAGTTTTGTCTCTCTTTTTTTTAAAATCACAAAATTTCACAAAAACTCATATTGTTCATATTCCCTTGAAAACTGAAGTATGGCCCAGGGAATTCATGTTCCCACATGGGCATGAGCATGACCATTAGCAGCTTCCCACCTGAAATGGACCACACTCTGCAGTTCGCCAAAGGGAATTGCCCTGCAGGATTGCACTCTCTGGCATACTGTGCCCCGCTCACTTCACTCTGCTTTGGCTTGGTGGTAACAGAGAGTATTTGCGTTTGTAACCACTTCCAAGGTCTGGAAAGTCATGTTTATCACATAGAGGTAGGGATAGATTCCCTTCCTCCCTCCCTGAAGAGAGTGCATGCGGTCAACAGAGATCTGGAGAAAGATGGTCCCGACTTTGAGGACTTCCCCTGCCACTTCTTGCCTGACTTTAGAAATGTAGCATCATCTCCTCTTGAAAATTTTCCTCATTCTCTTTTGTCTTCAAGGAGCCTGGCATCTCCCCAGAGGGTTTTCTGCCACTGCCTCAAGCAGAGATCAACCTGAAACATGGTAGCAAAGGCCCCAACCCCCTTTCCCACCTGGTTGCTGTCTGGGAAGGAAGGGTGGTTGCCCACTTTGGTAAGTCATATGATCTAGACTGGCTTCAGGTGTCCAGGCTCCAAGTGGGAAACTGAATGCAAAGTGTTGTGTATCAGTGATTATAGGAATTCAGGGGTGAAGGGAGATAGTGGTTTTTAAATCAGATCTCCAAATGAATTGGTGAAAATGAAGAACTGCTATGTATAGCCTTTATCAATATGATACTAGTTTTCCCATAGGCTATGCAGGGACTTCTTTCTTTCTATATTTTTTGCTCTTACTTGTGATGTTTATTTATGTACCAGGCCACAATACAGTCATGATGCTGTAACAAACAACTCCAATATCTCAGGGATTTTTAATTTTCATGCTAAGCCCAGCGTGTCTTGATGACTCTCAAATTGCTGTCTTCCGTGTGATGAGGCAATGCCTACTTTTCTATACATTTGTGCCTCCACCATTGCCACCCAGGGAAGAGGAAGACAGGGAACCATACAAGCAGTGATCAAATTCTTCTTCCTGAAAGCAGCACATAGGACCTCCGTTCACTTTCCATTGAGCAAAGTAAGTCACATGCTTTTACCGAACCTCCAGAGGGCAAGGAGATTCAAACCACCCACGTTCTCAGACAAGGAGAACAGAAAATACCAAGAACAGCACCAAGGTTTCCCACAATGCATTTACCAGTTGGACCTCTTCACTCCTTAGAAGACAACAGTGCTGATCGAAGTAACTATGGAAAATTATGTTTCCACTGGAAAATGTAAAACTGAAGACAAAAATAATTGTACACAAAGATCACACTAAAAAAAACCCCAAAAAAACAAAGACTATACTCAAGCTGGTCATGTGTTTCTCACAAGGGCACAGGCTAACAATTCTGCAGTTTTATGTCATTCCCCATCAAGTCAACCCTCATGACACACCCATGTGAGTCAGAATTGAACTGTGCTTCACTGGGTTTTCAATGGCTGACGTTGTAGAAGTAGATCACCAGGCCTTTCTTCTGAGGTTCCTCTGACTAGATTTGAGCATTCAGTGTTCCACATGGTAGCAGCATGCTAACCAACTTCACCACCCAGGGTCATATGTACTCTAGGATAGAACAAATAAGTAAAGAAACGGTACATAATGGAAGCCAGGTTTCTCATTTCCTGAGAAACGGATTTGCATGCAAGCAGGAGGGAGTAGCTGCAGTAGAGGCAGAGGCTCAAGATAAACCCCTGTTTATTTTAACATATGTATATAAATGATCAATGCAAAAATAATTACAGAATATATGTAGAATTGACGGGAGCCCTTGGTGAGTCAGCAGTTCAAACCCTCCAGCCGCTCATTAGGAGAAAGATGAGTGAGGTACAACATGCTCAACTCATACGGGTTATTTTTATATTTCATTATCATTTTTATAGGAGCCTGGATGATGCAAATGAGTAAGCACTGAATTGCTAGCCGACTGGTCAATAGTTCAACCCCATCAGCTGCCCTTTGGGGAAAAGATGTGGAAGTCTGCTTTCATGAAGGTTACATGACAGTCTGAGACAGGTCTGCTCTGTCCTATAGCGTCGCTAAGAGTGAGGATCATAAGGTGTTTTGTTTCGCTTTGATCTCTTTTCTCATTCCCTGGAGAAACAAGGCACAGTCTGCACATCTTTATTTTGATGGCCTATTTACTACAGAGTGTATGTCAGTCACTTCAGAGGATGCAAACTACCTTGGAAGCTCTCAAGGCAGGCTTTCTAGGACATCACACTCTCACGGTCAACAGCAGTGTTCCTTCTGACATCTAAATATGAGGGTCAGCCTTTGGGGGTTAATAACACTGGTCTGGAGTTCATTTCCAAACGACCCCTAGTCTCTAGGCATCAATTCTTCTTAGCACTTTGAGCTCCTTCCTTTGCAAAGTGAGAATCTCACTGACATCAAGTCTACTCTGACTCTTGGCGACCCCGTAAGGCGGGGTGGAACTGCCCCGTGGTTTCTGAGCCAGTAATTCTTTAAGCAATAGAAAACCTCATCCTTCTCCCACGAAGCCGCTGGTGGTTTTGAACTGCAAACCTCAAGGCCGCAGTGACTAGCCCAACTCCGAATTCACTATGCCACCACAGCTCCTTCAGGAAATAGGAATAAGATCAATTAACGGTAAGAATCCACCCTTAGCAAAAGAACTGACCCCATTGAAAGTATTCAATAAATGTCTGTTCGTATTGGGTGAAAATGACAGTACCTAGTTGCTGGTATGGATGGGCATGTTCAAATTGGATGAGGACATTGCACATATTCTTCTTCCAGTGGTGGGCAGAACATCCTGACAGACACAAAAAGTGATGACAGAGACAAAGCTTCTTCCTAGTTCCTTTCGTGGCCTGGGGTCCGAGCTGCAGCATCTGGGCCCACTGCCTCTCAGAAACAGCTGCTCCCCCAGCATCTGCCACTCAAAGGCCAGGAGGATTAGGGGGCGGATCTGAGCAGATGACCCCGGAGACCCACAGGTCAAACAAGGATGGGAATAGGGCGGGTACCAAGGAGCAGCAGCTGCTGTTTGCTCGGCTAAATCCCTCTGGGGATTATTTGTTTAAATTGCGATGAAATGATTTTAATTTAGTGGATTTGTAATTTATGTTTTTGTTGTTGTGTATTTTTCCCCAAGAAAACGTTTTCAATCTGCAGTCTATTTCAAGAAAGCCCCAGACCTCCCCAGAGGTTGTTGATAGTAATTTAAGTACTCAATTAGTTAATCTGGTGTAAGGACAATTGTTAGAGGGCACGTGCCTGACCAGTGAGTCCCAATGTCAACCACAGAGTCACCTGCTCTCCTTTTGCTGTTCTTGTTCTTTTAAATGGCCAACATAGTTGAATGATTCAAAAATTCTAAACCTGTCAAAGAATTATTTCTTGTTCATCCCTTTATCCTACGTTATTCCTTAAATTTCCAGGTTTTATAAGCTTTTTTTGGTTTGGTTGGTTGGTTGGTTTTTAGGGATCCTGCCAAAAACTCCCTTATGCCCAAGCAAGTGAATTTGTGGATATACATATCTTCCTGGTTTTCTGTATATTTATTGAGCAGGGATTGTTTTTCAACCCTCCACAATTGGTGCTATATTTTTGCTTCCAAAATTGTAGATCCTGAATTTTAAACTAATATTTTACTCATGACAACATCCTACAGATTTTTACCAAAAGCTCTGGTAGGCTAGTGGTTACTCATTGGGGTGCTACGCACAAGGTTGGCCATTTGAAACCCACCAACCACTTCCTGGGGGAAGCATGGGGCTTTCTACTCCCATAAATGATTGCAGTCTCCGAAACACAAAGGAGGCAGTTCTATCCTGTCCCACAGGGTCACTGTGAGTCAACATTGACTCATTGGCACTGAGTTTGGTTAAGTTATAGATCTTTAGGAACACCTATATTCACAGGAGGCAGTTCAAAACCACCAGGCACTTCATGGGAGAAAGACTGAGCTCTCTTCTCCCATAAACATTAACAAGCTTAGAAACGTACAAGAGGGTATCACTATAAGTCAGCTTCAACTTGATGAGAGGGAGAGATATTACATTGTAGAGTGCAACTAAATAAATAAGTATATCTGCTGGCGAGTTAGTTAGTTTATTGTGCCAATCTGACCAATAAACACATGTGGGGTTAATTGAAGGACGGAGGGATCAATGGCCCGGTGAGCCTCGCCTTTTGAGTTCTCGGGTCTTTTGCTTTCTGATGGTCAGACCAGGGTGCAGCTGCCTTAGCCAGTTCCCTGCTTCAGCCGGCAAGGCTCACTTACTGCAAGACATCCCTGAGGAGGAGCCACATGGACCTACTCCTATGCAGCCCTGGGTGCTGGAGCAGCTGCGTGGAGACCCCTGCCAGCACTGAGTTGCTTACACATTCACTGACTTGGCTATCCCCCTGCAGTCAGCATCATTCCATCTGTTTTGTGAGATGGAGGAGGACTTTGTGGATTGGTGTTGGACATATGGGTTAATATTGGACTTGTGGGCTTGAGCAGCGCTGGGTTGGAATGTTTTCTTGATGTGCACTTAACCTTTATATAAAACTCTCTCTTATACATGAGTTTCTGTGGATTTGTTTCTCTACAGTACCCAGACTAACACAGTCGGTATTGATATGAAAAGAATTACTAAAGGAGACAAGTTTTAGAAACCCACTATAATGTGATGTCATTATATAATCTCCAGTAGGATAGTGATTAAGTACCTGTTGCTAACGGAAAGGGGGCACTTCAACACACCAGCTGCTCTGCTGGAAAAATATGTGGCAGTCTGCTTCTGTAAACATCACAGCTTTGGAAATCCCATTCGACTCTACCACTGGGTCAATATAAGTTGGAATTGACTCAAAGCATGCAACAATAATCATTAGTATAGAGATTATCCTCAAAGTACTCTAAATTCACTACATGCATCCATAAATATATATATGTCTTGGGAAATGATGGAGTAAGATCAGTTGGAAAGAGAACAGAATGGAATGGAGGTGAGGGAATTGGGCCCATAAGTCATTAACAAAGAACATCCTGCACTGGGACAGACCATTCGGCTGTACTTGTTGCTGATAGCTATCATCTCTCAGACTGGTCAGTGCTCACACTGAACCCTTGTTAGGTAACTAAAATATGAATCCCAGTCTTACCTTATTATTCAATACTTTAAAGAAAATTAATTTATGAATTTCTTATTGTGTTTGACTGGTTGACTAGAGCAACCAATCCAGGGATACTCATATATGTGTAAGAGGGAGCTTTATATCGAGACATAATTATATAGCAAACATCCCAGCCCAATCCAGATCAAATCCATAAGTCCAACACTATTCCATAAGTACAATACTAGTCCATAAATCCCTCTTCTGACACACAGCCACATGCAATGATGCAGAAAGCAGGAAGTCCACAGGCCGGTGGGTGTAAAGTTCTGTACATCCAATGGCAGTCGATGAATCTCCAGGGTTCTGGCTGCCATCAGTGTGGCTCTACGTGGCTCATCAACAGGAAGGTGAAGGAGAAAGAGAGAGAGAGAGAGAGAGAGAGAGAGAGAGAGAGAGAGAGAGAGAGAGAGAGAGAGAGAGGAAGTTCCCATGATCTTCCTTAAGAGACGACCATGCCCACCAGGAGGTACCATCAGGTTGTGACCTGATTGACAGGCTAAATTCCACCCCTTCATTCTTATACCTTCAAGTTGAGATGAGATGATGTAACTACCATACTTACTAAATTGAAAACTCACATCTGCTCTCCTCTGACTACACAAGGAGAAAGGAGACTCCAACTTCACACCAGCCCAAAGCTGATTTCAATGAGGTAGAGATCAGAGATGCCTTCACCCTCTAACCTTCTTCACCCAATTCTGACACCAACTGTCCCTTCCAGGGTACTTTACATCTCTGCTGGATTCAATAATTAGATCCAATGGCTACAGAGAACACACAAAAAACATTCAGGATTATGAGGTTAATTGAGGGGGCTAACAGTCAAGATAAGAAATGCTAAGGATACAGTTCATTTGTCCACATCCTCTCTTCTCAATTGTGCCAGTAGAGAGGTCTGGCCCTTGAGCTCTCAGCCACACAGAGTGTTAACCTCTGCCCCACTTGAGCAAATGTTACAAAGCTCCTTTAGAGCTCAGAGTCCCAAACAAAAACAAACAAACAAAAACTCTACTCTGCATGCCAGCCTCTTGGCTAAAAGGACTCATCTTTACTCATTCTGTAATCCACCCACTGTACCCACCCCCAATACCACTCCTTCACCTATGTACAGGGATCTCAGATGTGCGAAACTGATGGTTCTTCTTCCTTAGTGTTCTGAGATTCTCTGATCTTGCTTGTAAGGTACCCAGCAGAATGAAAACAAAAACTAAGCCCGAGGTATAGTCCCATACACCTGATGTGCATGATCCCAGTCAATCATTTATTCCATATGTATGCTGAGTAAATAATTTGAAATGTTGAATTATATGATAAACAATGTCCCATTAGGGTTGGAGGAAGACTCATTAATAGCCCGTCATCTTCAGATGGCACAATCTTGTTGCAGAAAGCATAAAGAACTCAGCGTACATATTAAGGATGGTCAACGAGTATAGTCTTCAGTATGGATTACTCATAGGCATAACAATAACAAAAACCATCACAATTGAGCCAATAAGCACCATCATTATAACCAGAGAAAATACCAAAGTTATCAAATATTTCATTTTACCTGTATCCACAATCAATGTCCCTCAAAGCAAAGCAAAATCACATTTTACACCCGCTACAAAGTATCTCTTTATAAAATGCTTAAAAGCAAAGATGTCACTTTGAGAACTAATGTGCTTCTGAACCAAACCGTGGGCATGTTCAATTCCCTTGTGTGCGAAGAATAAAGAAGACCAGGAAAGAATTGCTGCATCTGAGTCACGATGTTGGCACAGAATATTGAATGTGTTGTGGGCTGCTAGAAAACAAACAAATCTGCTTGGGAAGAAGTACAACCAGAAGGATCTTTGCAAGCGAGAATGATAAGACCTGTCTCACATACTTTGGACAGGTTATCAGAAAGGACCAGTCCATATGGAAGGACATTTTGATGGTTAGTCTTTGTGTCAACTTGGCTGGACTGAGATCCTCAGTGATTTGGACCTAACACAATGTTAGCAATTTCAGGCTGTCCTCTGTCACAAGGCAACCTCTCACTCGGGCACAGACTGATGAAGTCTCCTTGGGAACAAACTGATGATGTCTGCTTGAGGGTGTGGCTTATTTTAAGTCTACAAAAATGATGTTGTGAAGAACTATCCTCCTGTTCCTCCTGGCCTGGAGCCTGAGTCTGGTCTCTGAGGACTTGGGCCAGGTATCTATGATATCACCTGTGAATTCTGGGAGCTATTAGTAACCTGCCGTAACATCTGTCTCTACATCTGTCAGCCATATTTTCCCAGCTTTGCTCTCCTGCCTCTGGGTTCATTTTCTGACTTCCTGTGTCCCCAGCCCTGGTAGCCATGTGAGTCAAGAAGGAAGGGGGATGGGCGATAGGGTGGGGAAGGGGAGTTGGGGAGTAAATAATAAAGGTGGGAGGCAGGTGGGAGCACTAGAGCTGATTGTGATTGATCAGGTCATTTTGGGGCTGGATTAACCATGGGGGGAAGAAATGTTCTAGGATGGAGATGGTGGTCATGAATGTACAATTCCCCCTTGATATGTTTGAATGATTGAACTATTCAGTTCTATGATACATAAATGAAATCAGTTCTATGATACGTATTGGCACATACACTGTGGGTTAAAGAAACCAAAAGCCTCCAGATTTCCATCGTGTATGGATTGGGAAGGGCCTCCAGCTGAGGATCTGACCCATGGACTTGAGCCAATGGAGTTTGCCCACTTGGTGGCTGTGTGGCCCACTTTCCCGGTAGAAACTTCTTGCTTTATATGTATGTGCCATTGGTTGTGTTTCTCTAGAACACTCGGCTAACACAGACATCATACTTGGTAAAGCAGAGATTTATGAGAAAAAGAGTAAGGTCTTACCAAGATGGATGGACAGACTCAATCTAGCCACCATTGTGAGCATGATACAGGACTGGACAGCATTTTAGTTCTATCATGCATGGAGCCGTTGTGAGTCAGCAGTAACCAGATGGAACCTCACAATAGCAACCATTCATAGACTATAATCCGCAGATCCAGCTGCCCCATTCCACAAACCCATAACTTTTCAACAACCACTCTCAACTGCTAATTGAAAGGTTGGCATCTACTTCTGAAAACTCACCCACTAAAACCCTGTGGGGTACAGGTCTACTCTGACACACATGGGGTCTCTATGAGTCAGAATTAACACCATAACTGGTTTTCAAAGGATACTTTTTCATTACTTCAAGCTAGACTCGCAATTCATCCAAAACCCACCTCCCAATTTCGAAGTGGCCTTTCAGTGGGCTGAGGTAAACTAAAGCACTGCTGTTACAGCCTCAGGTCAAGCTCCCTTCTCCGCTTGAGCTGCTTGCATACTCAGAGATAGGGAAGAAGGATTCCAATGATTTGTGTTGAGCGCCACCATATTGACCTCATGTGTCACAGTAGTACTGCCCTGTGGGGTTTCCTAGGCTTTAATCTTCAGGGATAATCTTTCCCTCTCATAGATAATGGGTGGGTTCAAAGCCACATACATTTTTTCAGTTATTAGTCAAGTGCTTAATCATTGCATCAGAAGGGCTTCTTAGCTAATGGGTTGCAAAAGCAAGGGTTGCTCATCAAAAATCATTTCTGACAATTTACAGGGGTCAGCAAACTTTTTCATAAAGGGCCAGATAGTAATCATTTCAGGATTTGTGAGCCAAAAGTCTGTGTTGAAATTCTTCATCTCTCCTGCTGGACAGCAATACGGACAATATAGAAATGTATGAATGAGACGTTCTTTGCAAAAAACAAAACAGAGCTCTGGCAAGCTCCGGTTAACAAACACATAACCATCATGTCTAGTATCACCAAGACCTTAGTATCGACCACTCAACATGCAGAATCGGAGAGCTAGATCCAACCTTAGCAATGAAGACAGCTGTACAGAGGGAAAGACTCCAAAGTAATTCCACCCCAACACTTCCCAGAAACTCTCGAGATAAAACGCTCTCTAGGATGGATGACATTTGGGTCACAGATTACCCCAGAGCTCCAAAGGGAGAAGGAGGCTTTCCATTTTGGTTCACAAATCTTTATTTCCCCTTCTCTGCCCTGACTGCTTGTCTCCTTGCTTAAGTCAGAGAGCTGTACAAAGAACTGAAATGTAGAAGTCAATCACAGACCCAACCTAGGTTAGGCAGCCTTTGCTGATAAGACCCTATCAATTGCAAAGCTTCCACATCACACAAGAAATCTCCTTTTATCTTAAGTAATAAGCATGATGCCAGTCAATCTTCTCCTGCTAGGTTGACATATCATTAAATCAAAGCATACCGATTAAAATAGAAAGAAAAATCCACATCAAGCCATCACAATGTCCATTTCTTTTGTACGTAACAATACAGTACAATAAAAGCAACTCTTGAAATTACAGATGGTCTGCATTCAAGAAGCTAGATCAGGTAGGGTGATTCTAAGTTTCCTCTGAAGTCATCACACCAACTGGAACACTGGCCTCATGGATAGAACCGAGTTTCTCAAGCAACAAGGGAAGCAAAGTTAAGAAAACGTGACAGAAACCATTCTTTTTAAGTATGCCTATACACTGTTGAAAGTTATTTACGTATGTGGTTTTCTGTGTCCAATTAGAGACAAGGGGGTGTGGGAGATCTAAACACTGTGATTAGAATGGTATGTCTTTCCCTCTTGCTCCCAATTAAAGAGGGTTTTCCTATTTCACTAGAGATGTACAGTTATTAAATCATGATGTCTTTCTTTCACACACACAAAAAAACCAAAAATAATTTAGAGCAAAGGGCTCTATGCTGCTGCCACTTCTGCGAGGTTGCTTATAATTGCTCCATGTAATGCTTTGACTAATTAAATCACACAAGAGATTGTTTCTTAGTAACACACCTGGTCCATGCTTTGTTGTTGGCTTTCATTAAAGCACTGTGTCTCAAGCTGCCTTGTAGCATGAAAGGATATTAATCAGGTAAATGGCCATTAAAAGTCATATCAATGTTTGCTGTGCAGTGAATGTTTTCTTAAATCTTGAACAAAGGAGGTTTCTTTGAAATGGGAGGGCTGGCCTCTGAGCACAGGAGTGAATGGTCACATTGAAATGCATTATTTTTCAATCTTCCCCAGGAGAAGAAAAAAGGGGGTAAATGCAAGGTGTGGCAAGAAGTAAAGATTGTGCATATTCTCTGTTATTCTAGGCTATTTGGGGCAAGGAGGGACACGTTAAACAAACTGAATTTAGTGTACAGTAAGTGAGGGGGGGACTCTCTAGTAGGCGAGGGTTACTCTGTAATGCCTCCCCACTGCCTAAGTAAGGAAAGTCCCGTTTGGGGAGGCAATATAACTAATTTGATTATGATATAAACTTTCAGTTATAAATTCAAAATGCTCAGGAAAAAAACTTGACTTATATATTAAACTGAAAAAGAAAAGTGTTGCTAGCCCATTTCACTCTATCAACAAAGTACCCTCTCTGGTCACACGGATCAAGCTCTACCACAGGGCTTCAAAAAGTTCCTGGAAATATAAAATTCAAAGATAAAGATTTTCTCCAGCTAACTTATAAAGCCCTCCAGTAGAACTGGCCACCACTTGTCTGTCAGTATGTCACACTGTGGTGGCTTGTGCATGGTTGTAATACGGAAAATGATGCCACTGGTATTTTCAATATCGGCATCGTCACCCAACATGAACAGATTTCAGCAGAGCTTCCAGACTAAGAACAGACTATGAAGGAGTGGTCCGTCCGCATCAGAGGAATTACAACGGGAAACCCTTATGGATAGCATAGAGACATCGTAACATACTGCAAACCTTATGCATGGAAGCAGAACCTTGTCCAGGATAGCACCAGAAGATGAGCCCCTTGCATCAGCAGACATTCAAAATACGACTAAGGAAGAGCTGCCTTCTCAAAGTAGTCACCATAATGATTTAGATGGAGCAAAACCTGCAGGGATAAAGCCTTGGGACCTTCCTTCATGTATGGGGCATAACTAAAAATGAGAGAAATGGATGCAAATCTCAATTAATAATCTGAACTTGGAATGTACGAAGTGTGAATCTAAGAAAAATGTAAGTAGTCAAAAATTAAATATAAAACATAAAGATGCATATTCTAGGCATTAATGAGCTGAAATGATCTAGAATGGGCCACTGTGAATCAGAAAATCAAATGATATGCTAATCCAGGAATGACAGATCCAAGAGGAATGGCATCCCATTCACCAAAGAGACCATTTCAGGATCTGTGAGTATCTTGTAGTACAACCCTGTCTGTGATAGGACACTATCCACACACAGGCGCACCCCATGGAAAGAACTGTTATTCGAATTACACCGTAACCACTGAAGCTAGTGCAGAGGTTGAATCATTCTAACAAGTCTGCAGTCTGAAATTGATCAGATGTCCTGATCATTATTGCCAAATGGAATGCTAAAGAGGGGAATAAAGAGAAAGGAACCATAGTAGACTACATACTAGGAGGGGCAGCTCCTGGAATGCCCCCGGGACCACTGGGGCGATAGACATAGTGGAGAGAAAGGCCAGCAGACAGACCAGAAGTTATGTATGCTTTTCTGTTTGGTTGGTTCAGGTCTTTTTTGCTAGTTATTATTATCTCTTTTTATTCAATCATTTGTTTTCTTTGTGTTTGGTCTCTGTTATTGTTGGTTTGCCTACTTACATAAGCTAGGCATGGGAAGCAAGCTTGTGGAGAAAGCAATGGGACCAACCAACAGTTCTGAAGGCGCTAGAGGGGAGAACAAGGTGGGGAAAGGGAGCAGTGAGCAAACAATGCCATAGACAGGGGAATAAGTATGGAATTAAAATCAACAACAAGCCTCCCTGGAGTTGATGGAAAACAAATGGAAATGTTTCAGCAGGCAGATGAAGCACTGGACACACTCATTCATCTATGCCAGGAATTTGAGAGACAGTTTCTTGGCCAATTAACCGAAGAGGTCCATATTTGTACCCATGCCCCCAAATAAAGGTGACTCGGGGAAATGCACAAATTATAAAACAATATTATTTATATCACAGGAAAATAAAATTTTGTTGATGATCCAACAATGGTTCAGAGGTTCAAACCAGATTCAGAAGAGAACATGGAACAAAGGACATCCTTGCTGATGTCAGACCAATCTTGGATGAAAGCAGATGGAACTTGGACATGCAGATGACACAGCCTTGTTTGCTGAAAGTGTGGAGGGTAAGAGCACTTGCTGATAAAGATCAAGGATTGTACACTTGAGTATGGATTATAACACAATGTAAAGAAGACCAAAATCCTCACAATTGGATCAACAATTAGCATGATGATAAATTGAGAAGAGTTTGAATTTGTCAAGGAGTTTGTCTTTCTGGGATCCACAACCAATACTCAGTCAGGAGATCAAATGACACACAGTATTGGATAAATCTGTCACACAAAAACTGAAAGTGTTGAAATTTAATGATGTTAATTTAAAGGCTAAGAATGCCTGACCCAAGCCATAGTATTTTCCATCTCTTCATATGCATGTGAAATGTGAACATATGCATGTGAAAGTTGAATAGGGGAGACCACAGAAGAAGCAATGCATTTGAATTATGGTGCTGGCCAGAGTTAGGGTTAGGGTTAGGGTGAGGGTTAGGGTGAGGGTTAGGGTTAGGGTTAGGGATAGGAAAAAAATATGGTGCTGGCAACAAATATTAAAGGAACCATGGACTGTCAAAGAAAAAAAACAAATCTGTCTTGGAAGAAGTACAACCAGAATGCTTCTTAGAGGTAAGGTTGGCAAGACTTATCTCATAAACTTTTGGCATATTGTCAGGAGAGCCAAGTCTCCGGAGAAAGACATCATACTTGGTAAAGTAGATTGAAAAAGAGGAAGACAAGATGGATGGACACAGCGGCTGAAACAATAGGCTCAAATATAACAATTGTGAGATCGGCACAGGCAAGGGGAAGTGTTTTGTTCTGTTGTACATTTTGTCACTGTGAATTGGAACCAATTCAAAGGCACCTAACTACCACAACCTAGTCTGGACCATAGTCATGTTGATTTGACATCTGAGACAACCCCCTCACCTCATCAATTTGTATTTGCATAACAACTTGCCAGGGTAGCAGATAAAATTCCATTTAAAAAAGGAGAGGCTAGCATACACTTGGAAAACGACCATATTGATAGTGGCTGTCATCTAATCCTGGATCCCATGCCTTCCCTTTTCTTCTTTTCGGCTATAAATATATAAATATATGTATATGGGTGTGTGTGCATATTTACTATGGTTGACAAAGTGGCCCAGTTGAGGTGGGGATAATGCATTCTGGGTAAGATCCCCGATTCTGTAAAACAGATTCTAGAGCTGGAATGCCAGCCCTGCAACCTCGTGGCTCTGGAACGGTAAGCAGACGACTTAACCCCTCTGTGCCTTGGTTTCCCCATACGTAAAATGGACAGAGTAACAGTAATAGCACCACAGGGTTTTAATGAATGAGCTCACCATATCTGGTGTCCAGTAAGTCCTCAGTAAATGTCACACTGTGAGGGAGCCCACCAGTTAAGCTTTGCGCAGATGGTCTGCTAAACGAAATTTTGTTTGAATCCACCCTCTAGCTCTAAGGGACAAAGACCTGGTGATCTGCTCTCTTAAAAAAATATCCTGGAAACCTGATTATTCACTGTGTTATCCATAATTTGTTATGTTCCATGGAGTCAATGGCCTTTGCATAGTCAATAACATAAAAGCAAGCATCAAACAAAAAGAAGGAAGGAAGGAAGGAAGGAAGGAAGGAAGGAAGGAAGGAAGGAAGGAAGGAAGGAAGGAAGGGAAAACACAAACAAACCCTATAAGGCAGTTCTTTCCACTCTATCACATGGGTTCACGATAATACAGAACTGACTCCACAACCACTAACAGCTACAGTGCACAGCATAAATGCCAATATGCACTCAGTACATGCTTTGATCGAAAACTGAGAAGGGACTGGAGGACCCGGTCACTACTTTGGCTGCTTTTCAGTGGCTCACACTTTCTGGCATGATTGAATTTATTTTCTCTGAATGTGGGGAGACTAAATCAAAGCAACCTATTGAAGAGATTCTTTTGCCAGGTCTCTAGAGAGATACTTCTGTCCAAAACGAAGTACATAATCCATCAAGGAGCTTGTATGTATAATTCCATGCACAGAAGCCCCAAGAAATCACAGAACCAGAGTCCCACCTGAGCAGATGCTGATTTTGAACTCTCCCAGGTGCCAGCGATCCCTGTACAGCCATGGCCTTCTTATAGAGGAGGAACCTCCTACAGCTAGGACATTGCTGCCTGCACAGGGGTTTCCAGAGACTCTTTAGAGGAGAGGAAGGGAAGTCAAGGTATCTGGTTGCAAGCAACAGGAAAGCAACTTAACTCGGCTCCAGCAAGAGAGGAATCTAGTAGCTATATTAGTGGGAGGGGCAAGGGCAAGTGGAACTCTGCATAGGCAATTCTGAAGCCTAAGCATGCCTGCTGAGGAGCCATGGTAGTGCTGCAGCTCAGTCCTCAGCTGCTAACCAATGGTTCCTGAGAGAAAGGTATAGCAGACAGCTTCTTCCAAGACTTACAGCCTTAGAAATTCTATGGGGGGTCATTCTGCTCCATCATCCAGGGTTGCTATGAACTGGATTCCACAGGATGGCAATGAGATTTTGGTGGTTTGGTAGCTTGGTATTTTTTTTTTACTATGTGGGAAGAGCGATTGAGAAATTTGTCTCCCAGATTCCTACTTTCTTCTCTTCTCAGGTCCATAGATCTCATGGTGAGTTAGGCTTCCGTGGTAGTTACATAATCTGTTGTCAACTTGAGACTATTAAGAGGGAAGGGGTGGTGTGTAGCCTGTCAATCAGGTTGCAGCTCATTTGGAGGTGCTAAGCAGTCAAATAGCTCACTGGAGGTGGGGGACAGACTCACTCCCTGAGAGACATTCCTGCTGACAAGACACATAGAGCTATGCTAGAGCCTAGAGTGAAGGAGTCACATGGAGACCCTGCCAATGTTGAGGTGTTTCCATTGCCACTGGATTCACAAAACTTTCCCCCTCACTGCCCTGTGATCTCCTGCATTCAGCATCATTGCATGTGTGGCGTGAGTCTGAAGAGGAATTTATAGATTGGTATCGGGTATATGGACTAATATCTGACTTATGGACTTGATCTAGCCTGGGCTGGGATGTTTTCTCAATATACAATTGCTCTTGTATATAAAACTCTCTTATACACATATGAGTGTCTCTGAATTTGTTTTTCTAGTCAACCCAGATGAACACAGCTTCCTTTCAGGCACGTTCCTAGTCCCCATGATTGACGATAGCTCTTGAGAGTAAGACAGTGTGCCTGTCTTTCAGCAGTCTCACAGAGATCTCATTTTATTGGCTGAAACTCAGTCACGTGTCCAGCCCGAAGCCATTCACCTTGGTTAGAAAGGAATTCTTATTTTGGTTGGCCAGTTTGGGCTCACATGGTGCTTCCCATCATGTGGGTGGACCTTCAGAACTGAGGGGATCTCATTCATTCCCCAGATGAGGGCAGAGATGGTATTACCAAATGGTGCATGCAGGGGTTATGGCCCACCAATATGGAGCATGAAGTGAAGGCCAGAGAAGGGAGGAGAGCAAGAGGGGCGGCTCTTACTTCAGGTCAACATTTGATCACCTACCACCCTTTCTGAGGACTGCTGGCCTCTAATGCGATGCGGACACCTCTGAAAGGCAGACAGTGAGGCTCAGTAATTTACTTAATCTTGAAGGCTTTGGTTCTCAGTATGTATTGACAGTCGTCTGAGGAGCTTTCTGCTCCAGGAGATTCTCTGGGAAGCTCCATCATCAAGAACTACTGCCCTGGGCATCTGCTTTTTGTTCTTTTGTAAGTTTGCTCACAGAGGAGAGAGAACAAATTTTTTAAAAACCCAACTCCCAAGAGGCTGAAGCTGGTTAACCAAATGCATTTCTCCTGCTTCGGCAGGTTCTAAGGTTAAGTGAATTGAGCCAGAGACACATAGGGGAAATTGGGGGATAGTCTCTGGATGGAAAGAAAACATATTTAAAAGATGCCACAATTTGAGTGTTTTCTCACAGTTTTGAATTTGCACTGCCCTTTCTACCATCTTTCTACCTGAAACTCAACAACCATGATGTCAGGATATTCCGTGCATGAAATAGACTGCCCCAAAAATGGAACTCCTGAAAAAGTTCTTCTTCTCAGAGAAGAAATTTATTCTCTTGCCCTTATTCTTCCTGTCTACCAATTTCTTTGTTATCCTTGCTTTCCAGAGAAAGGACAAAAGAAGCGATCTCTTTTTTTTTAATCAAGTGCTAGGAGACCCCAGTAGATGTTTTTATGA
The DNA here is from genome assembly GCF_050624435.1 of Tenrec ecaudatus. Classification (NCBI taxonomy): domain Eukaryota; kingdom Metazoa; phylum Chordata; class Mammalia; order Afrosoricida; family Tenrecidae; genus Tenrec; species Tenrec ecaudatus. The sequence continues at coordinate 42,748,918 of NC_134547.1, forward strand.
GTTCTCCTTTTACTAATTACAAGGGAAAAAAATGACTATTTAGGAAGTCAACTTTCTAATGGGGTGTCTAAACATCCAGTGTGTATGTTATTAACTATCCACTTGCTGGACTACATTCCAAGGAGACACAGCCACCGCTGTGCTTCTAATGTGCTTTGATTCGCTATCCTGCTCCTGCCTGCTGGCTTTCCTCTCTTTTTTTAAATCTGTGATTTTCTTCAGCCATTTAACAGGCTTAAGAAAGGCTGAAACTCATAAAGAGTGGGCCTACAATAGGTTGGTAAGCAGGAAAATAAGGATGTGGGATGTGCGACTTGAGATCCGCACCAGAGTAGGAAACTATTATATTCACCCACAATAACTACCCCTTGATGCTGAGGGTGAAATGCCAGAGTACTGCTAGGATACCACCTCAAGTCTAACTAACATGATTTTCCACCTTTCTGGTTAGAATTTGGAGAATTTCCTCAGATGCTGCTTCTTCCCCCAGCATCACATGCTCAAACTGTTATGTCATTAGGAGAATCTCATCAGCCCTTTGATTTTCTTTATATTTTTGTCCTGTATTTGTAGAGAACACTTTTACATTTGTTATGTTTATCCTCACTGACACTTGAATAATGAACTATGCTAAGTACACAAATGTTGCTAATGACTCTACTCTTTACATGTATATCTTAATTTATCAATAAACAGATTTTGGAAATTCATTGACATATGACCATGTGATAATGGTCTTTCCTGATGAGTTCATAACAGTATGACATAACTAAGAAATCACAAATGTGTATTATCTAATGCCGGGTGTTACAATCACCATAAACTGACCCTTGACTCTATCAAAAGAGATTTGATCAAACAGGGATCAAGTGTAAATCCACAAAAAGCTTGGAGAGAAGAGCAATTACATGACAAGGGATGGATGGAGAAAGGGGTTAAACTACTTACTGCCCTGTGAAGACAAGGGCTAGGCCTTACTAGGCCTCATCAAGTTTTCCAGGTTTTTCACTACTGTGTTAATCTGGGTTGATGAGAGAAACATAGAGCTTTATGTGATAGAGCAACTTTATATTAAGAAAAGATCCCAATGATTTGAAAATGATGATGGCAACAAATGTTCACATGTGCTTGACCCAATGGATGCATGTATGTCTTGTGATAAGAGCTGTATGAGCCCCCAATAAAATGATTTAAAAAGAAAGAAAACAACCCAGTCCAGTCCAGATCAAGTCCAAAAGTTCGATATTATCCCATATGTCTGATACCAGTCTATAAATTCCTCTTCGAACCCATGCAACCAATGCAATGATGTTGAATACAGAAAGATCACAGGCCAGTGGGTGCAAAGTCTTGTGGATCCAGTGGCAGGGGAAGCATCTTAGCACTGGCAGGGGTCTCCACATGGCTTCTCCAACTCCAGGGCTTTGTCTCGGTCGGCGTAGCTCCATGTGGCTTGTCAACAAGAATATGTACAGAGAGTGTGGGTCTAGCCTCTGGTGAGCTATTTATCTCCTCCATACCTCCAAATGAGGTCAAGCTATGACTTCATTGACATGCTAAACTCCACCCCTTCACTCTTAATAATCTCAAAATGACACCAAATTTTGTAACTAGCACAATTATGTCAAAAAGAACCCCTAAATCCTGATCGTTCTATGTAATCTCCCTATTTTAAAATTACCATAAATCAATAAACCATTTTTATGACTGAATTTAGCCTATAATTTGTCATTGCTGTTCCTTACTTTTCCTCCATTTCTTTTCCCTTTTGATTAATTTATGATTGACAAAGAGGACATCACTCACTTAACAACAGAATCAGGATGTCTCTAAAGATTTGTCTTATTTGTTTTGTCTTTGTCATGATTTAGACTTAATAAGGGGTCTCTATAAAATGTATCTGAATTTAGGGTTTGTTTTTTCCTCTAAAGCACTACTCCTGCAAAGACTTACAGTCTCAAACACCCTACAAAGATTGTTATGAGTCAGAATTAACTCTATGGCAATATGTTTGATTTATGATTTTTCCTTTACTAGATACAGGACTGATACTATTTTTTCTTTCTTTTTAAGTCCATTTTGAGAAATGATATTTTTATTAATTCTTTCACTCTATCTAAATGGTCTATTTTCCATTTAGATTCTCATCTTGCTAGCAGTCCCTTTCTACTACTTTCTGCTTGTCATTGCCCCCTTCATAGCTCTTGTACTATTTTTGAATTGGAACTTGCTTTGAGTGATGATGTCACGTTGGCTATTGAATTCATCTTTTATTCTTCAACCTTCACCCACCCCTACACCCTGCAACACTTCCTGCCTTGGTATCCAATGTTTTCAAATGGATATATAGCTTTAAAGCTTTATCCAGATTTTGTATGTGTTCTTAGCAGGAAGATTAACACATGCATTTTTATTCTAGCACAATGTTTCTAACGATGTTTAGATATTCTATTGCTATTATTAGGTGCCATAGAGTCAGTTCAAACCCATAGCATCTCATGCACAACAGAAACTGTGCCCAAGTCCTCACCCTTCTAACATCTGTTCCCATGCCTGAGCATTGGTGTGGCCATTATGTCCATCCATCTTCTGGAAGGCTGTCTTCTTTTTCATGCCCCCTCCACTTTATCAACCATGATTTCCTTCTCCAAGGTACTGGTATCTTCTGACAATAAGTCCAAAGTCTGAAAGGTGAAGTGTTGTCATCATTGCCTATAAGGGGCGTTCTGGCCATACTTCTTGTGAGACAGATTTAGCCGTCCATGACACTTTCAATATTCTTTACCAGCACAATTCAAATGCATTGATCTTTTAAAAAATTGATATTCCTTATTCAATATCCATCTTTCACATGCATAGGAGGCGATGGAAAATACTATGGCTTGGGTCAGGCACACTTCACTCCTCAAATCAGTGTCTGCTTTTCAATAGTACAGATAGATCTTGTGCGGTAAATTTACCAAATGCAGCATGTCTTTTGATCTCCTGACTGTTACTTCCATGAGCATTGCATGTGTATCCAGGCAAGACAAAATCCTTGGCCACTTCAATCTTTTCTCCATTTATCAAAATCCTTGGCAACTTCAATGTTTTCTCCATTTGTCATTATGTTTCCTATTGGTGTGAGAATTTTACATTGAGTTGTCATCCATACTGAAGGCTGAATCTGATCTTCATCAGCAAATGCTTCAAGTTCTCCTCATTTTCAGAAAGTTAGGTTATGTCATCTGTGTATCAATTGTTGTTAGGTTGTGTCATCTGTGTATCAATAGGTTGTTAAGAAGCCTTCCTCCAACCCTGAGGCCATATTGGTCATATAATCAATTTTATCTGATTATTTGCTCAGCATACAGGCTGAAAAAGTATGGTGAGACAGTACAACCCCGATGTAACCTTGATCCGATGTTAAACCATGTAATATTTCCTTGTTCTAATCCCACAACTGCTCTTGATCCAGGTACAAATTCTGCGTGAACACAACTAAATGTTCTGTAATTCCATTCTTCTCAAGGTTATCCATAATTGATTATGGTTCACAGAATTCAGTGCCTTTGCATAGTCTATAAAACACACGGAAAGATCATGCTGGTATTTTCTGCCTTGAGCCAAAATGCATCTGACGTCAGCAAAAATATCCCTTGTTCTACATCCTCTTCTGCAGCCAGCCTGAACCTCTGGCAGTTCTGTCAATGTACTGCTACAACTGTTCTTGGATGATCTACATCAGAACTTTACTTGCATGTGATATCAATGATATTGTTGTATAGTTTAAGCATTCTGTTGGGTCATCTTTCTTTGGAATAGACCAAATATGGGTCTTTTTCACTCAAATAGGCCAAGTAGCTTGTCTTCCACATTTCCTGGCATAAACAAATGAGTGCTTCCAGTCCTTAGTCAGCTCATGGAAACTTTTCAATTGGTATTCCATCCATTCCTCGATCCGTTTTTTTGCTAATGCTGTCAGTGCAGTTTCGACATCTTTCCTCAATATCATTGGTTCTGTTCATAAGCTACTCCTGAAATAGTGGAATGCTGACTAGGTCCTTTTGATACAGTGACTCTGCTCTGATTATATTCTTCCCATCTTCTTCTTGTGTTTCCTGTATCCTTCAATAGTTTTCCTACAGAATCTTTTAAGATTGCAACTTGAAGCTTGAGTGTTTATTGAGTTCTTTCAGTTTCAGATATTCTGGGCTTATTCTTCCTTTTTGGTTTTCTAATTCTAAGTTTTGCACATTTCATTATAATATTTGACTTTGTTTTCTCCAGCTGCCCTTTGAAATTTTGTATTTAGCTCTTTGACTTCATCCTTTTTCCATTTGCTTTAGCTACTCTACAACTAAGAGCAAGTTTCAGAGTTTCTTCTGATATCGACTTTGATCTTTTCTTTCCTGTTTTTTAAATGACTGTGTTGGTCTGGATAGATTAGAGAAACAAATTCATAGGCATGCATATGTGTATAAGAAAGAGGTTTATATACAAGAACAGTTGAATATTGAGCAAACATCCCAGCCCAGTCCAGATCAAGTCCTTAAGTCCAATATTAGCCTATATGTCCCACACCAAGCTATAAACTCCTCTTTAGACTCATAAAACTGATGCAATTATGCCGAATGCAGAAAGATCACAGGCCAGTGGGTGGGAAGTCTTATAGATCCAATGGCATTGTAAGAATCTCAGCACTGGCAGGGATCTCCATGTGGCTTCTCCAGGGCTATGGCTGCATCAAGGTTGGTCCATGTAGCTTTTCCTCAAGGATGTCTCACAGGGACTCAGCCTTGTCAGGATAGAGTCTCCAAGGGAGTCAGCCAAGAAGAAGTGTCTCCCACCTCCAACTAGGAAAATACAGGTGTTGCCAGAATTCTCAGGGGAAGTCATGCCCACACAGAGGCATGACCCGATTGGCTGACTAGACTCCACCCCTTCATGCTTAATCCTCTCCAGTCCCAAATTGACGTCAAATTTTGAAACTACCACAATGACCTTTTATTTACTACATGTTGGTGTTCTTGATGATCTCCCACAGCTCATCAGGTCTTCTATCATCAGTGTTTAATGCATAAAATCTGTTCTTGAGATGTTTTTAAAATTCATGTGGGATAGACTCAAAGTCATATTTTGGCTCTTCTGGGCTTGTTTTAATTTTCTTCAACTTTATCTTGAACTTCCATATGAGCACTAGATGGTCTCTACCATAGTCAGCCAATGGCCTGGTTTTAGCTGCTGATACTGAGCTTCTCCATTGTTTCTTCTTCTCATAGTGGTCGTCAAGTTGGTTTCTGTGTGTTCCATTGGGAGAAGTCTATGTGTATAGTCACCTTTCATGTTATTGAAAACAGGCGTTTTCTATGAACAGGTCACATGGATTTGTCTGTGGATCTGTTTCTCAAGTCTACCTTGACCAACACAGTCATTTAAAAAACAAGAAAGAAAGAAAGAAAAGATCAAAGTAGATGTCAGAAGAGACTCTGAAGTTGTTTCATTGTCTGCTCTTAGTCATGTTTTTAGAATGTTTAGATGTATGATGATCAGTTCTATAATTATTTGGTTGGTAAATATCAATTGATTCTGTATGTCATTATCTTATATCCAAATATTAAGAACATTTGCGTTAGAGAAAATATACACACACTGTACACAATCTCCTTGAAGGCACATCAGAATGGAGAAATAGATATGATCTCAGGCACTGAAAACATTTTTTTCTTGATTTTTTTATAATAGGGGTCTCATACAACATTTGCCTTTTTTTGATTGGCTAATTTCATTTAGCATAGTATCCTTCAGGTTAATCCATATAATGACGTGTTTCACAGATTCAGCATTATTCTTTAAAGTTAAGTAGTATCCCATTGGGTATATTTACCGAAGTTTATTTATCCATTTTCCATTGATATGCATTTAGGTTATTTCCATCACTTTATTACTGAGAAGGATGCTCTGGTGAACATGAATGTGCATATATTTATCCACGCAATGGCTCTTATTTATAAGCAAAGGGATTGTGGCAGGATATGATTTTTCTACTCCCAACTTCTTTACGAAGACCCATACCAATTTTAACTGTGATTGCACAATTTACAATCCCACCAGCAGTAATTAAGGGTTCTAACCTCTCTGTGGGGGAAAGGCCAGCCCCCAACAACTAATCTTTGGTTTGATAGGTGAAATTATATGGTTATATATATATGATAAAGCCATAGAGTATAAGGAGAGATAGAAGAGAGATTAAAATAATGGAGTCAGACACATTTCATGGTAGCATGCTCACACCTCAGCCCCACTTGGTGGTTCACATGGAGATGGGAGACTAGAGGGCAGAAGAGAGGGGAAGGGGAAGGAGAGGAGGGAAAAGGGAACAGTGGAGGGAGGTCAAGGAACAGGGAGCCAGCGAGAGAGGATCAGGAGCCAGAGGAGAGAGAGGGGTGAGGAAGAGCAGGGGAGCGAGGTGAGAGAGGAAGGGGAATGGGGGAGAGAGCTTCTTTATTGCTAACCCAGGCTTATATATCTTTGGGGGCATTCAAATTCCCTAATTACAGGTAAAGACATACGTCACAGGAAGGGGTTGTGCTATAGGTACTACAGTAATGGGATGGGGGCGATCTAGGGGTAAGCATGCAATAGGAAGGGGGAGGGATTGAGATATACATGTGACCAGATGGGCAGATCCTAGATTCAGGCTGGCAACTTATCTGTGGATGTCACTGAGATGATTTGACCTGTTTTCTGACTCAATATAGAAACCATTACCAGTAGGGTGAAAACCCCACCTACAGGGACCAGACTGATGGCCTCAAGTCTTTAGGGAGAAGTAGCCCATTGGCCTTAACAGCAGGGAGTAGGCCCCTCTTGTAGTGGGAACTGAAAGTAGTCTGGCAACTGACTGCCTTCAGGTAGGATGTCTCTAAGCATCTGACTTCCCACCATATGCTGGCAAATAGCCTCTGATGTTTGGCATATCTTTGGGGGTGACAAAGCTGGGGAAATTCTCTTTATAATCCCACTATTCCCCCTTTTGTTTTACATATAAAATTTAAGAGAGCCACAGGGGCAAAGGGGTTGTTTTCTATACATTAAATGCTGTCAAGGCAAATTTAATGGCCAAATTAATATAGCCAAAAATTCAGGCTTATGACAAACATTTTGAATCCAGGCACCGAGGAAAAAGTCCCCCTATACCCATCTGCTATTGGAGCAAGGTATGAGAGGGATTGGATGCCGCGGAGGAAAGAAATAGAGCCAATAGGAGCATCTGCTTTCATAGGGAGATAGAATCAACCATGGGCTCACTTTCAGGCAGCACAGCTTTAGAGGAGAAATTGTGGAAATGACAGAGAACCAAAAGAACATGTATTTTGACTATATCTCCAACCACCAGAGTGGCAGCCTTCCTACCATGGAACACTGACCTTCCCGATTCCCTCTGTATCAGTCAAGGAATAAGTCCAAGTCCTATTTCGCTCAGTGTTAGTTTCCCATATTTCCCACATCTCTCCACACCCTTGCCAGAAGTTTTTGGGGTTTTGTTTGTTTTTCATAAAAATTAATGCAACAAACAAAGCACTGCTGCTAATGTTGGCATGAAGCGATGCTCTGAAGTGTTATGAATTTTGTTTGATGGCTAATGATGTATTTCTTCATGTTTGTTGGTCACCTGACTGTTTTCTTTGGTGAAGAGCCTATTCCTGTCCTCTGCCCATCTTTAAATTGGATTATTAATCTTTTTCTTGGCCTCAAGAGTTGTTACATGCCATTTTCAAAACACTAGAATTATCATCACTTTCAGAATTGTAACCCCCACCCCAAATCAAACCCTCTGCTATTGAGTTCATTCAAACTCACAGTGACCCTGTAGCCCAAAGTAGAACCTGCCTCAGAGAGTATCCAAAAGGGAACATCTTTATACATTGCTACATTTTTCTTCCATAGAGCAGTTGCTGTGGTCAAACCATGATCCTTGTGGTTACCAGGCCAGTTAGCAGGCCAATGCTTAAGTTACTGTACCACCAGAGTTCCGTTAGCAACATACTAGAGATATTCAACAAATACAGTCTATCATTCTTACTGCAAATACCTTACTATATTCCTATAGGCCAAGATTCAGGAAAACAGGAAAAGAGATTTTCGTAGCAATATACTTGTAGAGCAGAGAACAGCTTAGCTCTTTACCAGGAAACTTAGTTTAATTGAACAACACAATCATCGTATAAAACTAAATGCTTGATTATTTCTTATCTAAAAAATTTAGGCTATAATCATCACCACTTATCTTAATCTCCTTATTAAGATCAGAAATGATCCAGTTTAGACCAGACACACAAACACATAAAACAGTATGAAGCCAACATAAAATACATGTGTCTTTAACGCAGGGCTTCCATGGCTAACACAGAGATATTTTAAAACTCAGCAGATTAATACAAAATTCAACTAAATTGCCCACACTCTTTGCTAAAGTAGTTGAAGGGTATACATATTTCCCATTTCTGAAAATAAGCTAACACCATCAGATGATTTCCAGGGCTTCTGTTTGGATTTAAGAATCTTTGGTGTCTCGCCATTTCAGGGAGTCATTTTTGCTAAAATGACCCAAGCTGTTAAGAGAGAGGAAAATTAAATCATCTGAATTAGTCTTTTTAGGAACAATCATCGATTGAGGAACTAAGATACAGTCTGACTGCAGGTGGAAATAATAGTGGTAGGGCAACATCAACTGCTAGTTAGCCTGGTTCAACTCTGCTCCAGGATGTCTTTTGTTAACCTGATCACTCTCTTTAGAACTCCATTACCCTGTGTTTAAAACAAAGGCACTCCTTTGAAAGTAGGCTATAATTGCCGTCTTTCAGCAAAACTGCATTTACCAAAACATGCCTTTCAGTATCTGGTACAATTTATCACCCCCATAGTGCATGACACACAATGACATTTGTCACTGCTTTAATTGGATATTACATGTCAGTAATGACTCATCAGCCCCCAGAGTTATGAAAGGCAAATTTCTTACAACCATGCCACAGCATTTCAGCATTTGATTCAAAAATAGAGGAAAATATTTATTTATTTTTCACTCATGGTTGATGCTGCATCTGGGAGAAACAGTAATTTCTATTTCAGAAAAAAATAACGATGTATTTCATTTATTGACAGCAAGATGATTGCCTGCAGTGTTTCTCATTAGCTCTAGATCACAAATGAGTAAATCACTGGCTGACAAACCAAGGTTAAAACTGAGTGTGTACATTTTAACAAGGTGCAGCAGGGAAAACACAGTGGAGAAAGCCATCACTGGAAAAGAATGGTTAATTTGGAGATTTTTTTCAGATTGTGTGATCTGCTAAGCTCTCTAACCCAGTCATTGCTGAAATTAAATTAGGTTTCAGAAAATGAATATTTCATTTTTGAGATCATGTTGCTTGGAGACCTGGTAAGAGAAGGCTGGTTTCACCCAAGCCAGGAGAAATGTTACAGGGGCAGCATTTTCCACTTCTAGAAACTACTGAAGAATGCCTAGGAAAAAGCACACCAGGGACGTCACATGATGATGGCATAAAGGGAGTCCTTCTGAAGACCACAGTGCATGTCATTTCTTCTGAGCCAAGGTCGTCTCTCTCGACTCCCACTTTGAGTACTGAGACTTAAATTGCACACAATAAAATGATACCTAGACCACATCTACAATGGGTTTAAGCAAATACGAGAAATGGAAAACAGATGCAATTTCAGTGGTAAAGCCAAAGATGATTGCCTACCAGGAGGGTCAACAAGTAATACACCAGAAAGAGTTGATTCTGACTCAGCAAACAAATGTTTCTTTGCTGTAATTTTTATGGAGACAAATCTGTAAATTATTTTTCCCTTTGACTACAAGGGGGGTGAGAACTGCCCGCTTTTAGCCTAGTTGTTGAGGACAATACATTTGCAACACCCAGAGACCCTCAACAATCGATCTTGTGGTTAGGTATCTTTGAATCAGCTTCAACTCACAGAAATCTTATGTACAAAAGAACAAAACATTACCTGGTCCTACATCATCTTTACAATTGTTTTTATATTTGAGACCATTATTACACCCATGGTGTCAAGTGATCTTGTCAAAGGTCTTCCTCTTTTTAGCACGCCTTCTAATTTACTATGATTCCCCCATCCCCCAGCCCCCGCCCCTGGCACTGCTCTCTCCTGATAAAATATGTCAAATAACATTTCACCATCCTCATGTCCAAGGAGCAATCTCCCTAGTTGTCCTCCCCTTCTGTTTGTACTTGCGCCATGATAGATTTGTTCATTTTTTATGGCAATCTATGGTACTTGTAATATTCTTCCTCACTTTCCTTATTCATTGTCCAACTTTAGCATACATGTGAAGCAATTGACAGTATCATGGCTTGGGCCAGGCCCACCTTAGCTCTTAAAGTGACATCTTGGCCCTTTGAACACTTTAAATACATCTCGTGCAGCAGATTTGCCCAGGGCAATATGCCTGGTGACTTCTTGGTTGCTACTTCCATGAGCATAATAGGGAAATATAAATCAAGTTTATAAAATCAAGCTTCTACATTCACCTGGTTACATTTTAATTAACATTAAAATATTGAGCACACTTTGCTCTCCTCATCATTGAAGCTGGAGCAGTTTTAAAAGATACTACCATTCTAACCTAGTCTTGGTTCTTACCTTCCTTTCTGAGTTTTGTCATTTTTAAGTGCCATTGTGTTGACTCAGACTCATAGCAGAATGAAACACTGCCCAGTTCTCGGCCGCCTTCACAGTCATTGCTATGTGTGAGTCATTATGGCAGTCACTGGGTCGGTCCATCTCTGTGAGGATCGTCCTCTCTGTCCCTGACCTTCTACTTAACCATGCATGGCCCATTTCTTCAGGGACTAGTCCTTCCTGAAAACACGTTCTACGTGTGCGAGATGGAGTCTCACCCTTTTCTCTTTCAAGTAGCATTTGGGATGTGTTTCTTCCACCACAGATTGGTTTATTCTTCTAGTTCATGGCAGGGTCAACCTTCTTTGCTAACATCATAATTCAAAAGCGCCAGTTCTTCCTTGGTCTGCCTTATTAGCTATGCAGCTTCCTTTATTCATACTACATACAAACTTGAGTGGCAACCTACCTCTTTCAAGTCCCGTTTGAGCCTGCCTTTAGATTTGGGAAGTGATAGATCCCACTCAACCCGCATCCTGAATTCTAGTATATGTTCTAAGTGTGAAATGCATCATATCTCCCTAAGCATAGGGGCTGCTCAAGAAATAGGCATGCACCACAAGTTATAGGAGCCAGAGTACTTTCTGAGAATCTTCCTGAAGAATGAGAACTGTTATGGTTTGAATTATGTTCTCCTAAAATTGATTTTAGTATCATTAGGTGCTAACAAGGTAGTTCTGACTCATATCAGCCCTACAAGAAACACCACCCAGTTCTCCACTCTCCACACAAATTGCTTTTATGTTTGAGCCCATTGCTGTAACCGCTGTATTAATCCTTCCTAGTTGGGGACTAATCTATGTTAATGAGGCATAATTAATGTAGAATGTGCCTTGAGTCAATCTCTTACAAACAATAAATTAACCAAGCAGACATGGGAGAAGAGAAACTAAATCACACGAAGGTTGTCAACAGCAGAAGCTGAGAAGGAACAAGATGTTACCACCACAGTCAATAAAGATATCAGGCCTTCACCTAGAGGTGAATCCAGACTTCTAGCCCCCTAAACTGTGAAAATATCAATGTTCACTTCAAAGCTTGTGGGATTTCTGGAATACTAGCTAAGGAAGACAAGCATTTCTCTCTGGTTAAACTGGGGTTCCCTTCTTTGTGAAGACTTTTTTGGATAAGGAAAGAATGAATTAATGTTCAGAGAAAAGAGAAACCCAACTGCTGACTCCACTTATCCCAACCTAGCAGCCTACACTTTGGCTCACAGAGGACATGAGCCAAAAACATTTTTTGGCCTCAGCTAATTGAACTGAGTTCTATCATTAATAACTAAAATCGTCATGATTAATGAAATTAATCTGAAAATTAACGATATTCTTGCAACCTTGTCTTTCTATGCTAATATTTGTCTTCCTCCACAGAAGCACCAAGAATCAAACAGAAAATATTAATAAGGCCCCCTTGTATATAATTTTTATTATAGATCCATATCTTAGATTGGGCTATATTTTGTTATTCAAATCATGATTGTATTCTTCCATATTATACATTAGTTACCAGTACACTTAAAAAGCGGCTCTAATTCTGTCCCTGCCATGTTACACCAAATGGACAGTTCAAAGCAGCAGTGAGATCATGAAAGTGTTTTTCTGTAATGATTTCTACTCAGCACGTGACATGGAGGCTAACCACCTTGAAAAGGCAATAAACCAAATCTGTAATGCTAAACTCAAAGCACCATAGACATGAATGCTCTTTTTCTGTACACCTGAATCCTAGAAAACTAAAAGCTCCATCTTTATTTGCTCATAAAGTGAGGGACATTTTGCAGGCCAGCTTTGATTAAAGAATCAATCTCAATGATCTGACTATATCATTTAAAAAATAAATTGAAGGGAGAAGAAGCAAGCACTTCTAACTGTGGAGTGGGGCACTATGGGAATCTTAGGAGATGAATGTAACTGGCTGCATTAATGGGAGAAGGGTGTTGCCACATTTTAAATGCAGGGATCCCATCACGTGAGATCAGGAACTTTCTTTGAATAGGTGATGAACATCAATTCTTCTTAAAATATAGAAATTTAATTGTAACCAGAAAAAACTACTTTCTTAAAGAGACAGCAGGAGCCATTTCTGAGATATGGAAGGACATGGACAATATGTGTTTTAAAAAAGAATTTATTTTATGTTCTTTGGGATCAGAGCTACTAATAGAATCAAAATGAAGAATAATTCCTGTGATGAGCTGGGGGTGGCAAAGCCCCCACATCAAAATCAACGTCTCTTTAGCTGCCACTCATTGCTGACTGACAGAGAAGACAATTGCTATTGATAAAACTTCCAAAATGAGACATTTTGCATTTGCCTGGGTTCTAAAGAAGCAAAATCAGTGACACACATAATTTTAAGAAATTTTATTTGAATAGAAATATGGACTCACAAAGCTGCAGAAATGGACAAGACAAGTCAACCTCAAATATCTGGGTCAAATGCTAAGTTGGAGGTTCATCAAATCCATCTAAGTTGGCAGGTAACATGTGGAACACTAGCTCAAGCCCCATGAAGCCACAGGCAGGATCCAGGTCAGCAGAAAGAAGAGATTTCTGTTCATATGTATAATAGTACACACCCAAATAGACAGCATCACATTACAAACTAAGGGTTTGAAGAACACCCTAATCATCCCACAACTGCTGGTACACAGGGAAAGATGCTTACATTATGTTAGGTCAAATTGTGGCAGAGTCCTTACTGCTAAACTAGTGAAAAATCTTGGCCAACCAAGTTGACACACAACTTACCACACTTCTAAATCTAATAGCCAGTAAAAATGTGTTCTAGCCTTTCCCAAACTTCCCAAATTCATATTCTCTATGCCAGCAAAAACAGAAACTACCATATATACTTGAATATAAGCTGACCCGAGTATAAGCCGAGGTACCTAATTATTATCTGGGAAACCAGGAAAACTGATTGACTCAAGTATAAACCTAGGGTGGAAAAATGCACAAGCTATTGGTGAGATTCAATAATCAAAACAAATGAAAATAAAATTACTAAAAATTGAGACATCAGTGGGATAATGTATTTAAATATTTATTTTAAATAAAAAGCATAAATAAAAGCACACGTCTTTTAACATTAGTAAACCAGCACAGTAAATGGAAAATAGGTTCAACAAAAACAATTAGGTATCAACCATGAAACCTTATGAGTACTATTCCCTGAGCTCAATCAACAACCAAGCTAAAATGTAAAGTGTTAAAATCCTTCAAAACTGGATTCCTCATCATCATCCAAATCCCAATGCAGAACTTCAGCTGGTGTGAGGTCATCATAGATGCTGTCCTCACGGAGATTGCCGTCATCACCATCACTGCTGTCATTTTCATACAAAGCACATTCTTCACTGCCATCCATAGCATTACCAGTACTAAATTTCTGGAAGGCACATCACACTATGTCTTCTGGAATGTCTTCCCATGCATCTTGAACTCACTTTGCTATTAACTCTATGTCAGGCTTCATGAGATTTCCTCCTTTTGTTAGTCAGGCTTGACCAGCTTTGCACGCGATCTTTAAAAGGCTTATTCAAAAATACATCCAGAGGCTGCAGTACAGATGTAAGCCCAACTGGAATAACAGCTAAAAAGTAACTTTACTAGATTTTGCCAATTTTTTTTATGTTATCCGATAGGTGGGCTCTGAACATATCCCAAAAAAGTAATGATGGCTTTTTCTTTAAGGCTGCTCCTGGTCATCGGTTCCAAATTTCTTCCAGCTATTTTTTTGTTCCATCTTCATCCATCCAGCCTTTGACATGTGCACACACAGTAATTCTTGGTGGGAAATTGATCTTTTTAGGCAAGGTCTTTCTTTTAAAAATAATTACAGGATGCAGCTTAGTTCCATTAGCCAAACATGATAGAACAACTGTAAAGTGTTTTTATTCATTTCCTGTGGTTTTGAGGAAAATGGTTTTTTTCTCCTAAACTTGCCACAGTTCTGTTGCTTGGAAGATCAAAAGTCATGACAGTTTCATCCATATTCCCAATATCTGCCAGGTCATAATTATAAATCCTTCTTTGTTTGATAATAAATGACTGGAATGACGTAACTTTTTCTTCGAGATCTTGTGGCAATTTCTGTGAAATCTTTGTTCTTTGTCTCAAACATAGCAAGCCAAACCTATTCATGAAGTGGGTACACCATCCTGCTGATGCAGCAAATTTTTCAAAGCCTGATGCTTTATATTTGTCATCCTTAGCCATTTGTAGAGCACGTATGCGGATTCCCATGCATGTTATGCAGTAACCATTTTGATGACACTCTATAACCCATTTATGCAATTCACTCTCTAGAGCCCCATAAAAAGACGTTAAACCACAACAAGCTTTTGGAATCTGTTACAAGTCAGCTTTCATTTCCCGCCACTCCCTCACTTGCTTTTCGTCAACACAGAATTCCCTACTTGCAATACTGTTATTATTCTCTTCTGCTCTTGACACAACCTTCATTTTGAAACCAGCCTCATAAGACCGGCGTTTTTATTTTGGTTCAAGAATATCCATTTCTAATAGTATAAAAAAAACAAGACTTTGAAAAAGAACTTCCATGGTAATTTCCCCCCTCCTCCGCGATGTGTTAGCCAATGGGGCGGGAGTTGGGGGCAGGGGGGGGGGGGGAATCTGTGTGGGTGGGGCATGCAGGATGTAAATTAACACAGAGACTAGAGGGGAGAGAAGGAGCGCAGCTACAGACACATCCTTACCAGTTCAGCTAACAGCGTAAGTGAATCACTATGGGTGCTTCTGCAAATTGGAGCCATCCACATCATAGGACAGCTCTGATTGGTTAGATGTGAGTAAACAAACATTCAAAGCCCTGCAGTGTCAGTGGGGCTTTGAATGTACAGCGGAGAAATAGCAATCACTCATGAGATAACGGGTGCTCCTCCCGTTACCTGGGAGGGGGGGAGGATAGCAAGATGTTGCACCTTGCTGGAGTACCACTGACCCATGTTATAAGGTGAAAAACTCAGCATATACAAGAGTATGTACAGTATATGAATAAAGGTAGCTACGACTCAAGATTTTTCTATTATAACTCTTAAGTGTTCACCATATAACTATTAGTCTTTGGTTTATATATTAGTGGAATAGAAAAAAAAGAGCAAGTAAATAAGTTACTTTCTTTTTTAATCAAGTAGTAAATAAAACCAAACTCATGTCACAGAGTTGATTCCAACCCGTGAAGCCACCCTGGGATAGAGGAGAACTGCCCCTCTGGGGTTCAAAACTGTAACTCTTCAAGAGAGCAGATGACCTCCTCTTTCTGGTGGTTTCAAACTGCTGGCCTTGGGGTTAGCAGCCCCACCTGTAAACACTATAGCACCAAGACTCAAGTAGCACATAGTAGTGAAAATTAATAGATGGAACGGTTCCAAAAAATTCAAACTCATTGCCATCAAGTTGATTCTGACTCATGGCAATCTTCTAGGACAGTGTAAAGCTGCCACTGTGGGTTTCCAAGATGGTAGCTTTTTATGAGATTAGAAAATCTCATCTTTCTCTCGCTGGAGCAACCAGTGACTCTACACTGCTGACCAGCCCAGTGCCTACCCACTCCATGCAAAGCGAAAGTGAGCATTTCCACTTTAAGGACTCCACAGTCCACCTGGGGAGAAACATGGCTCAGAAGTTTTAAAACTCATCAGCTAGTCATCCGTTGTATATCCATACACCAATCTATGTGGAATAAACCAATATCGCTCAACTGCCAGTCACCTGCATGGAACACTGATATATGATTTTTGTTGTTATTATTGTTGTTAATGATGATGACATTTATCATATTCATGTCACATTTGAATTATTTTTAGGTACTCGATATTTACATTTGGAACATGTCCCTTATTTCTTCTCCCTTAAATAACCTCAGAACCAAAGGAAACTTTAGATCACTACCTTAAATGGAAATGCGGCAACATTTGCCATAATTAGAGAGGATAAGAACACATGCACTAAAAATAAAACCTTGTTACAAAATTTTAGCTAGATATTTGTGTTAGTCTGGGTACTTTAGAGAAACAAATCCACAGAAACTCATATGTATAAGAGAGAGATTTATATAAAGGATAAATGCACATCAAGAAAACATCCCAACCCAGTGCTGCCCAAGCCCACAAGTCCAACATTAGCCCATATGTCCAACACCAATCTACCAAACCCGCCTCCATCTCACAAAACACACGCAATGATGCCGACTGCAGGAAGAAAGCTGAATCCGTGATCATGTAAGCATCTCAGCGCTGGCAGGGATCTTCACATGGCTACTCCAGCACCCAGGGCTGCATCAGGGCAGGTCCATGTGGCTTCTCCTTGGGATGTCTTGCAGGAAGTGAGCCTTGCCAACTGAAGCAGGGAACTGGCTAAGGCAGCTGCACCCTGGTCTGACCATCACAAAGCAAGAGACCCCGAGAACTAGAAAGGCGAGGCTCACTGAGCTATTTATCTCTCCACCCTTCAATTAACCCCACTTGTGTTTATTGGTCAGGTTGGCACAATAAACTAACTCAACATTGTTGCCTGCTGAAGTGTAAGGAATGCTGTGTCTCTATGTAATCTAAAATCATTTTTTTTTCGCACTGAACAAGCATTCCACCACTAGTAGTCAACAGACAGAGATACATTGGTGAGAAACAAATATGAAAATAATTCAGAAGCGTGAGTGATCGGTGGGCTATGTGACCTTCTAAGGTTTCTTGGAGAATGCAGGACTTGAGTGGAGTGTGAATGGATTTCCAGAATTTCTCAAATACTACCAGTGTCAGATATGATTTGGGTATTTATAAGAAAAGATGGTGATGTGAGAGTAGTATAAGTGATGTTAAGCTTGCTTTATTAACTTGTCTTCATATGTGACCCAATGACACTAGGCACTAAAATAGAAATTTTCCCAAATTTCTTTTGTTGATCTGAATGAGTGGCAATCCGTGTCCATATTCTATAAATGAGGAAACCAAGGCACATAAAATGAGTTAATTCAAGGTCACATAGTTTTGAAAATAGTTTAGTAGGGCTGAGAAGTTCAATCCAATGCCTTTGGTGTCCAGAGCTCATGTGTTGAACTTCACACTCATTCCCATTGAAACGAGACATGGACAGCTAGGAAGTGATGGATAGCTTTCATATGACCTCTCTAGCAGCATCATTGTAATTCCTACCAAGCATTTAGGACCTAGGCAAACGAGGTGCTTGTGACCCACCAATTGGAGGAGCACACTTTGCTAATAATGCGAACAGGATACATCACATCCTTGTGTGGAGGTGAGGCCATGGAACTAAGCTGCATGAAATCCTACTGTGGGAACTGGTCCCCTTTGCCATTCTATAAAATGAGCCACCCACAAAGCAGAAAGGATGGGCTCACTATCTCCAGCAAGAAACAAGAGCTGGGAACAAAGTCCATCCTTTAGGCCTGGAATCCTTGTGCTGAGAACCTTCTTGTTCAAGGAGCAAAAATAAGAGGAAGTATAATATGAAAGTATAATATTTGGGAGATGGTGGCATGCGATGACTTGCTGACGCATAGACCTAAGCGTTGAGCTACTTGCCCAAGAAGGGCCCCAGCAGGGCCCAGGAGCAGAGGCCAAGCAGAAGGATGAAACTGTGTCTTGAGTTGTTCCAGTTATTTCCAAGCTGATCCAGATCTCAAGTCCTCTCTGTCTACAACGTCCCTAACAAACCACTCAGCTGCAAACTACGGTTTAGGAGCTCTGTGGCACATTGCAGGACGATTGAAGTCAAAGGTGGGAGGGAGAGCACTGGGGGGAGGAGGAGTGTAGTTGATTTCGGAGATGAGGGAGTGGGACAGAATTCTGAAGAAGTTAGACATTTTGTGACCCCTTTCACCTCTGTCTCATAGGAACCAGTTTAGTGTTAATCCTTATTTTTAAAAGCATCCGTTTAATTATCCTTAGCCATCTTTGGAATTTCTCATAACTGGGTTCTGTAGCACGAGTTGGGAATGAAAGGGAAATGAAGGGAATCTCTTTCTCAGGTACTAAACACCAGCTCTATAAAACATGCAGGAACATGAACCTGTGTTCCAGCATTTTTTTCCCTTCTGGACTGCCCTCTAAAATGAAAACAAGCTCTTCCAACTAGACCTTCCAGCTATGAAACTGGAAAATATCAGTTGTACATATCAGCAGCATCAGTGAACAAAAGTTAAGCTTACTGAGTTAATCAGTAGAGAAATTAATCAGTTGGAAAAATGCAAATTTGTTTTCTGCAGAGTTAAAAACTCATTACATTGAACTACTCCTTATGTTAATTGCAGGGTAGTGGCTCAAAATCTGGGTCAGATAAGGAAGGATATATGGCAGTACTAAGCAGGTTCAAGAGCAGAAAACTCCACGCTCTAAATTCTACCATCTAAG
This sequence comes from Tenrec ecaudatus, assembly GCF_050624435.1. Classification (NCBI taxonomy): domain Eukaryota; kingdom Metazoa; phylum Chordata; class Mammalia; order Afrosoricida; family Tenrecidae; genus Tenrec; species Tenrec ecaudatus. The sequence goes on from NC_134547.1 coordinate 42,768,023, forward strand.
GCATTTGTATTCATTTCTCTTTGGACCCCATAAACTGCCTACAGAATAGATAATGGCCAACGAGTAGTGGATTGAATTCCTTTTCTGAAGTCACATATTTATATAGATGAACATAATGCATCTTGGTGTCAGTTTGAACAGTGCACCTGCTCCTTCAGCCCACTTGTCAATCTTTAAGCTGCTTCATCTCTCTAAATAAGCAGTGAATTTGCTGCAACATATTCCTTGGGTCACAAAATGCCAATGGTGACCATGTTGTGACCACCTTTAACCCATGCTACCTGGAACTTTTGAGTCCCCGAATTGGAGAAACCAGAACGGCGTGTGTTTCAAATGTCATCGTGGGTTTACAACCATTGGTTGTCACTCAGCACCCAGGTGGACAAATGAATAATGGTGTTTAATTTTCGTCTGCCACCCCTTGCCCCACCAAAAAAACAAAACAAAAACACAATAAAGCACCTTTAAGAAAATTGACCCTGTCCCTCGGCACTCTTGCTTACTTCCCTTTCCATGTGCCTTGGAAAACCTTGGGTGATTGATTCCCAAGCACATCAAATCTGAAGGCCCCTGACAGAAAGTAGCACTACAGGAGAGGATATTTAACACATGCACTAGGTTTATGTGAAGTAATAGGTTCTCAGATTTGGCACTTCTATCCTGTGAATAAATAATCAGAAACAGTATAGATTCATTTAGCATGCAAAACATAAAATATCCTAGGATTAAAAATAAGTGTAGTTTTCACAAATGCATCCATTTCTTTATGCACCTACTATGTGGCTGGCATTGTGCTCAATTGTTGGAGGGTTGTATTTCTGTCGGTAGCTTATATAAAGATAAATTTAACGTCTCATTTTTCTAAAGACTAATAGTCTGAATTCAATGTGTCAACAAAGCTATGTTCTCTCCCAACCTGCAGAAACCCATTCTTGTCGCTCCCAACGTCTGATGGTCCCAGGAATTCCTTGGTGTGGAGCTGCAGGATAACTCCATTGCCACATGGCCTTTTTCCCTCTGTCTCTTCTCCTCTTCATTTTTTCTTTTTAAATCATTTTATTAAGGGCTCATACAACTCATCACAATCCATACATACATCCATTGTGTCAAGCACATTTGTACATTTGTTGTCATCATCATTCTCAAAAATATTTTCTTTCTACTTGAGACTTGGCATCAGCTCCTCATTTTCCCCTCCCACCCTACCCCCACCCCCTCAGGAACCCTTGATAATTTATAAATTATTGTTTTGCCATGTCTTACACTATCCGACATCTCCCCTCACCCACTTTTCTGTTGTCCATCCCCCAGGGAGGGAGTTATATATAGATCCTTATGATTGGTTCCCCACTTCTACCCCACCTTCCCCTTCCCCTCCCAGTATTGCCACTCTCATTATTGGCCTTGTTTCCCTGTGTTTGCAGTTCCTATCTGTACCAGTGTACATCCTCTGGTCTAGCTGGATTTGTAAGGTAGAATTGGAATCAAGCTAGTGGGGGGGGAGTATTAAAGAACTAGAGGAAAGTTGTACGTTTCATCATAGCTATACTGCACGCCGACTGACTCTTCTCCTCTTCTATTGGGAAGATGGGTTGGAATTCATCCTACTCGCTGTCAACTGATAAATTCTTCAATGAGCCTACTTCCAAACAAGTTTATGTTTACAGGTCCTAGAAAATAGGACTTCAGCATAACTTTTGTGAGGGACATAATTCAATTCATAATAGGGTCAAATGTGAATAATTTACCATAACTAAAAAAGCTCATGATCAAACAGGCAAGGGAAACAAATGATAACAAACAGCAATTCAAGTGCAATTATAAAAATGTTTACAATGTGCAAATTTGGGGAAATTTTGCTTTTTCCGCTAAATATCTTAATTTTCAGTAACATAGCCAGGATTCGTCTAACCTTGAAAAAAGATAGTGTGGGAGACCATGGATATCATTTGCTGATTTCAGATAGTTGAAAGGATGTCATACAAAAGACAAAATAATATTTCTCTGAGTTGCTCAAGAAAGCATATCTGGTAAAATATTTATAAGACAGATTTTAATTCAACATCAGAAATACCCTTTCCACCCAGTAGAGTGCTCTCATAAGAGGTTAGCCACCTTGAGAGTCACTGAGCTCTCCGATTTCTATTCTCCTAGTGGCCAGTCATAAGTGTTTTATGCTTACTTTTCTTTTCTTGCCTTTCTCACAAGCAAGCATCCACCTTTTCTGATCAAGTCCTTAACCCTTATGCTGTGTGAAGAAAGTTGTACCGTTAGTCATGTAGTCCCCCATGGGCTACCTCACCCCCCAAATTTTATAATAGGTTCACGATGAGACACCTAATGAAAAGTCAGGCAGTCACTGGCTGTGTGCAATCAATTGTTCTCTGTTTCTTGAAATGTTGAATTAGTCCCAGAGACTGTAGTTAAGAATAAGACTATGGTTAGTAAAAGGCCCCAGAGAAGTGCATTTTATAGGCACATGACTTGTGATTCTATTAGACTGCATCATAGACAAAGCCAGTCCAGAGAGAGACTGCTGAGAGAATCAGAGATAAGCCACAACATGTGACTCTGAGATAGAGATAAGACCAACTATATCCTGGAACAAAGGCAGGAATTCAGTTTCTCCTGGCTTCTACTTTCCAGTTCAGAGGGATGGCAGTGTCTCTGTCTGTCTGTGAAATCCTCCAAATACAGCTCTCGTCCTTCAATAAGTTTCTGTTGTGTGCACTAAAGACCCCTACTAGAATATTAACAAGTGTAAATTAGCTTATACTTCTCTATCAAGAATTTAACAGCATTTATATCCCAACCCGACCTTCAATCTCATCTTAAAGCAAAAATAATCTTTAGTTAAATGTTGATTCCAGGACATGTTTGTGCTGGTCATTGTTACAATGTAGTTGCTTTGATTTTTACAGACGGAGAATCTGTAGAAGTTTGAGAAGACCCCAGAACACAGACTAGGATCCCCCACTCCCCCTCTCGCCCCCAAAAGCATTACTGCTTGATTCCCTATGTTATCATTAAGAACTCATGAGCAATAAAATGAAACGCTACCTCTCCCTATGCTAGCCCATGATCAGTTTTCTGTTTGTGGTATTCTTGTTTGTTTGGAATTTATGTTTCACTATAAATTAGGAAAGGGATGGCATTTTGGATGAACTCTGTGTTCAACAGATTAAATTACTAATTAACAATCCCTAAAATTTACTTTTACCCATGTCTTGATTACTATTCTCCCTCCTTCAGGGTACTCTCATCCATTATGCCAAGGTTATCACCCATCCCCTGTCTACCTCATTACTTTCTCCTCCTTCCCTTGTCCTCTGCCCTTAGCAGTCTCCAAAGAATGCCTTTCTCTTACTTTTTAAAGTATTTTGCAGTAACAATAGTGCTCTCCTATTAATTTTTTTTCATTTTGTGATTGAATAATTTGACTCTGTTTGTTATACTATGGTGGCTTATGTATAGTTGTGATTTGGGTAGTTATGTCACTGGTCTTTCAAATGCCAGCAGTCATCCAAAGTGAACCGGTTTCAGCAGAGCTTCCAGACTAAGAACAATGAAGAAGGAAGCAGCTGCCCACTTCAGAGGAAACACAGTCTGAAACATTGTCAGATACAGAGAGTCTAAGGACTGTGAGCAAAACACTGTTGAAGAAGATGTCCAAGGACAGGTCCCTTGCAGAAGGCACTCCCGCTGTGACTGAGAAGGAACAGCTTTCTTGCAGTGGAGTTGACCATGGTGACAGAGTGGAGGAAAGCCTGTGAAAGTAGAACCTTGTGGGTCTTCAAATGCTGATAGGGCATGACTCAAGGTGAGGATAAATTGTGGGGAACATCTGCTAATGATCAGAAGCTGGAATGTTTGAAGTATGAGTCTAAGAAAATTGGAAGTGGTGAAAAGTAAAGTGGAACATATACAGATCAATATCCTAGACATTTGTGAACTGAAATGGACTGGTACTGGCTATTTGGAATCAGCAAATCATGATTTACTCAGCCAGAAGTGACAGTGTCAAGAGAAATGCTGTTGCAGTCATTGTCAGAAAAGACATTTCAAGATCAATCTTGAAGGGAAATGCTGTCTGTATAGGATTATAGCTATCTGACTTTAGGAAATCCCATCAATACAACTATTATTCAATTGTATGCACCAACCACAAAAGCTAGTCGATAGAAATTGAAGAATAATACCAACGTCTTCTGTCTGAAATTGATCAAACATGCCATCAGGGTGCACTGGTAATTATTAGTGATTGAGATGCAAAAGGCAGGAGGAAAAGAGGAAGAAACAATAATTTGAAAATATGGTCCAGGTGATAGAAATTAATCTAGAGGTCACATGATGGAAGTTTTCAAGATCAAGGACTTGTTCATAGCAAATAGCTTTTTCCCAACAACTGGGCTTTTCCAGATGGAATACACTGAAACCAAATTGACTGCATTCGGGTGAAGAGAAATTGCAGAAGTTCAATATCAGCAGCTAAAACCAGACCAGAGGCTAACAGACCATCATATGAGAGTTCTGGTTAAACCTAAAATTCAGATTAAAACAAGTTCACAAGAGACAAAATACAACCTTGAATTTAAAAAACATCTCAAGAAGAGATTTTATCCATTGAGCATTGTGGTCATTACGCAATCTGTTGTCAATTTGAGACTTAAGAGTGAAGGGGTGGAGTTTAGCCTGTAAATCAAGTCACAGCTGGATGACCTCATTTGGAGCTTCTAAGGAGAAAAATAGCTTGCTGAAAGTGGGACACTTGCCCACTCGCCCACTCGCCCACTCGCCCACTCCAACAAGACATTACTGACGACAAGTCTGATGGAGATGTGCTGATGGAGCCAGAGGTCTCGAGTTGGAGGAACCACATGGAGACCCACACCAGCCCTAAGATGCTTTCACCACCACGGGAACCACAACTTTCCACCCACTGGCCTGTTATCTTCCTTCATTCGGCATCATTGTATGTGTTTCATGAGTCTGAAGAGGACTTTATAGATTGTTAGCAGATATATGGGCTAATATCAGACTAATGGACTTGATCTGGGCTGGGCTCGAATGTTTTCTCAATATTCAACTGCTATTATATATAAAATTCTTTATTATACACATATGATTGTCTCTCTGAATTTGTGTCTCTAACCCAGACTACCACAAACTTTAATGTCAGAAGAGCTGATAGCTGTGGGGGGACATTAAACATATTATTTATAAAGAAAGCAAGATTATTAAGAAAATAGCAAAGAAAGAACAGATCAAAGTGGATGTCAGAAGTCTGATGTTTTTCATCATACAATAACTAAAGCAAATGGAAGAAATGACAAAGTCAAAGAGCTGAAGAGAAAAATTTAAAGGGCAGCTTTAAAATGCAAAGTAAACTACTAAAATGAAATGTGCAAAGGCCTTCTTCCTTAACGAACACGACATTCTTTCCATAGTCATGTCGATGTTTCCCATACATTTTCCACTAATTCAACACAGCACTAGGCTTTGCCTAAGCGCTGCATGTTCTCAAGCTCTTTCCTGTCATTCTGAATCCCTTTTGATCTATTGACTCAAGATTTGATCTTCTGTCTCAGACTTTAAACCTATTATAGAACCATAATAATTAAAATAGCCTAAGACTGGTACAAACATTGATATAAAGACCAATGGATTAGAATTAAGAACCCAGAAATACAACCAAATACCTCTAGATACCCAATATTTTATAAAGTACTAAAATACATTGTAGGGGAAGAAATAGCCTTTTCACCAAAATGGTGCTAGAAAACTGGGCAAAGGATGAAGACGGTCCCGTATCTCACCCCATGTTAAAAAGTGAATTCAAGATCAATAACTACCTAAAACAAACTACAAAATGAAAAGACCATCAATGAAAATGTAAGGACAAATGTAAGGACCATAATATGTCATAAACATACTAGCAAACATAATGAAAAATATCCACTAAACAAAAGATAAAATCAAACTGGGACTTGCTAAAAAATATTACATTTATGCACATCAAAGGACTTCATCAAAAGATTTAAAAGAAAATCCAGAGTTGGGAAAAATACTTAGCAATAATACATCAGAAAAACAACTAATCTCCAAAATCTAGGGACTGCTGCAATATCTACATCTACAACACTAGCAAGAAAAATACTAATAACCCAATCAAAAATGAATACAAGACATGGATATACAATTGATGATATCCAGACAGCCAAAAGCCATATAAAGAAATGTTGAAGTTCATTAGCAATAAGAGAAATACAAATTTTTAACAATGCGATACCACCTCATACCAACACTTTTAGTAAAACAACAAAACAGAAAATAATAAAAAGCATGGGTGGAGATAAAAATGCTTTTACACTGCTGTTGGGAGTGTAGAACTCTACAGCCACAATGGAAATCAGTATAGCACTTCCTTAAATAAGTAAAAATACAAATCTCTTATGATCCATTGGATATATACCCTAAAGAAATAAATCATACAACATGAACAGACGTATGCACAACTATATTCACTGCAGCAGTTTGCACATTAGTGAAAACATTGAAATAACTAAACAAACTCTGATAAACCCATACAATGGGATATTATGTTTAATACAAAACAATGGCAATTCACTTAAATGTTGCAAGACTTGGGCAAAACTAGAGACCATTATGCTTATCAAACTTAGTTAATCTTACAAAGATCAATATTTAATAGCACCATTATTAAGGAAAAACAAAGAAAAGGAACTGGGGTTTTTATACCAAAAGAGCAGATTTTGATGACTGTGAGGAGGCCAGGAATGGGACCAGGAAGAGGGAAGAGAGAAATAGGTTATTGAGTAGGGAGGGAAGATGGGAGGGAAGTTAAGGGTGGGAGGATAAAGAGAACATTTATGGATGGTTAAATGGGATATTGTGGATTTCATCTGTTAAGATGGACTGTATAATTACATACAGTGTACTTGTTTAAAAACAACAACAACAACAAAGAAGCCCTCTGGATTCCTTACCTCTCACACCTAAATATTTGTCTGAGTGGCTAAAAAAAATGAGGAAAAGTAAAACTGAAATAGACTTGGAATCTTTGGTGAAAAACAAGTTCATTTTGACCATATGAGAAAATATTATTTAACAGGCCCCTTCCAACCTGGGCCTCTGGAACTCCATTCCTTGAAGACAGCAAGCTACATTTACCCCCCTCCCCCTATACCTCCATAACCAGAAGATTTCCAGTTTCAGCTTTTGTAATCCCACTTGATCTCTTCATTCCAAGCACCAATTGGATATTGCCACCCATCTCTAGGCACTGCTTCCAAACTTTTCAACTCCTGCACATTCTTAGACAATCCCAGGACAGAATTTAGATCCCAAGTTTTGATGTCTTGTTTTTTTCCCTCCCCTTTTTATAAACAAAAATCATGAAATATTATTATCATTCCTTAATAGTAAGTACCATCCCTTCTTTAATCCTTTAAAAAAATTTCCCCTATCATTTCTAAAATCTTAAGTGAGCAATACCATCACCTACCAGTGAGCAACTCACTTAACCAGTCCAGGGTATTCAGAGCAATACCCTACCTCCTGGGACTGCTCATGCCTCCCCATTTCTCCCTAGGCATCTGAATAAAAGATTCTCAGCTTTGCTACCACGTCCTGGGACCGTTCTCAGAGACTACTGCCTCTTGAATGGTGTAAACTCCACTCCCTCCACACCCATTCAGCCTTAGATTTCCCAGAGTAACTTCTCTATATCCCACCCAACCCTCTCACCCCCATGCCACTGCTGAGTCCAAACATTTCCCAGCCAACCTAAATACCCAACCAGGTGGAGTCACTCATCCATAGGCATTGATTGCAACTACTCAACTGGTACTCACCGTTTGTGCTACCATGGCAGGCCCTAGACGCACCTAAGCTCCCCATCTTTCTCCTGGAGAAAGACCTTCCTTCAACCCACACCAGATACATAGCTCCTTGACAGACTCTAAACATCAGGGGCTCCTCTCTTTTTTCCCTTTTCTCCTTTTGTTCTCTTTCTTTTCTTTCCTTCACAACAAAAGCTTGTACAACCTTCATAATTGTTTTTCAATTAGCAATGCCCTTTTGTTCGTCGTTTCAAAATAAGATTTTTTAAAACAATACTAAATTTAGCAGTACCGGAACATTTTTTTCTCTTTGCTCTATTACTTTCTTTTTCATTCTTTATGGCTTTCCCCTTTCCCCTACTCCCCTCTACATGCTCTGAAGTGTCTATTAATTCTCTACTACTCTACTTAACAAAATTGACTACCCCTACACAACTCAACCACCCTACCACATCTAACAGCTACGCCAAAATATCAAGGACAAGCAGAAAATATTGGCACATACACAAAACAAAAAGCAAAAAGAGAAAGAGAGAGAGAGACACAGATGCAAACAAATGACCAATGACTATGACCAAAATTTTACAGACTCTGTAATAACCAGAAGCATAATCATTATGCACACTCAACAGATGAAGAAAGAGTATAAGAGGAAAAAAAATGAATCAATAAAAAGCTAGAAATCTTACAAGAAAAAATACAAACAGAAACCCAGAAGTTGAAAACCAAGGAAACACATTGTATACTTTAAAATTATTAAAAAATAGAATTGAAGAGATGGATACTGGAATTAATGAGCTTGAAGATAAGTCTCTGACTCCAATATAAGAGAGCAAGCAACAACAACGCCATAAAAGAGACTGAAGAAATCCTACGAACTAAATAGGACACAGTGAAGAACCCATGATTTATAGGGATTTCAGAGGGTGAAGAAATTTCTAAAAAATGTACAGAGAGAATATTCAACGACTCCTGGTAGAAAATTTTCCTAACTGTATAAAATATGAAGAAAAAAAATCCAGAAGCTGAGATCACCCCAGTCAAGATAGATCGAAAAAGAAAAGCAGCAGTATATATTGTAGTCAGTCAACCTCTCCAACTACAAAGACAAGTAAGAAATTCTGAGAGCAGTCAGGAAGAAAGAAAAAAAGAGAACAGTTATAACAGGAGGAGAGTAATTGGAATAAGCTCATGATTTTCAGCCGAATCCATGCAGTCAATAAGACAATGATATAGCATACTGAGGAGGACTTTTCCTCCTGCAGTCGGCATCATTGCGTGTGTTTTGTGGGATGGAGGAGGACTTTGTAGATTGGTGCTAGACATATGGACAAATGTTGGACTTATGGGCTTGGACAGCACTGGGTTGGGATGCTTTCTTAATATGTACTTATCCTTTATATAACGCTCTCTCTTATAGACATGAGTTTCTGTTGATTTTTTTCTCCAGTCTGCCCAAATAAACACATTATGGTTCCTTGGGAATGGGGTACTAGAGACACAAATCATAAGATGGAGAGTAGATGTTTGTTTGACATCGCCCTCCTGGTAATGTTTCTTCTTTGGCTACCCAGCGGTCAGATAAAGGCACATTGTTTACTCAGTTGTTTTCTGGAAAGAATATAGAAAGCATGAAAATAGAAAGCTTGTAAACCCACTTGCTTTTAACCATTAAAATGTGGCCTTTAGATGGGTTTAGGCCTGCAAAGAAAGCTTTGAAAAGATATGCCCCACCTAGTGCTTTGGAGCACTCAGGAACCAGTGGTCTTTGTCAGAAGCTGGAAAAAAATCTGGAACCATGAAGAAAACTCCTCCCTAGGATTGAACGTTAAAGAAAGTCTGTGAGCAGGCTGAAATGATTGCTAGGTCACTACCTGTATCTACTTGCTGAGTGGAAGTGGGAGAAATAGCACAATAAAGAGAGATGGACTTTGGCCACTGATACCTGTGGACTTGGTTTACAGGAAAAAGAGGAGAAGATGAGAGTGGTTGATTGGTCTAAAGTTCATGACCTAGCACGAGGGGGCTAGGCTTGTTGAGTTTTTGTGCGAGCCCATGGTCTAAAGGCAAGGCGACCCGAGGGCACCCTGGGGAGGTTAAGTGAGGCAGCCCACATTGAGTTGACCAGAACCCGACCAGATGAAGAGATTTTTTGAGCTTGTAAACTTGTGCATACTGCTGCTGATTTTATGGATGGCCTGTTTTGAATTGACTTTGCTTATGGATGCGAACTTCACAAGGTTCCAACTGGAATGAAGATTCTTCACCTTGAAAAATATAATTGTCTCTTCAGAGCACTGAGTTCATGTAAGTGGAGAGTATAGAAATTGGATACTCAAGATTGGGGGGATAAAGGCATGAAGTGGTGGGCTTACAAAATTTCATAGGTGGGGGAATATATTCATAAGATTATAGGATTAAGGTATGTGTTACTTAACTGCAATTGTTAGGCTAAAGAATTTTGTATAGGGGCCAAGTTGGCAAGGGGTGGATTGAGATAGTTAAGGTTTATTGTGCCAACCTGGATGATAAACAAATGTGAAATTAACTGAAGGGGGTAGAGACAAATAACTCAGTGAGCCTCGCCTTCCTTGTTATCCAGTCTCTTGCTTTCTGATGGTCAGATCAGGGTGCAGCTGCCTTAGCCAGTTCCCTGCTTCAGTTGGCAAGGCTCACTTCCTGTGAGATATCCTTGAGGAGGAAATAAATGACCTACCTAGATGCAGCCCCTGGTGCTGGAGAAGCTGTGTGGAGATCCCTGCCATTGCTGAGATGCTTACACACTCACTGACCCAGCTATCTTCCTGCAGTCGGTGTCATTGCATTGTTTTGTGAGATTGAGGAGGACTTGGTAAATTGGTGTTGGACATATTGGCTAATGTTGGACTTAGGGGCTTGGACAGCATTGGGTTGGGATGCTTCTTTAATGTACACTTACACTTCATAAAAAATTGTCCCTCATATACATATGAGTTTCTGTGGATTTGTTTTTCCAGTTTGACCAGACTAACACATATATATAATATCTTGAAAAAGAATAAGAAAAAAAACCTGTCAACTAAAAATTTTGTAGCAGTAAAACTATTAGTCAAATATGTTTCCCAAACAAAGAGAAATTAAAGAGGCTTGTAAAAACAAGAACACTGCAAAAAGTAATAAATGGAATACTATGGCTAAAATGTTCAACATCAATAGCTGGCAAACATGAATCCAACATATATGACAATTCCTCACAAAAAGCAACATTCTCACAGCAGTATCCGAAACAGCACAGAAGTAGAAGAACAAAGAAACTAATTACAACACAAATTAAAATTACAGCAACAATTCCATACATATCAATATCCTCCCTGAACATTTATGGTTTAAATGTACCAGTCAAGAGACAGAGAGTTGCACATGAGATAAGAAAACAAGATCCACAAAAAAGACCTTTATAAGAAACACATCTCAGACACAAAGACAAAAAATAAAATTAAAATAAAAGTCTCCACAAAGGCATATCACATGAATGACAATTAAGAAAAGCATGTGTAACAATATTAATCTCTGAAAAATTAGACTTCAAGACAAATAGCATAATGAGATATAAGAAAGGGCACTAGATAAAGATTACAGGAATAATATACTGAGAGCACAAAAGCATTATAAACATGTGCCCCTAGTGAAGGTCCCTCAAAACACATTAATCAAATCCTCATGGAATTGGAAAAGAGAAATAGCTTGATAATAGTAGGAAATTTCAAGGAAAAACATAACATCAGGAAAGAAGCTTAATGTAAACACAACATAGTTAAGCAACACAGTCTACTAACTTGACCTCTGAGACAAACACATGCTCCATCCAAAAATAACACAATACACATTCTTCTGTAGAGATCACGATCTATTCTCAAGAATAGAACAGAGGTAATGCCACAAAGCAAGTCTTAACAAATTAAAAACATTGAGATCATGCAATCCATTCTCTCAGATAACAATGCTATGAAATTGGAAATCAACAATAGAAAGAACAGGAACATAAAGGCAAAAATGTGGAGATTGAAAAAAATATATATATATATACACATACACAACTGGGTTATAGTTAATATAAGGGTTGAAATTAACAAATTCCTTGAAAAAAATGAAAATTTAACACATACTATACCAAAAATCTTTGGAATACAGCTAAAGCAATGATAAGAGGACGATTTATAGCAACCAACGAGTACATAAAAAAAGAAGAAAGGCAACACCTTAACACAACCCCTCCTACAATTGAAAAATGGAAACAGCAGAAGAAAAGCAATCATAACAAAGTCATAAACAAAGCAGAAGTAAGTGAACTGGAAAACAAAATAAGCAAACAAAAATAGAAAAAATTCAAGAAAATAAAATGTTGGTTCTTTGAAAGGACTAATACAATTGACACACAGTTGGCAAAATTAACAAAGAAAAAGAGAAAATGTATATATCTAGAAAAGATTGACATTACCATAAATTGAAATGAAATAAAAAGAATGGCAGCACACTAGTATGAAAAAATTTATTCCTTTGAGCTTGATAACCTTGAAGAGATGGACAAACATCTAGAAATATACAATCCACACAAATTAATGCAAACAGATGTAGAAAACCTGAACAAACCCATAACAAAAGAAGAATCAGAGAGGGTCATTAGGAAACTTCCAACCAAAAAAGACAAAGACCAAAGAAGTACTCAGTGAATAACTACCACCAGTACTATAAAACTATTCCAGAAATGAGGAGTGGTTCAAAACCAGTGGAGGGAAGGGATGGGAGGACTGGTAGGGAGTGACCAAGGACAAGGTAACTGAGAGGAATTACTGAAAACAGAATGAAGGCTGCACATGATAAAGAGACAGGGGGAAAGTGTAAGGAAATAGGGGAAGGGAGTAGGAGGCAAAGGGCATACATAGAAGCCTAAATACAGACATGTACATATGTTGATATATTTATGATTATGGGGGAAACAGACCTATGTGCATGTATTTATAGGTTTAATAGTAGGGTAGCAGATGGACATTGGGCCTCCTCGCGCACATTCCCTTAATACAAGAGCACCTTGCTCAGCTAAACGATCATTCCATGTTACCCACCTTCCCGACATGATCGCTGAAGACAGACATGTGCATAAGCAAACATGGTGAAGAAAGCTGATGGTGCTCGGCTATTAAAAGATATAGCATCTGGGGTCCTAAAGGCTTGAAGGCAAACAAGCAGCCATCGAGCTCAGAAGCAACAAAGCTCACAGAGAAGAAGCACACAAGCCTAAGTGAACACGAGGTATTGAAGAGATCAGGTAGCAAACACCAAAGAACAAAAGCCATCATTGTGTGATCACCTTCCCCACATAAATACTGAAGACGAATGTGTGTATAAGTAAGTGTGGTGAAGAAGGCTGATGACTTAAAGCTTGAAAACAAATAAGCAGCCATCTAGCCCAGAAGCAACAAAGCCCACATGGAAGCAGCACACCAACATGTGTGATCATGAAGGGCCGAGGGGACAAGGTTTCAAACACTAAAGGCAGGGGTGGGGTGGAAATCATATCATTGTGAATGAGGGGAGTGCATGATGGGGACCCAATGCCCATCTGTAGACAACTGGACATCCCTTGTAGAGGGGTAGAAGGGAGGAGATGAGTCACTCAGGGTTCAGTGTAGCAATAATGAAACTCATAACCTTCCTCTAGTTCTTAAATGCTTCCTCGCCCCCCCCACCCCGCCCAACTATCATGATCCCAATTCTACCTTGCAAACCTGGTTAGACCAGAGGATGCACAGTGGTACAGTTGGGATCTGAAAACATAGGGAATCTAGGACAGATGAACCCCTCAGGACCAATGGTGAGAGGGGTCATACCAGGAGAGAAGTGGGGAACTGATCATGGGGATCTACATATAACCTCCTCTCTGGGGGATTTTCAACTGAAAAGTGGGTGAAGGCGATGCTGGACAGTGTAAGATAAGATAAAATAATAATTTATAAGTTATTAAGGGTTCATGAGGAAGAGGGGAGCAGGGAGGGATGGGGAGAGAAAAAAGGAAAATGAGGAGCTGATTCCAGGAACCCAAGCAGAAGGCGAATTTTGAGAATGATGAGGGTGATTAATGTATAAGTGTGCTTTACATAATTGATGTATGTATGGATTGTGATGAGTATGAGCCTCAATAAAATGATTTTAAAAAACTATTCCAGAATATAGAGACAACAAACTCTGAAACTCAATCTATGAAATGAGCATAACCGAGATACCAAAAGTAGACAAAGACCCCTCAAAGTCAGAAAACTACAGACCAATATCCTTCATGAAAATAGATACAAAATTCTCAAAAATATTCCAGCCCATATAATCCAAGATCATATGGAAAATAATAATTCTTCATGATACAGTGGGATTCAGACCAATAATACAAGGATGGTTCAATATTAGAAACAGTGTAATCCCCCACATAAACAAGACAAAGAATAAAAAAGGCATTTGACAATAGCAAATACTCGTTACTGATTAAAAATAAAAACGCCCAATGAAATAAGAATAGAAGGGAATTTCCTCAGCACAATTAAAGCCATATATGGAAAGCTAATAGCCATCATCATTCTTAAGGGGGAAAAACTGAAAATATTTCCCCTGAAATTGGGAGCTAGAAAAGATTATCCCTATTATAACTATTAATCAACACCTTGCTGGAAGTTTTAGCTAGAACCATAAGACAACAAAAAGAAACCAAAGAAATACAATTTGACAAGGAAGTGAAACTCTCATTCTTTGTAGACGATATGATTATATATATATGAAACCCAGAAGCCTTCACAAAAGATTGTTGGGAACAATTAAGGAATTCAGCAAGGTAGCAGAATACAAAATTAACAAGTAGAAATCAATTGGATACATCTACACCACTAAAGAGAGCACAGAAAAAGACAAGAAAACATTATAATTTACAATAGCCACAGAAAAGATGAAATACTTATGAAAAAACCTAACCAAAGACACAAAATACCTGTACAAAGAAAACTAAAGAGTACTAATATGACAAAACAAAACAAAAAAAGGCCTACATAAATGGAAGAATGTTCTTGGATAGGAAAACAATATCATAGAAATGTCAATATTACCTAAAGCAGTCTATAAATACAACACAATTCAGACTCAAATCCTAAAGAAATTTAAAACGAATTACCAACTTTTTAGAGAGAGGAAAGAGACATAGGATGAGCAAAGAACTTCTTAAAAATAAGAACTAGGGAGGAGGTCTCACATTATACAAGCTCACAACCACAGTAGTACAAACAGCCTGGTATTGGTACAATAATAGATAACTAATCAGTAGAACAGAATAGAAATCCCAGTAATAAATGCACCCACCTATAGGTAACTGAAGAGGTGTACAATCACAACTATAATGAATTTAAGAACATTTTCTTCTTGTTGTACTCCTTGTTACTAGCTCCCCATTTCCCTCCAGAACCCCAAACTCTCAGTTTCTCAGTGGCTTCTCCTCCCCTATCTAGGCATCTGGCAGACCCTGGAACTCACCTTAGTAGGATGCCGTCTGATTCGAAGCCCCCTCTCCTCCACGTTGAGCCCTGGGGTAGTTACATAATCTACTGTCAATTTACGAAGGGATGGAGTATAGCCTGTCAATCAGGTAGCAGCTTGATGACTTAATTTGGAGGTGCAACAAAGATAAAGAGCTCACTGAAGGCCTGATACACTGACTCCCTGTGACACATTGCTGTTGATAAACGACATGGAGCCCCGCTGATGGCAGCCAGAGAACTGGAGCTAGAGAAACTACATGAAGACTCACACTAGCGCTGAGATGTTCAACCACTAATGGATCCACAAGACTTTCCACCTACCCTGTGATCTTCCTGCATTCAGTGTTATTGCATGGCTGTGTGAGTTCAAAGAGGAATTTATGGACTAATATTGACATATGGGGAAATATCGGACTTAAGGATGACTTGATCTGGACTGGGCTTGGATTTTTTTTATGTACAATTGCTCTTTGCTATAAAGTTCTCTCTTACACACATAAAAGTGTCTCCCCTGGATTTGTTTCTCTAGGCAACCCTGACTCACAGGCCCCCCACTCTAATAGCCTATTTCCACCCTGGGACCAGAGCAAATTACAGATAGTATTGAGTTGTGCAAAAACTCACAATAGAAAGATCTTCTATTATAAACACAATAGCAGAAGGTTTACACTCTCCATATATAGTATACAGTGTTGATGGGTGACTCTGGTAGATTGCTTAATATACCCCTCACCTACCCCTACCATCATTACTTCAAGACTCCACTTCCTTCATTTCAGAAACATATTCCTGCTTCATGAACCCCGTTAACACTCAGTAAACAGCACATCTCTTATAAACCTCATATCCAACTCATCAAAATTTAGTATACTTAACAGTTGAAGGCTCCCCGAGATTAATATCACCACTTAAAACCTACATCCAAGCACCCATATCATATTCCTCCTATGAAGGAGATTTGTGCACAGAACTCTATAGGGCAGCCGTGGAGCGGGTGTAAATAGACCAACTCTTCACAAGAACAGAGAGCTCCATCCCAACACCACAAAATTAGCCCACTGTCCCTGAGATAAAACTCGACACAGCCCCCAATATTAGGCATTTTTTTTCCTATCAAACGTTAGTACATGTTCCCACATCATTGCAAATCAGGCAATTTGGGGGGTCTAATCTCCATACCTTTAACAAACCAAATAATACTACCAGACCAATCCCATTTTATTACCTACCTACTATTCTTTTCACTCTATCTCCCTCCTCTAATACTCTCTCCCTCACTGTCTGATTACTCTCCTAACACTTATTGTTACACTATGACCCTGATACTGACTGCAAACTGTCAATAATCCCTCTATTGCATCACTAAATAGAATTAGGCATTACACAGAGCACCACCTCCCTAACACCCCAAACAACGACATCACAATGTCAAAGAAACAACAGAAGACATCAGTGCACACACACACGCAAAGAGAAACAGAAACAAATAACCAAATACCAACCAGATATAAGTGTAATTCCTGAAATTGAACAGACATTGGAGTTATGAGAAAAATAATTTAAAAGAATGATGAATGCACTCGTGTAATAGTTTAAAGAAGAATCTGTTAAGAAAAGTGAAACAATAGAAAAGCTAGTAACCTCACTACAGGCTGTAGTAGAAAATTTCCAAACAGAAACACAAAAATCAAATACTACAATAGCAGAATTAAACAACACTATGAGGGAACAGCACGATGCTATACAAGAACAGAGAAAGAATCAAAGAGAAGAAAATCTAAATTAGTGAGCTAGAAGACAGATATATAGATTCCAACCTAAAAGAGGAACAAGTAACAAAAAATGCAATAGATTAAGAAAAGCTTGAGAAGAATGTGAGATCCAATTAGGAGGAACAACCTATGTCTTATAGGGATTCCAAAAGAGGGAAAAGCAAAGAGCAAACCCACAGAGAGAATAGTCCAAGAGCTCCTGCAAGAGAACTTTCCTCAGTCTCTAAAGGAGGAAAAGATACTGATTCAGGAAGCATAAAACAAAACAAAAACAAAAAACCCAGCTTGGAGAGATCCTGAAAACTCCAGCATATTGTAGTTCAGATATCTAACATCAATGACAAGGAAAAAATACTAAGAGCTACTAGGAAAAAGGAAAAAAAAAAGGTTAATTATATGCAAAGCGTCAGCAATTAGAATAAACTCAGATTTCTCAGCAGAAACCATGCAGACAAGAAAACAATGGAGTGATGTATACAGAGTACTAGAGGGAAACTAATTGTCCACCTGGAATCTTGTACCCAGCAAAATTATCACTCAAATATGATGGAGAAATAAAATAATTCTAAAACAGAGAGAAATGAAATAATTCACAAAAATATGATCACTACTACAAAAATGCACAATGAAGTATTATGGCAAAAAACAAACAGCAGCAACAACACACAACCTGAAACCAACATACAAAACAATTCCTCACAAAAACCAATACACATCTATCAACACCCAAAGCAAGGAAATAACACAGAAAAAGCAAAGAAACTAGGAACAATAACTTACAAACACACACATATATAAACCAATATAGCAGTACCAAATGCATACATATTAATTATTTCACTGAATGTTAATGGGCTAAATGCATCACTAAAGAGACAGAGAGTAGCAAAATTGATAAGAAAACAAAATCCATAAATATGCTGCCAACAAGAAACACACCTCACAAACTGAAAACAGAGGCTGGGCAAAAGTATACCAATCAAACAGAAACCAAAAGAAATCAGGAGTAGCAATATTAATTTCTAAGAAAATAAGACTTCACGGCAAACAAAGAGAGATTAAAAAAGACACTATTTAATGAAAAGGGGAGCAATAGCTCAGGAAGCCATAACTATAATAAACACATATGTACCCAATGAAAGACCCTCGAAATACATCAATCAAATCCTCACAGAGTTGAAAAAGAATATAGACACATTGAAGACAATAATAACAGGAGACATTAAAATATCACTCTCAAGAAAGACAGAAAGAGCACCAAGAAAAAAACTGAACAAAGACATAAAAAAACTCAATAACTCGATCAACAAAAATGATCTCAGATATATACAGAAAGCTCCATCCAACAAAATACGGTCTTTTCCAACACAGATGAAATATTATCAAAATAGACCACATACTAGGCCATAAATCATGCCTCCACAAATTCAAAAACATTGCAATCCTCCAATCAATCTTCTCAGACCACAAAGCTATAAAATTATAAATCAACATAAGAAGCATAAAAACAAACACATTGAGATTGAACAACCTAACAGTGAAAAATGACTTGATAATAAGGTAAATGAAGGAGAAAATTTTAAAATTCCTTAAGACAAAGGAGAATGATAAGAAAACATATTAAAGCCTTAGGGAAATAGCAAAAGCAGTAATCAGAGGCCAATTTACAGCTATCAACACATGCATTAAAAAAGAGGAGAAATCTAAAATCAACACCCTAACACAATACCTTCAAGATACCTAGGAGCACATCAGCCACTAAAATTCATACAAATACTGAAAAGCTCAACATACCCATAACAAAAGAAGAAAGAGAGCAAGACCCGACAAAGATTGAAAATTATAGACCAATATTCTTCATGAACATAGATGCTAAAACCCTAGACAAAATCCTGGCCAATAGAATACAGCAGCATATCAAAAAAATAATTAACTAAGATCAAGTGTGACTCATTCAGATGCAGGGATAGTTCAATATTTGAAAACAATTAGTGTAATCCACCACATAAACAAGACAAGAAAAAAATCACATATGATCATATCAATAGATGCAGAAAAGGCATTTCACAGTATTCAACATGCATTTCTGTTCAAAACACTCAACAAACTAGGAATAAAAGGAAAATTCCTCAGCATATTAAAAACCATCTATAAAAGTCAGCAGTCAACATCATGCTCAATGGGGAAAAGTTAGAAACATTCCCACTGAAAACAGGAATCAGGCAAGGATGACCCCTATCACCACTCTTATTCAACATCGTGGAGGGAGTGTTAGCTAGAGTCGTCAGACAACAAAAAGAAATCAAGAAAATACAAATAGGCAGAGAAGTGAAACTCTCACTATTTACAGATGATATGCTATGATCCTATACATAGAAAACACAAAAGTCTCCACCAAAAGTCTGCTGGAATCACTTGACAAAGTAGCAGAATTCAGGGTTAATAAACATAAATCCACCAAATACCTATATGCCAATGAAGAGAGCTAAGAAAAGAGGCATTGAGAAATTAATATTAGTCACTACCACAAGACAAAAGATGAAATACTTAGGAATAAGCTTAACTAAACTAAGACCTATGGAACACTACTACAAGAAACAAAAATGGACCTACATAAATGGAAGAATATTCCATGTTCATGGATAGGCAGACTTAATATTGTGAAAATGACTACTACCTAAAACAATCTACAGATTCAATGCAATACCAATTCAAATATCAAATAAATTCTTTATTTATATAGAAATTACAATGGGAAAAAAAACCAATTACTACTTTCATATGGGCAGGCAAAGACCCAAGATAAGCAAAGGATTTCTTAAAAAGAAGAACGAAGTAGGGGGCCTACCGCCATCTGAACTAAAAATTTACTACACAGTCTCAGTAGTTAAAAACACCAGGTACTAATACAACAAGCGATATTTAGAAAAATGGATGATAACAGAAAACTCTGACATAAATGTGCCAGCCTACAGGCAACTAATCTTCAAAAAAGGACCTAGAAATATCCAGGGGGACAAAGGCAACCTCTGAGATAAATTGTGTTTGGAGAAAGTGGGTTTCCATAGGCATTCATTCCATAGACTGAAACAAGACCCAAATTTCTCCCCATGCACAAAAATGAACTCAAAATGCATTAGAGACCTACATGTAAACTCCAGAGCTTTCAGGACCATCAATGAGAAATTTGCAGCAAACTTAAGAAACAAAATATGACTGTAGGACCTACAGACACTACCAAGTATAGCAAAGGAGGCACACACAGAAAAAGACAAAATATATGCCTTGGACATGCTGAAATTACGTGCCTTATGCACATCAAAAGACTTCATCAGGAGAGTGAAAGGAGAGCCCACAGATTGGGAAAAAATAATTTACCGATGATACATCGGACAAAGGGCTAAATACTAAAATATTCAGAACTTTTACAACAGCTCAATAAGAAAATGATAAGAGACCTAATTATAAATGGGAAAAAGACATGAACAGACAGTTCGCCAAAAATGAAGTACAAATGGCTAACAAACACATGAAAAAATGCTCATGATCACTAGCCATTAGAGAGATACAAATTAAAACCACATTGACATAGTACTTTAGACCCACAATGCTAGTCCAAGTCAAAACAGCAAAAACCAACAGATGCTGGAGATGATGTGGAGAGATTGAAGCTTGTTTACATTATTGGTAGACTTGTAAATAGATACAACCACAATGGAAAACGATATGGCGATACTTAAAGCAATTGGGACATGATATCCCACATGATCCAGCAATACCACTATTAGGCAAATACCATAAAGAACTAAAGGGCCCAACATGAGTGGATATATGCTCTCCCACATTCATAACTGCACAGTTGCTAATAGCAAGAAACTGGAAGCAGCCCTAAAGCCCAAGAGTGGAAGAATGGATAAACAAACTATGATTCATACACACAATAGAAAACAATGCATCCCTAAAAAGCAATGATGAGGCCATGAAAATAGCACGAAATGGCAGGACCTGGAAACCATTGTGCTGACTGAAGTAAGCCTTTCACAAAGGACAAATATTGTATGAGTTGAATATTATAAGAAACCAATTAAACAAATCTTAGCAACCAATTCCTGAACAAAAGGCAAAAGGGCTACCTATGGCCATGAACCATATATCACTTCCCTTTTGCACACTTCATAAGAGCCAACTTAAATTAGGAGACCTCACTTTGTCTGGGGTAACGGGTGATAACCAGCCACTTGAGGCTGAACATCATCTAGACAAGGCTGGGGCAGTATCAAGGGAATGGAGATCCTTGCCAGAAATCAGCTAATCAGGGGAGGGGAGCATCTACATTTTAGAGGAGACACTGATCATTCTGTTGGTGAGTATGGTGAATGATGGGGGAGAAGTAACCTCACATCGGGAAAAGGTGCTAAAAAATGATTGTAGTGAAACTAGGGAGAATATGGAACAGATGTTATGTGCCTGGGTAGCTCCTATGAATACGTTTCTACCCAACCCTTAGTGAACCATGGCATTGATTAAATAGCATGATGACCTTGGATGCTGACCAGGCAGACAGCATGGCATATTGCAGGGGTTAAAAAGACTTAACATAGAGGTCTTGCTGAATGAACTGAGCCCTGTCTTGATGTTGCCTGCACCCTTGGAGTGAGAACTCATCCAGATGGGAGAAAAGCAGAGAATGGCTGCCACGGGATTGTGGAAGTGGCAGTCATTGGATTTGGGGAAAATACTGGCTGTGGGGGGAGGGGGTACCCAATGGACAGCCACCTAGAATTACCATATATTTAGTACGTTGGTGGCCCCCCTCCCCTAGTGACATGACAAGTTTTGATCTACTGGGTATGGATCTGCCTTGAAAGAACTGATCCAGTGTCTTCCCCTGTCACCAATCCCCATATATCAGTTAAGCAGGACTCAAAAGAACAGGAGATTGAAACATGTGGGGCAAGAACTCATAGGCTGTGGCTTAAGGCAGATCCATACTTCCATCGACTCCTAATGCCAATAGTGCCCAGAGTGCTGTGTCATTTGGAAAATTGCTATCACCAGTGAAATCATCTGTACCCCAGGGGGATGATGGGCACTGTCTTACTTTTTTGTTCTTATGGGGTTTTGCTTGCTTGCCTTTAGTTAGCTTACTGCAAGTTTGGTTGTTTGATTGTTTGTTGGTTGATGTGTTCCTGTAGCTGGTGTAGTTAGTCCTATGGGGGTTTTATTTTGTCAGAACACAACCACCAAAGTAAACCTCCGTTGTGCTTGTCCATGGACAAACACGTGAATTCTGGCTCCTACTTAACTCTAGTCCCAATTCAAGTACAGTGAGTTCTGTTAGCATGACCCTGCTAGATACTCGCCTTCATGAAAGGGTTATTGAAGATACAGGTGCTATACAGCAAAGTATGGTGAAGAGAGCAGATGGTACCCAGCTATCAATTGGAATAGTGTCTGGGATCTTAAAGACTTGAATCCAAACAAGCAGCCATCTAAGCAAGGAATCAACTAAGTCCACATGGAAGAATTTGTGTGATCCAAAGATGACAATAACAAAATTCAAATATGGTGAAGGGAAAAGGTACAGAGCTAAAATTGGGAATTCAATTTGTGGAATGCTCTGTTGGACAGTGGGCGCCCAAAGCCCATCTCCAGAGTAACTAGTCAGATGAGGCCTCTGGCAAATCCTGTCTTGCCACAGGCAAAGGTCTGGACATATGTCATTATAATCCTGATCATGCTGGATCAAGCTTGATACTGGATCAGTTGACCTCCCTCTAGTCCCAACCAGCGTTTGTTCAAGGTACAAGGATCTCTGACTTGTTCAACGACAAACATGTCTTGCTTAGCTTTTAAAATGTTGATGGTGGCCTTTTCTTTCTTACTTGTTTTTTATCTTTGTATTCCTATTGTCTTATCCTTATTACTTTATTTCATTTTTGTTTCTGTTGGGGTTACCAGCTTATGAAGCGCCGTAGGAGTAGATGCATAGAGAAAACTAATGCAAAAGCCTTTGAGGACTTTGGGGGTTTGATTTTGGGTGGTGGTGGGAAAGACAGGGAAGGTGAGGGGATTTGGGGAGTAAACAATGAAAGCAGGAGTGGGAGGGAGCACTAGAACTGAATGTGATTACACAATTCATTTAAAGGCAATTTAATCATGGGGGGAAAATGAAAGAAAATGTGCTAAAATTGATTGTGATAATTATTATTCTATTCTTGATAAAATTGAATGATTGAATTATATTTTATGTGGAAAATGCACCAGTAAAACTATAAACTAAATTTTTAAAAAGAATTGCAGCCTTGAACCCTTCCCCCACCCTCCATCACCACACACATACACACATGCCCATACACAATGTAAAGGGGTAAAAAAAGAGAGTAAAAAGGCTTGGTGGGTGGAGGCATGTCTGACCTCTGTCTTATAATTAGTGTTGGATGCAGGAGACGGTCAGATTTTACCCCATGTAATTTCCTTCTGTTTATACATGTTGAGCCCATGTAAAAAAATGAAATAAAGCACAGTCCTGGTCATCTTCATAATTTGTTGGCGATCAAACTGTGATTATCCATAAAATTTTCATGGGCTGATTTCTAAAACTGGGTCAGTAGGCCTTTCTTCCTTGTACAGCTTACTTAGCCTGAAAGTTTTACTAATGAACTTGGGTCTTCTCTATGGAGGGCCAGAGTTCTAACACTGACCTTCACATCCCTCTTACAATATGTCTATGGATATTTTTGTAGCATCTTCTGTCATTTTTAATGTGCATTTCATATAAAATGATATGAGTTGTGCATATAAAAATGGGAGAACTGAAGAAAACATGGCAAAATATCCACATAGATTAGATCTAAATGCAGCACTTAGAGCACCGACTTCAGTGATAATTAGCTTGAGGTAAAATACCTTGACAGGAACAGTAGCTTACAAAGAAGAAAGCTAAAGTACCACTTTCCAAACACTCTTTGAAACATTTCCAACCTGGCTGTGTCCATTACATAATCTCCTGCCAACTTGAGTGAAAGGGTGGAGTCTAGCCTGTGAATCAGGTCATAACCAGTGAGGCCTCTGTGTCGGCATCACCTTCTCCTGAGGATTCTGGGAACACTAGTCTTCCCCCCTGGAGGTGGGGCACACACTCTCTTCCTCACATTCCTGTTGACAAGACACATGGTAACACACTAACGGAGCCAGAGCCCAGGAGCTGGAGGAGCCACTTGGAGACCCACACCAGTGCTGATATGCTTCTGTCACCACTGGATCTACAAAGCTTTCTACCCACTGGCCTGTGATCTTCCTGCATTCGGCATCATTTCATGCTTGTGTGACTCTAAAGAGGAATTTATGGACAAGTATCAGACATATGGGCTAATATCAGGCTGGATCTGGACTGGGCTGGGATGTTTCTTACTATACAATTGCTCTTTGATATAAAGTTATATCTTACACATAATAAAATAAAATAATGGGAGCAGTGTCGTACAGCTCACAGTTCCCTGTGACTACACTCAGGGAAGAGACAACCTGTAGCATCAACCAGCCAAAGCTAATTGCTGTACAATGGAAGGCATACCTATTTCTAATCTTTTCACCAATTACTATCCTAGCAGTCACCCCCACAACACTCTACTGTGGCTGAGTTTGAGAATTCATTGCAATAGTCATCTAGAAGTCCAGACATTATCCATGATTAACAGACATATTAAGGAAGCTAACAGATTACAGTTCAGGTAAGAAAAGCTCCCTCTGCTCCATAAAACTCTCGACTTCTCTGCCAAGTTCAACAATTCTTGCAATGATCTCCCAGATATTACTAACAGTTAAGGGGATTCTTATGAAAGTAACAGGTTATGATTCGGGATTAGGAATGTCTGAAGACACAGTTCTTCAATCAGGACAGCTCCTTCTCAGCCATGCCTAGAGATAGGTCTCTCTCTGGCCTTTAGCCTCTCAGTCTCTCTGCCCTTTGGGCCTCAGGGCATCTTGAGCCTTCCCAGCCACTCTGCTCAGGAAAGAATCACAAAGTTCTTTAGCTCTGCCAATAGTTCTTCACTCTGCAGGAAGTTTCCTTGTCTCTTCTGAGCTTTTACTCTTGGTCGGTCTTCAAAAGATTTGGTGTCTTTCTTCCTTATCATTCATTGTCTGTAGGCTTGAAAAAAATAAACATAATAATATGTTTTAAGAATTCTCAAACCCGAAGTCGTTGAGCTTGGCTTGTCAAGGACATGGACACTGAGCTTCTGAGAATGCCATTTGTCGTATCTTGCAAGCTCATTGAATTGCTTGTGTCAAAACTTTTTCTATGCGTGTCTAGTAAGGCTGCCAACTGTGGATTGTTAAAATAAAAATGACAACTCTAAAATCAGCCACAAATCTTTGAAAAACCTTTCTCTCTATTTGAACATTTTTATTTGAGATGTAAATCTTTTTATGGGGGGGTGGGGTGCAGGGAGACTGGGCTTGGCAGGACTATTGTCCTGAGAGGATGCTGAGAAAAAAACATGTGCCATCTCCCCTGGTGGAGGAGGACTGTCTTTAACTGTCTCTTTCCTGGGATTCATAAATGGATTTCTGCCTCATCTTGCAGTAAATCTGAGACCAAAAGAATTCATAGGGTCTCCTAATGCACATAATGCAACATGACTGATGAAATGTGGCAGGCACAACCCAATATCTAGTTTTCTGAAAACCACACTGAAATGAACCATCCTGGCCTGAAAGTTAAAACAATACACAGACTTGAACCACCACCAAAAGTTATTTTCCTTGATTCAGCCGTATTCTCAGGCACTTTGCAATTTGTATTACAAAACACTATCTGTGTATTTTCTGATGGCAGGTGACAGCTACTGTTTATTCCCAGAAACTCAAATTAATGGTTTTGTTAAATCGACTCTCACCACTGCACACATAAGTCATCCCCTGGGGATCTGTCTAAAGGTCTAAGCCAGTTTCATGTACTTCAAAATGATTGCTCTTAAGCAAACAGCAAGAAAATTGGTTACCTGAATTTTGAAAGTCAATCAAGGTGCTGCCTGCAAGGACATCAGAGGGTCAGAAGAAATAGGTATAAAATAGGAATCAACTTCATTGGCCCTTCTCTAGCATAACAGCGATGGTGGTGAAATGGACCAGTGATGCCAAAGACAATGAAAAAGACAGGAATTAAGAACCCTTTCATTCCAGTGTAGTCCTTTCCTCTCTCTCAGTCTCAGGTTTCCTCGATGGGACACTTGATTCTAGCTTCATGCTTACTGCTTCCCTGCATGGGTCTGAAATGACATTCTGCGTGGGAAAACATTCTGTAGATGGTAAAACACCATACATATGCATATAAGGGATCCAATTACTTTCAACCTTGACTGCATTTTTCATTTTCAAGCAGTTGCTTTCAGCTCAGTGAAGGAAACAGAATGAACCACATCTGACCTCACAGGGTTAGAGAGTGTCTGCCAAATGAGGGGCCCATTGGAGACAGCGTGTCTTCTAAAGCTGTTGTGAAAAGCACATGACAAAATTGGATACAAAATCACACCGCAAAGTTAAAGAGATGGAAGAAAGATCAAATGTGATTATGTCGTATAGTATTTTGACTGCTTTTCTGAACAAGTTACCTTCTATTATATATTGACGAAAGAGGAGCGGAAACACACCAGTTCAGAGCAACAAGGCCTCGGGAAATGAGTGGAGGTCTTATTTAAGTGGGTTAGATATGAGTTCCTTATTGGGATCTTTCAAGCAGAAGTATCACTTATGGTTGCGTTTCGATTGTATCTATGTTGCCGGAAAACTTGCCACCATCCTCACTTTCATTATTTTATTGGGAACTCTAGAAGAGGGTTGATAAAACAAGCAGGAAGTCGGTATTTATGATTTGGAGATTCCAAAGAGAACATGGGAAGGAAGCTGTCAAATTTAACTGGTGGCAAGTATCTTACTTTGGGTGAAAATGATGCGTAGTCTTTGACTATATGGATTCCCAAACTACTAGCCTATCTAAAATCAGCAACATCGATTTGTAAATAAAAAAAAGAACACAAACAGGTTATTGCAAAACCATATATCTACCTTTAAGTGTGTTGAAAACTAAAAAAGAAAAGCCCACTTTGACAGGGAGCCCATTCAGAGCCAAGTAAAGCCTTTGTCAGACAGCGGAGCAGCAGGAAGAAATGCTCGGGATCACTGGTCTAGAGGCAGAAACTGAACTCCCACGGTGGCTTATCCGACACAATAAGGATGTTTGTTACCCTTTTTCTTTTCTATCCCAGGGAGCATACTTTCAACAGCACAAAGCCCCATGGAAAGGCACACTCTCTGGGTTATACTGATATACTATTCAGAGAGTGGCTTCATTTTCTTCAATGATGAGTTTGCGCTTGATTGTTTGTTTTTTGGGCTGACCACTAATTAGATTTTCATATACAAAAGGAATTTTGACTCCTCTCCCCAAAGACACATATGGAAACATTTTGCATGCTTTAACATGGGTCTCTCAACATGGTGTCCACGGTCCCTAGGAAGGGTCAGAGAGTCACTTCAAGGGAAGTCTCGGGTCCCTCTGAAGTTTTATTGCATAGGTGTTAATATACATGTACTACTAACTGGAAGGTTGGCAGCGTTCCCTGATCCAGCATCATCATGGAAGAAAGGCCTGGCAATCTGCTTCCAGAAATTCAGAACCATGAAATTCCCTAAGGAGCGGCTCTGCTTTGCACATATGAGGTTGCCATGAGTTGGAATGAACTCAACAGCCAACTGTAACAATAAGAACATAGCACATGTGAGCTCCTGGTGGAGCAAAGTGTTACTGTCTTCAGGTGCTGACCAAAAATAAACAAACAAATAAATAAATAAAGGTAAGCGTTTAGAGGCACCGTGGACAAAAGACTTGGAGATTATATAAAAGGAAATGACCTGGGGGTGTTGTCAGACCATCTCTAGCTTCCCAAGAGGGAAGGGAAATTATTAGTATCAGTGTTTCAAGGTGAATACTGATGAGACTGAGGTCACACATGCCCCAGCCTACCTATTCTGACATCAGTTGTCCCTTCCACGGCACTACCTGCTCATATGTTAATTTCAATAATTCATTCCAATGACCACACAGAACTCACTGAGAAGACTTACAATTATGGGGTTTACTAAAGACAGTAAAAGGTTAAACATTCTCAGGACACAATTATTTGAGCAAGATATCTCTTTCTCAGCCATACTGGCAGGCAGGCTTCACTCTGGTCTTTGGACTTTTGACCGTATGGCCCAGCGGCATCTAGACTGCTTGTGTACAGTGGCAAACCTCTTACAGGGCTGCCAAAAGTGTCCAGAGTATATGGCTTTCCACAACATGCCTCTGTCCAAATACACTCACTTCTAGTTCAATGGGTAAGCAAAGTTAGGTCCCCCAATTTAGTGCCTGGAATAAGCCCATTCCACAAACCAGCCTTGCTCCCCACAGGCATTCAGCTTTATTTTCTCCGTGGTCTGGGAAGTCTACCCATCACTCTGTTCCTTGCTCTCGTTCTTGATCTATTGCTGCCACTCTTCTGGTATCAAGCTGCTGTCTCCTGGAGCAAGAAGATTCAATGCACAGTATCTCAGGATCCATAGGACTTGTTCCACTCTTGTATCTTTTCTCTTGCTCATAGTGAAAGATGAGCTTTCTGCTTCTGAGCTGGGTTATTTCATACCTAGATGAATGGCAATCCCATTTAACCCTGCTAATAAACATTCCCTGCTAAATCCATAATCTTATTAATATCACCTTACTTTCTTTTACCCAGACCTAACAGGAAAATTGGTTTGTGGGAGTTACAAAGACGACAGCTAGAAAAGCCACATTAAATGGTACACCACACTGTAAATCCTCTGGAGCACAGTTCTACTGTAACCACATGGAGTTCCTGAGTAAGAATTGACTTAATGGCAAGTGCTTTTATTATACATTGTGATTGTGTGTGTGTGTGTGTGTGTGTGTGTAGAATCCATGTATGTGCTCGAAGTACAAAGAGATTCGGAACCCACGTTTTTATTCTTACTGAGAGATAGTCATTCATAACCTATATCTCATTATAATTTTCCCCTATTTTTGGATGAATGGAAGGCCTGTAGCATACTTAAACTGAACAGTCCATTCTCAGAAAATGTATTCTTTAAGAGTTTGTTCCCACAAAGGTTGCTGTTTTTTCAAATTTCTATTCTGTTTATTCTGATCCTTGGGCAGACACTGAACTATCAATATTTCGGATAGCAACCAGAGCATTCCATTTAATTTTTTTGATCCATTAATAAAAAGATCATAATATTGTTCAGTGGAGAAAGAGCCCCCCCCCTCCCCCAAAAGAGGAAAGTTAAGCTTTTCATTTGCTGTAGACTAGTAACTGGATAATTCATTTTGTCGTGTTACTCGGTGAGCACGCTCTGATAACAATCTTCCAATGATGGCAGTGGGGAGTCCCCATGCTGCCCCATTGACAGAGGTCTTAACCTCCCTAGGTACATGTCTCAAACCTGATCTGGTGGGTTCTCAATTCCATGTCTGTAAAATTCATATTCTCTCTTTGTTAAGTAAATAGTGCTTAAAAAATCCCCCTTGGTTCTTAAATTCTAGAACTGGTACTTTCATTCTAAAGAGCTATCACTCCTTCCATTATCTACTTGCTAAATAATACACTTGCGTAAATCAAGGCATGTTTCCAGGGAAGCAGCCGAGTCCAGACCAACAAATAGGCCCATCCAGAGATATTGCACAGCAGACAGACAGTGTTTCTCATTCTTCATCACAATAATCAAAATGTCTTCTTAAAGTTGGAAGGATTTGAAAAATGCCATTGTTTGAATCATTTCTTTTTGTTTGTTTGATGGGATTATATGCAAAATCTTCAGCTTTCCTTGCCAGTATACATATAAATGGCTGCAAAAGTCTACCACTTAATGTCGTGGAATATTTTAATTACTTTAGTATTTCTCTATATTTAATTTACATTAGGAATAACTCTTTTTTCTTTCCATCGAAAGAATTTAGTCTTTTTGATTTTCATTATTTTTTAATCTTCCATGAAATTCCTTTAATTAACAACTCATGAGTAGAATTACTTTAAAATTAAATAGAAAAATGGTGGTTAGTAAGGTTTTTTTTTCACTAATCTTGTTCTAGGGAGAACAGATACCAACATTCAAATATATTTTTTATATATTTATTAACTTTTAAGAGGACGAAAGCAAAGATGGATCATCTAAATGAGGGAGGCCATTAAATGTAGCCATAATGGTGTCCAAGGATTCGCAGAACTGCAGCCACGTAATTAGGATCTGAAGAGCAACAGAAACTCCCCAAGGCATGATTGACAGCAGATCAAGTGACCACGATTGCACGTGAGATTACAGAAGTAGGAAAGGGACAGCAATTGGAACACAGACAGCATTGCCGATAGACAACCTTGCAAAATTGGTTCAGTACCCTCCAACCACAGCAGTCAGGGCATGTCCCATGACTATGTGACCCAAGTACCCCAATTTCCATCAAGCAAGACCCTGAATT
Source organism: Tenrec ecaudatus (assembly GCF_050624435.1). Lineage (NCBI taxonomy): Eukaryota > Metazoa > Chordata > Mammalia > Afrosoricida > Tenrecidae > Tenrec > Tenrec ecaudatus. The sequence continues at coordinate 42,798,747 of NC_134547.1, forward strand.
CAAGGCTTCCCCTCCCTGATCGGTCTCGAGGGTGGGACACTTTGCAAGAGGGCAAAGCTTTCCACATTGCTGGTCAGTGGCTCTGAAGAGCTCCATGGAGACCAAATGTATGCGGAGACTTAAAATTGGGTTCGGGGCTCTCGTAAACCACAACCTTCGGCAAACCCGGTGCTCAGAATTGAAGCTCTAACACAAGTTTAACAGAATCAACTTCCCATTAAGTTTCTCTAAAGAGATGAGTAGGACAACGTTCAAAAAGAAAAGATGTCCACCAGAAACTGCCCTTGTCCATGTAAATAGTCATCGATTAAAAGGAAACATGTGCTTGATCATTTATTTCTTAGTTCCATCATGTATAGGTAGGTGGTTTGGTGTGTACACATGCCCTGTATTGGTGTGAAAATACATCTATGGTTGCATTCCTGGTCAAAATAGCAAACAAATGATCATTTTTACACAGCTTTAATGTTTGATCATAGTTTATATTTTCTTTAAATTCACATGTCTGTCTGTATACATATATACATACATGTTTACTTTTGATAGACACATATAAATAGATATAGTTCATCTGAAATCTCTCTCTCTTTCTCTTTTTGGTTTTCATGTAAAACCAGAAAGTTTCCTTAACACCTCAAGTTTAAATATCAAAATTTTGCAGGCTTTATGCAAATAGCAAGGGGGTTAAAAAGCAGGAGGGGTTTTTTTTAGCATACATTATCCTCAAAAGCATCTTATCTAGAGCTGACCTCATTGGCTGGAGCCAGTTTCTCTGATGCATTGTGCTTGATTTGGTGTGTCACCTGTCTCTTGTTTGTCTATAGATTAGCACAAAAATGTCATTGCAAACTAAGTGAATAGGGCACAGCCTCAGCACCTGCCACTTTTAAAACTCTTTAGAAGATTCCCTTGTTTATTTTGTAGGCACCCAGGGGGGCTCTTAAATAACTGCATTGAAACAAACAATACTGGTGATGACTAAGGAGGCTTTTCACATGAAAATTCACTTCAGAAAAATGTTTTGCAGATGTACTGAAGAAAACTGTATCACTAAGAACCACTCAAAATACTTTGGTGGACCAAAACACCTTTATATTTCTTCTGGCAGACTGCCAAGTTCACTGCCAGCTTGAAAAGAATTCTATAGCTGCAGGCTAGAGCAGAAACTGCAATGATTTAAAAGAGAATTGGCTACAGTAAGAACGATAATGCCCTATATCGTTAAAATGCAACTGGCATCTTAGCCTCCCTACAGCTCTTTGAAAATGTGCTTACTCTTCAACTATTTACAAGGAAAAATGCAGACAATTGAAATCACAGAAAATAAAAATTATTTTAAAAGGCTGAGAAGAATTTACCAAATGATTTATCAGCAATGCTTATAAAATAATAACCTGCTCTCAAGTATTAAATGAGTAAGAAATCTATGTGGAAATTATGCTCATTATGAAACTCACCCATCCAACATGAGCCATGCTTGGGCCGGCTAAATTAATGAATGCAGATAAACACAAAAACAGTTGGCTTAACATTAAAATGTGAACACAAGAGGACAGCGCACTGGCATGATCAGAAACTAAGAGCTCTTGGGTTACTTTTCTCTCCTGAGTGATTTTGAAGAACTAAGATTTGGTCTGACAAGCTAAGACAAAGTACAGAAACTTCATGAACCAAATTAAAAGGTATTGGCTGGGTGTTTATACAGAAAAACCAACAGGAGCACTTGTGCAGCAACTTAGATTTATAAAAAGCAGCAAGAACATGCCATTAGCTTTAGCACCCAAGATGTTATACCACCATCCCTTATTTTTCCCTTTATATAAGAATGAGTAAAATTCTCTTCCAAGTGCCTAGAAATACCTCTCCATTTCCGTTCGCTCTCATGAATGCACATTGGGGAAGTCAAGGATGATTTGCTAGAAATCCAACTTGGGAGCAGTGAGAAGAAGAACTCAACTTAGTACATCAGCCTTCTCCTGTTTGCCCAAACGGAAATAAGTCAAGCCTGGTACCTACCCTCAAGGGGCTTAATGCACAAGGCACACCAATGTGTAAATACATACTATTGGCCAAAGTTAAAAAGTCTTCCCATGGACATATGTAACAAGGGAGTGAGGCAGAGATCAGACGATATGTACAGAAAGTCCATATCATTAAATCAAAACTGAAGGATAAAAGACTTTGGGCAATTCTTACCCAAACTTCACATTTCTAGCTTCAAAGGCACCCCCATCTCTCAAAAAAGGAATGGATTCTTACCCCACCATGTACCTGCCACCAATAAGGAATGTTTTACCAAACAGTCACCTGTGACACATAACAGTCTTGATTAAAATAACCAAGCAAAGATAATATAATTTGAAATGCAATTATGATCTTCCCTTGCTGACTTCAACTTCCATTTGTTGTTCAGTACTGTCGAGTCAGCTGTGACTCATCCAGACCTATTAGAGAGCGGGAGAACCTTGGTCTGATCATGCGCCATCCTCACAATCGCTGCTCCATTTGAATCCTGTTGCAGCCACAGCATTGTGTTGAGGGCTTTCTCTTGGTTCCCGACCCGCTCTTTTACCAAGTACGCTGTCCTTCTCCAAGGACTGGTCCCTCCTGGTGATGTGTCCAAAGTCCATGGCTATACTTATTCCAAGACATATGTGTTTATGACACTGGAAGTCCAATATTAATATGCTTACTCTTCTTTACCGCCACCAATTCTTCTTTCGTCTTCCTTATTGTGACCAATTTCCATTTGCATTTAAAATGACTGAAATACCATGGCTTATGTCAGGTGTACCATACTCTTCGAAGTGCCAGTGTTGTTCTTTTAACACTTTCAAGAGATCATTTGCAGATTTACTCAATAAAACGTTGCTTGATTTCCTGACTGTTTCCAGGAGCATTACTTGTGGATCCAAGTAAAATGAAATATTTAACAACATCAATATTTCCTCTGTGTATCATGATGTTGTTTACTGCTCTAGCTGTGAAGCTTTTGTTTCCTTTACAGTAAGATATATGTCAGACTACAGACGGTATGAGCCCAGGCAGTGTAATGGTTACGAGTTGGGCTGTAATCTGCATGGTAGGGCGTTTGAAACCACCAGCAGCTACTCAGGAGAAAAGCCTGGACTTTCTACTCCTGTAAAGAGGTACAGTCTCAGAAACCCATGGGGGTCGCTCTGAGTCAGTGCTGACTCATTGGCTGGATGGCAGTGAAGGAGAAAAGCTGTAGTCTTTGATCGTCTTCAGTGAATGCTTCACGTGTTCTTCTCTTCCAGCAAGGTGTGTCATTTGCACACCCCCACATTGTGAAGGAGTCTTCCACCAATCCTGACGCCGTGGTCTTCTTATATCCCAGCTTCTTCAGTTAATCGCTTGGCGTTGACATTGCAGGAAATGGGTGAGAGTTTACCCTGCTGCACATCTTTTCTGATTTAAAACCATGCAGTTTCCTTTGTTTTGTTTGAGTGACTGTTTCTGGGTCCATGCACATACACGCACAATGAACTGCTCTGCAATTCACATTCCTCACAATGTTATTCATACTTTGTCCTAACACACACACTCAGATGTCTGTGGATAGCCAGTGAATCACAAGTAAACAGCTTTCTGGTAGCTGCTAAATCTGTCTCTCTCCACTGGACTCATCTCCTAACTTCAGACTCATAAGTTTGACTTCTTTCTTGATAAACGTTGTATGTTACCCTGGCACCTCCATCTCAGCATGTCTCAAAATATGCTTATCATCTCCTTGACCGATTGCCTTTGAGTCCATTCTGTCTCAGAGAGTTTCCAACATTGCAGTCTTTAAGGAAGCAGAATGCCACATCTTTCTTCCAAAGAGTTGAGGTTAGTTTTGAAATGCTAAACTTTCAATTAGCATCCAAGTACTTTAAACACTTCAGCACCACCGGGGCTTCTTATTAGCCTCCTGAATCTTCCTAACCTAGGTAGGAATCCATTTCACTCTTTCAGTCAGTTAACCAGACAGTTTTCTTAGGCTAATTCTTGGGTGTCATTGTTCACATCCCCTTCTGTCATGACTCCCACTCTCATAGCCCATGAACTTATTGAATCTAGTTCTGCTAATTCCACCTCTGTGAAATTTTGAATATATTTCCTCTTGCTTCCACCTCTAATTGGTATACTATTCAAAACTACTGACATTCACTACATCACCACAGTCGTCTCCTTTCCTTTCTTGTTCTCATCCTTTACCTTGTGTGCACATAAATGATCCTTTCTGAAATGGCCTATCAGAAATCTCTCAAAAACTGTCCACTAAACAAAAAAAATGGTCCACTGGCCACACAACAAAGGCCTACACCCTTTCTTAAAACAGAAACATTATATTCTAGTGCATAAACCTCTCTATATATTCATTCACCCTACAATTCAGTGCACATACCACAATAAACACTGTTTTTGTCTCAGAAAAGCACAAACTGATTTAAAAATCCTTTTCCAACTTCCTTGAGAGCCCGCTTATTCTGGTGCTGCAAATTCGGCAGATTGTGACTTCTTCATGAACTAGCTTAGGTATTATTGCCCTCACTTACCCAGGTCTTAGCACATCCATATCTCATTTGAATGGCCCACTTACTGGATTGCACTTCCAAATAGATTATTAGTGCCCCCAAATCAGGGATTATGTCTTCTTTTCTAGATTAGCCTGAACACATAGTAGGTGATGAGGTTTATTTTTCAGTTGGATGAATACATGCACCACATGGTGTGGCCTGCAAAAATATACTTCTGCAATGCTAAATTCCATTTTTTATCCTCATAGGTCAAAATTATAGTTTCAAATATATTATCTTAGAAATCACATTTGAAAAAATAGCTATGTTTCACATTATAGTTGTGAATAAATGGCATGGAGGACTACCTCTGACCTCTGGCTGTACAAGGAAGTAGGAGAATCCAACTCCTCATCTACCCAATACCTGTTGCCATGTCATGCCTCCAACATCCATCCTTCTTTACCATATTCTAACACCCAAAACCTCTATGACACTATTTTTGCTGCTGGGTGGATAATCTATTTCAATGGCTATACGGAACTGGCAGACAATACTCCCAATTAAGTGGGCTTATTAGGGAAGTTAACAGGTTGCCACAAATATGGAACAGTAAACAGTAAAGATACAGTCTTTGATCATCTGGGTACTTTAGAGAAAAAAAATCCACAGAAACTCATGTATGAGAGCTTTATATAAAGGGTAAGTGCACATCAAAAACATATCCCAACCCAGTGCTGCCCAAGCCCACAAGTCCAACATTAACCCATTAACCCATATGTCCAACACCAAATCCACAAAGTCCTCCTCCATCTCACAGAACACACACTATGATGCCAACTGCAGGAGGAAAGCCGAATCAGTGAACGTGTAAGCATCTCAGTGCTGGCAGGGGTCTCCACACAGCTGCTCCAGAACCCAGGGCTGCACTGAGGTAGATCCATGCAGCTTCTCCTTGGGGATGTCTTGCAGGAAGTCAGGCTAGCAAGCTGAAAAGGGGAACTGGTTAAAGCAGCTGCACCCTGGTGCGACCATCACAAAGGAAGAGACCTGAGAGCTAGAAAGGTGAGGCTCACCGAGCCATTTATCCTTCCACCCTTCAATTAACCCCACATGTATTTATCAGCCATGTTGGCACAATAAACTAACTACCTCACAGTCATTGGTTCATAACAGCACCTCTTCCCAGCGAGCATTCAAATCTCTTTCCAGTTCTCAGCCCCTCAGTGCCATGGTCCCATGGCCACTATCTTCATGGCCCAGGAAACCAGCTCGCTTCTCCATCTTTCGTTCTTCTCTTCTATCTCATGGCCTCTTACCTTGGCCTCTAATCTCAGCCTGGTTCCTTTGTTCTGTCCCATGGTCTCTGTGCCTCAGTTGCTGTTGCCTCTGGTCTTGGGCACTTCAGAAAGAGATCTCAAACATTCTCCAGGGGTGGCTTTTATTCCTTATTGATCCTGGGAATTCTCTCTCCACTTCTGAGATAGCTCTTATACACAGAGGAAAGACTTTCATGGAAGTATGGTTTTTGTCTTTCAGCAGCCCATATGTGAAAGGGAACAAAGGGTGTTGACTTGGTTCATGCCCTTTAGTAAGGCAGAGACTCAGAATACATCCCATCTTAATCCTGCCCATTAGAATAACTGATAACTACCTCCAAAAGGAGATCATAACCATAGGCATAGAATTAATAATACATCACATAAGGGACTATGGTTAGAAAAGGCTATATTAATTGACTATATATCACATACATACATACAATTGCACACATTGATATGAAAACTTTAGGCAGAACAATAACTACGGAAAAGTGATAAGTATGATAACACTATAAAAATGGACCCCAGAAACAGAAGAAATTCTTAATTCCAACCTTGGACAGAGTGCAATAATTTAGGTGGTCAAATATAAGTTTCAAAGTCTTACTTGGACTAGGTATCTCAGACCCCCAAATTTTGCCAGTTGACATTGACACTTTCAGGTTCAATAAGACTCACATCTAGGAATTCTTCTGGAAAATGAGAATACTCTTAAGAGTCAAGTTCCATTAAATCTCCAGGTACATTGGGACAAATTAGTTTATGGGATCACCTTCTTCTGTAGTAGGGGCCCTGGAGATAGAGGTTGAGCCTACAGAGGACAGGAGGAACAACTCCTATCTTTGATAATTGCATACTGGACTATTGCGATCCAAGTCTTCTGCTGTAAGAATTTAACTTTCCACCAATAGGTTAAATGGCAAATACTAAAACTAAAAATTGGGCAGCAAAAAAGGTTGCTATCTTGTTCGGCTTTACTTATGTATAACTGAAGTACACTTGACAGAGTATATTTTTAAAGGGTACCATTTAATCAATTTTGAAACATAAAATCATCATCACCGTCTACTTGATGTGATTGAAATTGGGAATGTTAAGATACATGTATTGAATTTCAACAAATAATAATTTTAAAAAATAACTTATTTTCATCATGCCCCCAAATTTTCAAAAACCCCTTTATCACCCCTTCCTCCCTCCCTAGCAACCACTGAGCTGATCTCTGTTGCTATTGTTTACTGTGCACTTTCTGGATTTTACATAAATGACACTTTCGTCCGAGCCATCTTTTGTTCTCCGCTTGATGATTGCATGTATTAACTAACTTTTTACTTTTAACCCATTACTTCGCCTATTGCAATCATTTCATAAAAGTGAAGGCAGTATTACCATCAACCAATACAAAGACTATATTCTCCAAATAAGGACAGTTCTTCATAATGAAAAAATGGCAAACTTGCACTGACACCGAAAAGGATCCTTAAGAAAAATTGTATAAGCCCCTCACCCCAAGTCAGTCCTTCTTCTTGCTCCGAAGGGGGAAGTGTTGCCCCTCACAAAGCCCTGTACTCCCCCTCATTCAAGGAGGGAAAAAAGCAGATCCCTCTTGAGGCTTGTCTCCATGGTAACCAGCTAGCAATTGACAATGTGGCAGCAGTTGGGCCTCCTGAAGGGTAAAATCTTCAACTGAGACCAGGCCACTGTGAGGCCTGAGAAAGGACAGCCCACCCCCAGATCACTTGGGGCCCTGGAATCCATGGGACTGCCCCTTTAATGGAAAAGCCCCTGGTGGGTTTTCAAAGTGGATGGCGAGGGGAACACGGACTTCTTGCAACCTGGCACCAGACACAGCAGAGTGGTAACACAGAAAGAGCTCCAGCCTTGCAATAAGACACAGTCCCTCTTAGGATTCACACTGCAGGGGAAGCTAATGAATCTCACTAAGGGTTTTGCATCCTGTGTTAGACAGTATCAGAGCTTCCACATTTGAGAATTCCCCAGGCACCACTGAGGTTTTATGCTATTTATACTCATCTTCACTCTGGTTAGGAGTCCTGTGGGTACTGTGGACTAGGCATTCCTGGTTCAAACCCACCAGCTGCTCTGCGAGAGAGAGACGAGGCTCTCTGCTCCCATAAAGATTTACAGCCTATGCTATGCAATCCGGTGGCATCTGGAGCTGGAGGCTCTCTAAACTACTCACAGTGAAAAGGGCCTTGTGGCTCAGCTCATCAGCCCAGCTCAGGAGAAGCTCACCCCTGTGCAGCTGCAGTTCCCGCGGCAGGTGGAACTCACCCAGTGGCAGAAGATGCTGCTACAGCGATGGGCCGCGAACATCGGGACCAGCCTGGCTCTTGACGCCTTGGTGCTTTTTATTGTTAGACCTTCTATTGGGTGTCCCAGGAGCATTTCCTAGAAGAGCTAGAGGACGAGGCCAAAGCTTCCCAGGCCTGAGCCCTGGCTAGAGCTTTAGGCCCATGATCCAGATGTGCACCGTACATCTTCCACCTGCTGAGCTCCTTCAAAGATGGAAGACGCTCCATGATCCTGTAGAAAACGAAGACCACTCACCGCACTGATGGCCCAATCAACCTGCTACCAAGGCTGAACCCCCGCGGCTGGAGACATCCGCATTCCACCACCACAAAAGGAACGAGGTCCACCCCACACTCATGGTGTGCAGTGACCGGATCCACCTTGCAGTTTGCTTTCCTGGTTTGGTACAACCCTGGTTTTGTTCCTAAGAGCGGTGACTGAGTTCCCCTTTAGCACCTCAGGTGTGTGACTGGTATGAGGATGGGAGGTAGCAGCTCCTATCAGCATTTTAGCTTGATTTGGGAAGGGTGGGGTCAAGTTGAAATTAATAAACTGTATCACCTCTCCTGTTGCCATATTAAAAAAGAAAAAAAAGATTTACAGCCGCAGAAACCTTATAAGTCAGAATCAACTGGATGATGATGGTGAGTTTGCTGGGTTGGAGTTTGTTCCAGTTAACAGTACCTGCCCTTGGCAATGACTTGAGGGGTAAGAAGGTAGAGGCCGCTCTATGTGCGTGACATCTTAGACCTGAAAAGATGGGAGTCTATATATACTGGAGGAATAGTGCAGGTGCGTGAGAAATGAATGTTCAGAAGCTCCTCATTGTTCTCTCAGATAGGAAGGCCCACATTCTCGGCAAGCTCCCTACCCACACAGAGCAAGGTTTATCAGGTTCCCAGTCATTGGTGATTCTGCTCCGTGACAGCCAACAGAAAAGTATATTGATTAAACATTAGGTTCTGGTAATAAACCAAGCCACGTTCAAGTTCCAACTTTGTCACTTGAAGATGAGGTATTTAGATAGATTATTTCACATTTTTGAGGTATGTCTCCCTATGATAATGATTGATTTTATAGAATTGCTGCAAGAATTAAATGGGAAAATGTATGTACTGTGCACATATAGAAGGTGCTCAGTAAAAGGCAGAGTCGCTGGATGATGCAAATCATTAGCAGCTGCTAAAGAAAAGGTTGTAAATTTCAGTTCAGCAAGCGACACCCTGGGAAAAATGGCCTGGTGATTTACTTGGGGAAAAATTAACTATTGTAAACTCTGTGACGCATGGTTCTCAGAATTTGCTTGATGAGAGTAAGCTTGGTTTTGAGATATATTGTAGCTCTTCAGATTTTCCTGCACACGGTAGAAGCTCGCTCTTCTTTCCATCAGTCCTACCCAGGCATTCCTCCCACTAAAACAGACAGACTGCACACGTGGCAAAGTTCAATGAGGAGGCTCTCCTGAAAAACGAAAGGGGCTACATACTTTTCAACACTGGCAAACATCAGAATTACCTTTGAAGGATTATAAAAATGTAAACGACATTTTGGAAAGTGTGATTCATTAGTTATCTGGTTGTTTCATTTTTGAAGATTCTCCAGTTAATCCTAGTGTATAACCAAGACGATGGGCTATTTGTCTAGAATACTACCACCATCCCCCAAACAAAGCAGCAACAACAACAACAACAACCACAGCAACAAAACAATCTCACTGTCATTGTAAACTCAGAGCAACCCTATCGAACAGGGTAGAACTGGCCCTATGAGTTTCCAAGACTGTAACTCTTTATGGGAGTTGAGAGCCCTATCTTTCACCCATATTGTGACTGGTGGTTTTAACATGCAGTTAGAAGCCCAACATGTAACCACTCTGCCATTGGGGTAGGGACTTACAAATTTTACCCCAACAGCCAGATAGTAATACTTTTACTTTTTCTTCTAATCCTTGATAAATGTAAAATCTATTCTTTGCTACAGAAAAAGAGTTCATAGCTAACTTACCTCTAGTGTAGAGAGCTCAGCTTCAGAGGTTTCATGATCTAAACCCAGAACTTCCTTGGACCAACTCTGACAAATCTGTCCTTGAATTTGTCTTCCTTACCTCCAGCAGACTACTGAGGCTGCACTGCAGCAAACAGCATGGTCTTCTGAAAATCTGAGAGGTGAACAGTGTTGGCAGAGTCTGAGCAGCTGGTTTCGCACTGGAAGTTTATGAGGCAGCACCATGCTGAGTTCAACCATGGATATGCCCCTCTGCTGCCAGAGCATCATCATTTATGAGCATTTATTGAGTATGCTTCCACTAAATCATCCTGCAGAACTTAGCAATTGCTCCTCTGGCACACAATACATTGTTGGCACTTAGCCTTCCAACTTGAGACTCTGTGCTGTAAAAAGTGGAAAGAATTTTCTGCTGGGTGAAGACAGAGCCTCCATGGAGGATATTGGTTTCAACGCAGATACCTCCACAGAGCCATTGATGGAGACCCCTTTCATGCACACTGCTCTGACTTTCTTCTCAAGATGCAGGAGCATTCAGAGAGATGAGCCCTCTTGCTTTGTGCTAGGAATGTGCCTCAACCTCACCCTAGATCCCATGCTGCGGTCCCACAGAGATTCTAAGCCCTGCCATCATCCGAAGTTCAAAAAAACAGCACTCAAAGGACTTCATTTTGGGAATCAAGTGCTAAAGACCTACTCTTCCATCCTTATGGTATTTGGTGTTCCACTCAATGTACAGGTTTTACCTCATTTCCAGGATCTGGTTCTTCAAAGGGATATGATTTCAAATGCCAACATATCCACGGAAAAGTCATATTAAATATGAGAGACCAATTTCCTCTGTAATGAGATGGAGACATCTTTATGCTGGCAACACTCTTCTTAGGATGGATGCTCTGGAAAGTGCTTTGAGTTGAAAAGGAGATTCTTAGTTTGCTAGTTCTGCACAACAAAGCGGCAAGCAGGTGGATTTATACAACAGGAAATTATTTTCTCCTAGTTTAGGAATGCTAGATATTCAAATTAGGCTGTGGTTGTAGGTCCATCTCAAATCTGTCTATTTCAACTTCTAATACCTGCCATCAATCCTCGGCATTCCTAGGTTTGTACATACCTCTGTCTCCATTTCTTTCTTTCTCTTCCATCCCATGTCTCTGTGTCGATTCTGTTATCTTTGTCACTTGGATGGCATTAGACTCAGGAGCCACTCTACTCTGGCAAGGCCCCATTAACATCACAAAAGAAAGGCACTATTTCCAACAAGCTCATAATCATAGGTACAAAAGTTATTTTTTCATTATATATTTTGGGGAACATAATTCAGTAAACAACAGGACATGATCTTGCATGGAAGAGTTTGGTCGGAGAAAGGGGAATAATTAAGTTCTTTCCCCATCAGGAAGGAAGAGAGAAAATGAGAGAGGAGGAGCATATTCAATTATATGTTGAAAGGTATGTTCTGCATGTGACCTGTTTCTTGATCATCTCAATTCTTTAATGATATTACACAAGCCAGTAAATGTTTGTGTTCTAAGTAATTTCTGTGGAAACAGTCAAGAAATTGATCGTCATGGTGAGATTTATATGAAGGTGGTGGGGACAGAATTACATCTAGAAATACAGATAAAGAGAACAAAAAAATAGGGGGGGAAAGCCAAAAATTCTCCCACAATTTGGATAGCTCTCAATATCCTCAAGTTGATGTGACTAACTGGTTTTAAAGATTAACTAAAACTCCCTTAGTTAATTATTTAATTTTCTTAGTGGTGTTCATTTCATAGTGGCTTCTCACCTGACTTTCCAGTTCACACTTCAGTGCAAGAGTAAGTATCAAATGGTAGATTTATTTCTCTTTTTAAAAAATCAATAACTAGTTTGGAATGTCTTTGATAGAAATTCAATAACAAACATAAGGTTTTGCTTTATCAAGAAGCTGGGATCTTGTCAACAGCCATCCAAGAAAGTAACTGACTCAAAATCCAATTGTCAAAGCATTTATTTGGGTACCCACTGCATACAAAGTTGCATGCACAGTGCTGAGAAGATAAAGAGAAATAAGATGCAATTTGCCACTTAAGAGAATTGTCACCTCATAGATTATCAGGGGCAGAGAAGTAATTTCAGCATGAATTTTTAAAGAGACAAACATGGCAAAGACCATGTGACTTTTTAGGAAATTAGACAACAGTGTAGGACTAACTAGGGTTATACAAATGACACTGTTGATGCTGGAGATCCTGAAGCTACAGCCTTCCAACACCATGATGGTTTGGGGGCTAAAGGGAATTGACAATGCAAAGGTATTCAATATGAAATAAGCTAGTACTATGGGTACAATTATTACCCTAGTGGCATTTGGGGTTAGAATGTTGGGTTGTGTGTTAGACAAAACCAGGACACTTATGAATACACACACACACACACACACACACAGCAAGAAGGAATATAATGGCTGATTAGTCCACACAGAAGTACAGAGGACTCAGTTCAACTCACTTTTGTGGAACAGTTAATATACTGAAAGTCCTTCAATTCATGCAGGCTGCTGGTGCAAGGTTAAGGAAGCAAACAGTGGTGTCTTTCCTTAGGCAAGACAGGCAGAGTGGGCTGGCAAGTAGCAGAAAGCAGGGTGGGGCAACAACAACCAGTAGCACTGGGAGCTTATGAAGCAGTCCTGGATGGGTTCTCAAACTCAACAATGAGACCCTATCCACCAGCCTTATCCACCAGCCTGGAGCTCAAGCGATGTCTGCACCAGCAGAGAGGTGAAGCAGGTCTCAAAGGAGCCTCAGAATCTAGCGACAAGATCCAAGGGATTGGCTTGGCCCAGGTAGTGCAGCACACGATTGAGGCACAGAACTAGCACAAGCATCAGCATGATAGTCCGGCCATCAGGGAGGAAGAGAGAGGGGATGCCAGTTGTGGCATCAATCAAGTTGTGACCTGATTAAACTCCACCCACATGTTCCTATGGAAACCTCGCATAATAAATCTAATTATCACAGACTGTCAACTGCAAAGTTGGTACTTCAAATCAACCAACTGGTCCACGGGGGTGGTAGATAAGGTTGCAGTGGAGTGAAATTTCTTAAGTGGCTCTTCTACCCAAGTCTGTATAACTCCCACCAAATGTTTCAGTGGGACTATGCCAGCAGGATGTGCGTAACACTTATAAGGGGGTTGGGTCAGTTTTGTATTAACCCCACCCCTGGCTGTAAGGATGTACTACTTGTTAGCAGTAGTGTTTTGAATCCATCCAGAACTTCCATGGAAGAAAGGGTTGGTGATCTATCTATTCCCCAAAGGCCACTGCCATCGACAACTCTGTGGAGCACAGCACTGCTTTGTGCACATGGATCATTATACGTGAAATCGACTCAACTGGGTAGAATGGTCAGGAAGGGTTTATCAAGGATTTACCACATGCTCAAACTCAGAATTGCCTCCTGAAGAATCACTCCCTGAAGACTCACAGTTATTTTCCCAAAGGCTTTTAGCTTAAAAAAAAAAAAAGTCTTTTCTAAAACCTGATGTCCCAGTGGCTTGGCAGCCATCATGGACATTGCTTTATTGCTTTAGAACAGTGGTTCTCAACCTTTCTAAGGCCGCGACCCTTTAATACAGTTCCTCATGTTGTGGTGACCCCCCCCAACCATCAAATTATTTTTGTTGCTACTTCATAATTGTAATTTCACTACTGTAATGAATCAGGCAACCCCTGTGAAAGGGTCTTTCAACCCTCAATGGGGTCGCGACCCACAGGTTGAGAACGGCTGCTTTAGAAAGTAGTGCCTGTGTGACCTGGGCTTTGGGTGATGTTTAGGAGGGAGGGCAAGTCAAGCACTTAGCTGCCCGCTGAAAAGTCAACCCCCAGCAGCTCCGTGGGAGAAAGCCTGACAATATGCTCCTCTGAAAGATTACAGCCAAGAAAACACTGTGGCCTAGTGCTTCTCTGTGACATGGGCTGGATAAGCGTTGAAAGTGCACTTACCAGCAAGTATGCAGAGAAAACCAAGCAATAAGCAAGATGCTAAATTAAGAAATCATTACTCGAAGTAAAATGTAATCCTCTCTCCTCCGACCAGAAAGAACTAGGAAAAAGCAAACAGCAGAATAGCATCCACTGCCAAATACTATCTTCATATTTATTTTAAAACATAGAGAGGCGAGGCATGGAACTAAACTCTAAACCACATATGAATATATACCACGGCATTGTTCACTCTTTAGAATCAAATCAGCTTTACAGTGTCACTTTAAAAGGCTGAGGCTACGGAGACCATTTCCCGAGGGAGAGAAGTCCTGAGGACTCCAAAAACTTGTCAAAGAGGCAGACAAGACTAGAGATGGTGATAAGTAAGGTGATTAACTGAGGAGCCTGTTGGGGGGAGAACACGTCTCAACTTAGCCCAGGTTCAGAGATAACGGAAACTTTTCACCCAATGAAAGGAAGCTGTGAATAGACTGTCTGTCATCGATTGCAGGGAAAGCTCACCGGCAGAACAGGTAAGCCTAGCTATCACTTTCAGGTGCGGACCTCAAGGGAATTCAGTAAGATTAGGTAGCCCCCAAGTCCCATGGGAGTCAGGCTCGTTTCTGGGAAACTGAACAGGAAAGATTGCATATCTCTTAAAACTCTGCAGAGAAGTTTACCAGTAAACAGGCAAAGAATGACATTACCTTTCCTAGAAATGTCAGCCCCCGACAAATGGATTTTCACGTAAGCTTCAGAATTTGAGTCCAAGAATTGGAAATATTGTTGTTGTCCCCACTGCTATGCTGGGAAGGAGGGGGATAAAGTATAAGAACTGCAGCTCGCTCTTTTGCACATGAAGAAATCAATCCAGCAACATCCGCACCATCCTTACATCTGCATGAAAGTATCACCTCCAGGCCTATTATGAAGTCCCCGATTTGTCTGGTGTTTCCAGAACAACGTAGCACATGGCATAAAGCAGATGCTCAGTAAAAACGTTTTCATTGAATGCATGATTGAAAACTTCAGACGCTTATCCCGGTGCCCCCACTCCCCCCCACAAAACCAAACTGATTGTTCTCAAGTAGTTTCTGACTCACAGCCTCGAATCAGTGAATATTTCAATCATGTGTGGCCAGAGGGCATGATTGAATGAGGACTTTTACAAACACTCATTATAACTAGCTTAAACAAAAGGAGGGGATCCATAGCACCCAGATCACTAAGAAGTTCAGGGGTGTCTCCAGGAATGGCTGTCTGTTGGGGTACCAGAAAGGCTTGTTGTGGCTATTAGATGCCTTCGAGTCAGTTCTGACCCACAGTGAACCTTGTGCAGCACAAGGAGGCACTACCCAGTCCTGCACCAGCCTCGCAATCAGTCTCAGGTTTGACCCCATTGCTGCAACCACTGCGTCAATCTATCTTCTCTAGGGTCTTCTTCTTTTTCATTCCCCCCCCCCCCCCCACTTTATAAAACATGATGTCCTTCTCCGGGAACTGGCCTCTCCTGGTAACATGTCCAAAGTATCTGAGATGATGTTTCACCATGCTGGCCTCTAAGGAGCATTCTGGTTGTACTTCTTCCAAAACAGATCAGTTGGTTCTTTTAGCACTCCATAGTACTTTCAATATTGCTCACTAACACCATAGTTCAAATGCATCAATTTCCCTCTAGTTTTCCTTATTCAATGTCCAACATTCATACGTATATGAGGTGATAGAAAATAGCATAGCTTGGATTTTCTAGGACATCCTCTGCTCCTGGCATTTCCTTTTTGGTGGTAGGATGCCTCTCCCTCTATGATCACCTCTCTCTCTTTGTATCTCTTGTAAAATAGCAGGCGATTAAGCCAAATTGAAAAAAAAAACCCTTAGAATGAACACATCAGGACTATGATCTGAGTAAGGGCATTGCAAGCAAACATAATGTAATACTCACTGATTCATAGAGGTCATGATTTACAACACATCACAAAATGGAAGATGATTTCATCAGATTACAAAACAGAGGCTAGCACACACTCCTGTGAGCCCTGGTGGTGCAGTGGTTCTGTGCTAGGCTGCCACCTGAATGGTTGGCAATTTGACCCCACCAGCAGCTCCTAAGGAGAAAGACTGGGTTTTCTGCTCCCACAAAGAGTGGTGGTCTCAGAAACCCACAAGAGTCACTATGAGTCAACATGGATTCAACGGCACTGAGTATTTGCGAACACACCATCCTTGGAATCATGGTCTAACCAAGTTGACACATATACATTTGGAAGACCAGTCCAGACTCTACCCCATTCCAAAACCATTTCAATTGATGAGAGTCCATGCTATCCCGCCCCACCTCAAACCATGTCCTGGCCACATTCACTCTCTCATATCATTTAAAGCCTTAAATCAACTCCAAATCCAACGTACACGTTTCTGAATGTTTAAATTAAACATGTGCAATCATTTAAGCAAAATTCTCATTGGTGAACCTATGAAATTTAGATTACAACTGATCTATTCCCAAAGTATGATGATAGAACAGGCATACAGTAGATATTCTCATTACAAATGGGAGAAGTTATAAGACAATAAGAGATCATGGGCATCTAGCAAATCCAAACTCCAGCAGATGATTTACATTAGCTTTCAAAGCTTGAAAATGATTCCTTCTTCTCTAAAGTCCAACCAGGCAATGGACCGGGCTTCCAGACTCTTTATTGTCGTGCTGTCTGGTTCTGGGTGGGCGTCCTGGTCCATGGGCTTCAGTTCTGCCTTTAAGGCCCACTGTAGTGTCTACTCTGCATCCTTGGTTTTGGGAGGCTCTGTTCTTCTCATCCAACTGTCCTTAGCCCCCGTGGGTCCGGTCCTCTGCCTTTGGGGTATGGCTCTTCCCCAGCCTCAGCCTTTGGAACAACATTCTGTCAGTTAGTACGAGTGCTACTGCACCTTGCTATTGTCACAAAAAGTTCCACAAGTGGGTCACAAAATAAGCACAAGTTTATCTTCTCACAGTTTCAAAGAGTAGAAATCCGAATGCACAGCACCCGATGTAGGGGATTTTCTCTCTGTGTCAGCTCTAGAGAAAAGTCCTTGTCTCCTTTCAGGATCTGTGGGCCCAGCACTTCTGGGACAGCTCTGTGTGTCTTGGTATTAATCTTTCCCTGGAGCTGGGAAACTTATAGCACAGGAATATCTGCCCCTGGCTCTTCTTGTTTGGTCATTGTAGGTCCCCCTCCTACTCTGCTCTCTTCTTTATCCTGTCATCTCTACCTGTGATGTAGACCACATTGCAGAGATATTCCCTTATATCAGATCAGGTCCTGTGACCCACTGCATCCCACCCTATTCCTGCCTCATCAACACAATAAACCTAATCCTGTCCTTGGGTATAGCAGGGTAAGTATTTGTGGCATAGCAGGTTAAGTGTTTGCAAATGACAAGGTCTGATCCAACCATTTTTAAGGAAGAAAGATGAGGCTACCTGCTCCCATAAAGAGTTGCAGATTTAGAAATCCTAAGGAGTAGTTCTACTCTATCCAATAGGTTTGAGCCCACCAAGCCAAACTCATTGACAGGGATGCACAGAGAACCTATATAGTGTTTCCAGAACTGTACACATTCATAGGAGCAGAGAGTCACATTTCACTCCCAAGAAGTGGTTGAGGATCTTGAACTGCTGACCTTACAGTTAACAGTCCAGTCTGTGATAGTGACATACTTTCATGTCAACTTAAAGATTTGTAAAGTGCAGTTAAGGTGTCAGTCTGGTCACAACCTGATAGTACCTCCTTGTGGGCATGGCCTTCCTGCTTGCTGACCCAGAGAGCTGCTGGAGCCCTGCCATGCTTTCACTGACCATGGAGCCACGTGACTTTGCATACATTGGCCTGTGATCTCCCTGAATTCTGTATGATTGCTTGTGGCTGCATGAGTCTGAAGAGGGACTTGTGGACTAGTATAAGACTTATGGACTTGAGTAGGACTGGGCTGGGATGTTTTCTTGATATATAAGTACTTCTTGATGTAAATCTCTTTCTTACCCATATATGAGTGTCACTGGTTTTGTGTCTCTAGTCAACCCTGCCTAACACACCGTCTTGCCTGAAAGCGCCACAAAGGCTCTTTCATTCACACATTGAGGTCAGGTTTTACAACACATCACAAAATGGAGGAAAATAGAAATAGATCCAAAATCAAAGAACAATCATGCAGTACTAGGAACTATGGCTTTGCCAAATTGAAACAAAGTTGATAAGCATACAATTCAATCCATGACACTAGGGTGTCCTATCCAAAAACAGATGGTGGGGAGGCAAAATCCAGTATTATCTCATCCCTCATCCCCAACACAGAAGCTCATGGGAGCCAAAAAATAAGCAAGGTTTAGGCCAAATCAATGTCTCTGAGCTACAGACATTTAATATTTTGTTGGTGTAAAACACAAATAAGCTGATCAATAATAGAAGATTGTATTTGATTCCATCATTTATCTGTCTGTTGGTCATACTGTGGTGGTTTGCACATCGCTACGATGCTGGAAGCTATGTCACTGGTATTTCAAGTATCACCAGAGTCACCTATGGTGGACAAGTTTCAGTAGCACTTCCATACTAAGAGAAGAAAGATATGGATATCTATTTGTGAAAATCAGTCAACTATGGAGCACAGAATATTAGACAAGCCTTCCATTAACTTACATGGGATGCACTTCAGGAGGATGATCAGTGAAGAAGGACGTTATGTTCGATAAAGTGGAGGGCCAGCAAAGGCAAGGAAAACAACCATAAGAATGAGTCACAAAATAGCTGCAACAATGGACTTAAGCATGTCAACAATCATGAAAATGTTACAGGACTAGAAATCATCTGTTCTGTTATACTTGAATCTCCATGACTTGACAGAAATGAACATCAATAAGTATTTGGTTAAAACTAGCCTGGAATTCTGCAGGAGTATGGTTAGCATGCTTATCGTGTTATACTACATAAAACCACCTCACAACTGGCTGGAAATTCCTCTGCCTTACAGTCCACAATGTGTGCTTTCACAGTGAGAACTCTACGCCTCTTGACAATTCAGACTTCAGTGTTTCCATTCTCCAAAGCTCACTCTCTTTCTACTGTTCAGGCTAGTCTGGTTGCCATTTTTTATAACAATGTTCAACCATGTGACTATATTATTTCATGACTTTTAGAAATAAAAATTAATAGGAGATGAACGTGTGAGGGCATACAAAATAGTCAAAAGTATAAATCCACTGAAATTGAGTCAACTTTGATTCACAAGCGTACCACAGGGCTAAAAGGACCTTATTTCATTGAGAGTTCACCTGTAAAAGAAGAAAATGAAACAACATGCACCAAACTCTAGAAATATAATTTGTTAGTTGTTATAATAAGTCTTCCTTTCGTACACTTTTCTTTCATGTATTTTTCAGGCTCTATTATAGGAGAAAGTAGATACGTGCCGAACTGGAGGTCAGAGCTCCGAACTTGAGGTCTTAGAACTGTGTTTCTTAAACTTGAATTATTCACAATGTTCGCTATATTTATTATTATTGATATTTCCTAGTTGCTCTTTTTTACTTTTAATTCTAAAGGAAAACTGTAACACAAATACAAGAGTAACACTACTATCACTTGTCATAATTAGAAGGTATCTGAAAAGTAATGTAATTAAATTCTAGATCCACATTGTTGAAGAAATCCTGGTGCCACAATGGTTAATGGCCGAGCTGCTCACCACAAAGTTGGCAGTTCTAAACCACCTAGCCACTCCATAGTAGATAGATATGGTAAAAGGATTACTGCCTGGAAACCTATGAGGGCAGTTCTGCTCTGTCACATGGTGGCACTATGCGTGAAGACCAACTTGATTGCATCTCATAGCAGCAGACAGTGCTCATTGTCAATGCCTGCTTTCTGTCTACTTTTAAAAGTGACTACCAAATAGCAGCACATATTTAAAGACATCCTGGCACCAAACTGTAACGTTTCCTTGATTTAACTGTAAGGAGCAAAAGAAATTGGAAGGGCAACGTGAGTGATTTGGCTTGGTCTCCCTCCCGCACCCCGACTCCCCCCCCGCACCTATATGTTGGAGTCCTCAATCCTGGACCTGTGAATGTTGCCTTCTTTGTTGAAAGGGTGTTTGTTTGTTTGTTTGTAAGATATTTTAAGTTAAGTCATTCTGGATTAGAATGGATCCTGGTCTGAATCCCTTCTGCATGATGCCTTGTGAAAAAGAGAGCAGATGCTGAGAAACAGTGACGAGACACCATGTGACAGTTCATCTATATGCAAACAGCATCCGGGGCTGCAGCAGGCACATAGCAGGGAAAAGAGAGGCATGGAACAGAGGCTCTCTCTCAGTCCTCAGAAGGAATCAACATGGTTTGTAGCCGGATTGGCACCTGTAACCTCCAGAACTGAGAAACATTACACTTCTTTTCTTTACCCGCTCCCATGTTTTGGTATTTTTTATGGCAACTCTAAGAGGGTAGAGCAGGCGACAACCTCCTTGCTTTGGGATAATTTTTGTGCTCCACCCAGGTGTCACCCAGAATTCCCACACACCACCTAGGTTCTAAGAAGTGTTGGCTGTTAATCAAAGAGTTGGCAGTTAAGATCCACCCACGAGCACTGCAAGAACCACACACCGCAATCTGCAGTTAGAGCCGAGTGCTCACTCCTTTGCTCCGCCAGGACTACGTCATTTTTTTATCAGTTGCTTCCCATTCCAGTGTGCACCCTTGCGATGGCCTTAGTTTTGCTCAGCACCACGTATTGTCATCAATGGTGCCGTTCTCACTGAGGACATAATACAGAGTTCATGCCCTACCATCTTACCCTGATGGTAAGGTGCCAGAAAAGCCAATGAAACAAAAAACTGATTTCTCTGCTTCAAAGCACAGGTTGCAATGGGCCTAGGATGAATCCACCCCGAGCTCACCGCTGAGCCAACAAATTGCACATTTGAAGGCCAGTCGCTACAGAGAATGTTGCGTCCTGTATTGACAGAGAATGTGTTTCTGCTGTCTCGCTCCATCACCCTAGCTC
Organism: Tenrec ecaudatus; assembly: GCF_050624435.1. Classification (NCBI taxonomy): domain Eukaryota; kingdom Metazoa; phylum Chordata; class Mammalia; order Afrosoricida; family Tenrecidae; genus Tenrec; species Tenrec ecaudatus. The sequence continues at coordinate 42,819,922 of NC_134547.1, forward strand.
CTCCTGATGAGCTGAAACTTTTTTTTTGCCAGTAATAAAAAAACACACTGTACCAAAAAAGGCAGTTTATCGATGAACATATTGGCAAGGATAACACATCTTAGAACTAAATGTGTCGCTGTAAATGGACTTATAGCTTCACATACTGTAAATGTTTGAAAAGGCCACATGCGGAGAAACTATGGGGACTGAACTGGGGTATGAGCCAACTAGCTAGATGGCTTTGGTCCGACTTCCCCACGGTGAATGGTCTTTCTCTAAGGTTTCCTTAATGGGGTCGGGAGGAGCAAAAGGAGACATACATTTTCGAAAAGATCATAATTAAACAAGTGGCTATACGTTGGTATATCATAATTATTTGTTATCACCAGGAAGTTGCTTGGGATTTAGATTGTTTTGTGCATTTATATACAATTAAACATTATACATAGTTAGTCATGCCATCGGAATGTTTTAAAGACTCACTTTCCGATAGCTGATCAATCACCAAGCCCTGTTCCTTCCACCACTAAAATCCATCTAGGATTTTATTGCCATTTCTATTACCCTAATCCTAGTCCAAGACAATGCCCTCTCTTGGACAACTGTGAAAGTCCCCTCCTGGGTCTTCCCCTTTGCATGCTTGTCCTCCAGCCATCCAGTCCCCACATTGTAGCAGGGGGGCTGCTTTATTCTGTGGTCCCCACTCTTAAATGTCCTCAGAGGTTCCCATGGAGATCCGATGGAGAGTGCTTTCCTTCCAGAAACCCACAAGGCTCTGAATGATTTCTTTCTCCCTCTCCAACTTCATCTCTAGCCATGCTCCTCTTGCTAATACTTGGCCAACCTCGAGCGCCAATCTTTAGAGAAGCATTTGCATGAAATGATTCAGGCCATGGACTCTGGAGTCAGACTTGAATGGCCAAATCCTCTCTCCCCAGTTGACTGATCTTGGACACATCCCTTAACCTCCCCACTGAGCTCATTAGTAAGACAGAGGTGATAATAGTCCTACCCCCTTGGTTGTTGACAGAACTACCAGCTCAAGGTGTGCCAGAATAGAACTGTTTTCCATGGAGCTTTCCATTCACAAGTGGATCACCAGGTAGCTCTGGGTAGACTCAAACCTCCAACCTTTTAGTTAGCAATCACACACATTAACTATATATCGCCAGGGACTCTGTGGTAAGATCGTATGAGTGAAAATCACCCAAAATAGAGTTGAGCTATCTAGAAGACCCAGAGGACTTTTCAATATTTTCTTTTCTGTGAGATATGGACGCTCATTTCCCATCACCTCCTCACATATAAAATCCTAGTTATCCACTGGAATCTAGATTCAGAAGGATATTCTTAAGGAATGTTTGTATGAATAATAGACTTGGTCTTTTGGGTATGGCTTTTCTGGATAGTTTCTTTGAGCACACGGCGCCCTGGGATTTACCATTCAGCATTTCCTTCTGAAGATCCTGTCCAGACTGAGGGGACAGGATTGTCTACTGGTGCATTCCAGTAACTTACACTGTTCTTAATAGTACATTCAATATTAGGCGAACATGGAAGACCAAGTTAAGTCTTGAGTTCATACTATTCCTTGACTCTTATAAATCACAAGGAACTTAAAAGAACATCTTTTTTGTAAAGATGATGAACACATTCACCAATCCTCCATCTATGTTTACAAGCCAGTATTTTACGGAGTTTAGATATTAAATGGAAGAAAAATTTTACTTCAAATCCCCTGTTTTTATGGCTCCACGTGCCTTAAAGTCACACAAGTGCTTTCCCTATAAATGTGAGTGGGTGAAATATTGAGCCGCTATGATTGACAACAGTGGCAATAGACTTTGGAACAAGAAACAGGGGTTTCTGTTGACTGGATTCTATACTTAATATTTCCAGGAAAACAAGCTCTTTCACTGCTGCTAAGACTTAGTTATGCTTCGGGTTATGGCGTTTTAGCCATGACTTTTTCTTCAGATTTTTGCACCCTGGATTTCAACTTTCTGGTTCTGAAACAAAGAAAGAAAGAAGAGAGGAAGGAAAGGGGAAAGTGCCCATCTCTGGTTTGCAGCACAGCTGCCTGGTGCAGAGAGGAGTGCAACGAAGCAGTTTTCAGCAAAAACCAGTCGAATGATGTGCCTTTCTGAATCACCCTCCATCTTACTTATGAAGTGCTGCTTTATAGAAAAACCAGAAGTGGTGGCTCTCAGGGAAAGGGCCTTATCTCTTTTAACTCAGGTTTCTTGGTGATCTTCATGCGGCTTGGCATTTACTTCCCCATCTCTGCTTCTTGGCTTGCTCGCTTAATCTTCTTTTATATCTCAGAATTGATTGTTTTCAGACATATTCTATACTGTCCCACATCTTTAGGGGTAATGCAAAGAAGACCCATGCTCAAATGAGATTACAACCAAGCAAGCATGAATTAGGATTTGCAACACACATTAGAGGGTGTCATCAGTCACTCCATACTCCTCCCTTAATGATAATGTATGATTGAGTAATCAACAAATCTGGCAGGTAGGGAGTCAAAGAAGAGAAATGTCTTCCATCACACACTCCACAAAGTTTCATAAAACAGTTTCAAAACGTTCTCTTTTGATTTCAGATGCATTTTCTCAGATAAAAAATGCCATTGATTATTTAGGGCCTACTTTGATTGTGGAATAGTTGCTGGGTAGTAGAGCAAAAAGCTACATATTCAGCTTCCAATTGAAAAGTTGGCAGTTCCACTCTGTAGTACTTACATAATTTAATGTCAACATGATAAATAAAACTGTAGGGGTGGAGTGTAGCCTGTCAGTCAGGTTACAGCCTGATGATGCCTCCATGTGGGTGTGGTATTCTCAAAAGGAGCGTCCTGGGAACCTCCCCTCTCTCTCTGCCTACACCTCCCTATTGGTGAGCCCCACTGAGACCTGGACAAGACTTGTGATGTTGCCACCACCATTGGATCCACACAACTCTGCACCCTTGACCTGTGATCTTCCTACATTCTGCATTGGCTGCATGAGTCTGAAAAGGGAGTTATGGACTAGTATCAGCTTTATGGGCTTGAGTTGAACTGGGATGGGATTTTTTACTGCTGCATGATTACTTCTTGGTATAAAACTATTTCTTATACATATATGAGTGGCTCTGGATTGATTTCCCCAGTCAATGGCCTAATGCATGATCATCCATCCAAGGGCTCCTAAGAACATAGCTCTGGCCATTTGCTTCACAAAGGTCACATTCATGAAAATCAAATGGAGCTGTTCTACTCTGAATACATGGAGTTATCATTGGTTGGAATCAACTTAATGGAAACTGGTTTTGGTTTTATGTTCCTGGCACTATGATAGATACTGGAAAACATGCAAGTGACCTAGACATCTCTATGCTATCAAAGATGGGAGATTAATGGTACATTTATCATCGTGTGCTGAGTGCTCTGACAAAGCAAGCCAAGGTTTCACTGAGTTCACATCAAGGACTGCTCACAAATTGTGTGTCCAGGAATGAAGGAAAGCTTCTCTGAGAACAAGGGGTTCTAAAATAAGAAGTAGATGATGGGTGTTAGCCAGATAAACATAAAGATGTGGGGGTCAGAGTAAGGTATGGGTGGCACATGGGTACACGAAACGTGTGACAAGAAAACTTTGTTCTAATAATCTGGCATTCTGTGATGCTCACCTTCCTGACACAATCGCTGAAGACAAAATAGATGCATAAGCAAATGTGGTGAAGAAAGCTAATGGTATCTGGCTGTTAATCTGAGTAAACTAGGGAAACAAATCCACAGAAACTCATATGTGTCAGAGAGAGTATTATATAAAGGGTAAGTGCACATCAAGAAAGCATCCCAACCCAGTGATGTCCAAGTCCATAAATCCAAGATTAACCCATATGCCCCACGCCAATGTACAAATTTCTCATCAATCTCACAAAACACACACCTTGACGCTGACTGCAGGAGGAAAGTTGAATCGGTGAACATGTAAGCATCTCAGAGCTGACAGGGGCCTCTACATGGCTGCTCCAGCACCCAGGGCTACATCAGGCTAGGTTTGTGTGTCTTCTCCTCAGGGATGTCTTGCAGGAAGAGAGCCTTCAGAGCTGAAGCAGTGGATAAGGGAGCTGCAACCTGGTTCAACCATCAGAAAACAAGAGAACAAGAAAGGAGAGGCTCACCGAGCCATGTATCTCTTTGCCTTTCAATTAATCCCACATATGTTTATTGGCCAGGTTGGCACAATGAACTTTAAGTATCTCACCGGCTATCAAGAGATGTAATGTCTGGGGTCTAAAAGGCTTGGAGATAAATAAGCGGCTATCTAGCTGAGAAGCAACAAAGTCCACATGGAAGAACCACACCAGCCTATGTGATCATGAGGTGTCAATGAGATCAGGTTTCAGGTATCTAAGACCCTAAACAAAAGCATACGAATATGGAGGGGGGTGGGGGGGAAAGCATGGGGGAGTACATAGTGGAGACCCAAAACCCATCTGTAGACAATTGGACATCCCCTTTCAGAAGGGTTACAAGGAAGAGATGAGACAGTCAGGATTCAGTATAGCTCCTCTAGTTCTTTAATGCCTCCTCCCACTCACTAACATGACCTCAATTCTACCTTATAAATCTGACTAGACCAGAAAATGTACACTGATATGGATAAGAGCCCACACACACAGAATTCAGGAAACATAAATCCCTTACGACCAATAATGAGAATAGAAATACCAGGAGGATAAGGGGAAGGTTGGGGGAGAAAGGGGACTCAATCATAAGGATCAATATGTAACCACCTCCCAGGGGGACAAACAACAGAAAAGTGGGTGAAGGGAGACAGAGAATGATGTAAGATATGAAAATAAAAATCTATAATTTATCAAGGGTTCATGAGGAAGGGAGGGTGGGAGAGGGAGGGAAAAAATAAGGCGCTGATATCAAAGGTTCAAGTAGAAAAAGCTTTTAAAACAATGATGACAACACATGTACAAATGTGCTTGACACAATGGATGGATGTATGGATTGTGATAAGAGCTGTAAGAACCCCTAATAAAGTATTTAATAAATAAAGAAAAGAAAATGATGATGGAAACATGTACAAATATGCTTGATGTAATTGATGTATGGATTATTCTAATAGCTGTAAGAACCCCTAAATGACCTATAAAAAGAAACAAACACATATGTGTTAGAGGCAATGAAATATAGCCCAGACAAAGAGAATTCTGTCTAGGCAGGTTTCAGACACACTGAGCTCACCACTGCCCCCTGGTCTTTCCCATTTTGGTTTCTGTCATCACTGCTTTTCCCTGGATGCTTTGCACTCATGTCTGTTGATCCACCAACATTTAACAGCTACCTAAAGTGCTATCCCTTCTGAAAGCCATTCTATGATAGCTCAGGCAGGAAGTTTAATCAAGTCTCTTTCTAAGTAACTGAGGGTCCAGAATCCCCTGAACAACCAGCTCTACATAATAACCTAAGTGATACGTCATCTTCTACGGACCACATAAAACCATGGCTCATAAATATTCATTCAATCTTACAGCAGTACTAGGAAAACATACCCCAAATTGCTTGTGTATAGCGATCTTAAGAAAAGTCACACAAAACACAATATTTTTTTAATTTTCTTTTTTTGTATTATTCATGTTCAGTAGTACCTCTTATATCCGCTGATTTCTACTTTAAAGGTATGCAACTTGGGTCTTTACCTTGTCTGCTTACTTCTCCCTGCTCAGGAAGTCACTGTCTCTCTTTTTCAATGTAATAATGCCAGGAAAGGCTTCAGAGGATAAAAGGATGTTCATGCTCATGCATTTTCCCACCACATCTACATCAGAGTTTGTATTATAAATATCTTTTCTTTCTTATGAGGTTTGTGATTCATGTTGAAGGCAGAGAGATACCAGACCGAATTTTTAAATTTTTAAATTTCCAGGAATGGAAAAATATTCTCTCCCAGTGAGAAGACCGAATCATTTTTCACCCTTCATTTCTTCCATTATTCATTCAGGAGACTTCTTACATCAAGTCAGCGCTCCTGTGTTTTTTTCCTCCAAGTCAAAACTCAAGTTTTCAAAGGCAGTTGTCTTAAGGAAGACCCACATCTGTTTATTCACCTTGGGAGTGTGCTACAATGTGGCATAGTCTACCTCAAGGTGGGTCAGGTTTGGCTGAGAGGAGAGCCTGTGCTTCAAGGCTGGCCTATGTGTCTGGATATTAACAGATGTCTTATAAATTTAGGTCACTAATTGGGAGAAAAATCAAAAAAAGAATTGATAAATGCCTTAGGAAAAAACAATCCCTGCCTGTAGGACAATATCCCAGCAGTAGGCCTCATCATGGACAAGCCAAAGGTAATTTTTATATACAGCACAGAGCATTCTTCTGTTGCAGGATCCCAGAAATTCCAGAAGGGGCCTAACCTCAGGCCCATGTCAAAACTACTACATAAATAGAGGAACTAGTGCTGACCCATATTTTAAGGAGTTAAAGGTATGTCCTTGAAAATTAGGCAAGCAATAAAAATCATTCTCACAGAATGACCCATGTTCCCTCACCTTTGACATCTCTGTCATTTCTCTCCTGCAGTATAAAAAGAATGATCACGCTTATGCTAGAAATATTATAAAAAGTTGGCTTGCCAGTTCCAAACTGCTCCCAAGAGAAATCTACACAGTCATTCAGGATAGGCTGTGAACATGATCGAACTAATTAGAACACATCAGAAAAATTTCAAGTGGGGAAATATAAAAATTTTGATGGAAATTATTCCCAGGAATGCTCTTAATATATCACAGTTTCCATATGAGCATTAAGAGAGTGTGATAATTTACTAATGGCCTAAAAGTGTTCATAATAAATTGATACATAGTTATACACACATATAATCTATTCATTACTTAATCTTCAAGTACCTATTAAGAATCCAATATGTTTATGTTCAAGGAAGATAGCGGTGAACACACAGATGAAACTTGTAGAAGGAAGACAGGACGCACTTCATCTATAATACACCATCAGAATTGAAATAAAAGCTATGAAGAAAAATAAAGCAGAGTTAGGAGATAGGGAAGAATGCGTATCAAAGTTAAGTGGTTATTTTAGATAAAGTAGGCTTTCTGCTGGTACAATGATTAAGTACTCCTGTGCTAACCCAAAGGGCATGTGATAAAGACCTGGTGATGAACTCCCATAGATGTTATAGCCTCGAAAACCTTATGCAGCAGCTCTACTCTTTTACATAGGGATCTTCTGAGGTGAAATAGATTCATCAATGCCTAACAACACTAGTCCAAAAGACTTCTCCAAGGAATTTCATTGTTAAAGAGAGCTAAACAACTGAGGGAGCAACCTATGTATTATTATGGTGGGGGGTGTGGGTGTGGGTGTGGGTGTGGGGGAGGAAACACCAAGCATTCAAGCAACACACTGTGAGTTAGTGTACCCAGTGGCATCGCCTGGAAAGGTTCTCTCTGACTACAGTGAAGTGTTTCATAAAAGCAGTTTCGCGTGTACCTTACTTTTTTCTGTGATGGCCAATTGAACAGAACAGCATGTGGCTGTGAAATTTTGTTTCTTGTTCAGGAAAAATGTAGCAGAAAGTGTTGTGATGTTGAACACAGCTCACAAGGACAGCATTATGGGGAGAGAAAAAAATAGGTGAAATATCTATTGATGATAAACCTTGTTCTGGACATCTATCAACTTCCCAAATGGATGAAAATGTTGACAAAATCAATGTACTTGTGCTCAAACACCAATGACAGACCATTGAAGACATGGGGAAGTTGCCTGGATTAACTTGGAGCTCGATTCAGCGACTTTTAATTTGGGAATAAGAAAGGTTGCTGCGAAATTTGTGCCTAGGAAAAAGAGAAATAAGTAGAAACATGCTGTGCTTTGAAAGAACAGCTCCAAAATGACAAGAGGTTTCTCCCCAAAGTCATTTCTGCTGACTAGCTGTGGTGTTATTCTTACAACCAGAAAGCTAACATCAATCAAGTCAGTGGAAAATGCCACTGTCACTTCACCCCAAAAAGCTCGTTAAGTGAAATCAAAGATCAAGACGATGCTCGTTTGTTCTTTGGATGCGAGGAGGACAGTGCATTTGGAGTTCATTCCACCAGGTCAGACTCTTAATCAAGTTTTCTATTTGGAGGTTTTGAAAAGATAGCATGGCAGTATGTGACAAAAAGGGCCTAATTTGTGGCAAATGGGTTTTGCCACCACGACAATGCACCTGCCCAAGCAGCCATCTCAGTGAGCCAGTTTCTGGCAAAAAGACAGCATGCCTCTCTTGCCCCATGCACCTTACTCACCTGAGGAAATCACTCTATGAGACTTCTGTTTGCCTGAATGATGAGGGCCATGAAAGGAAAGCAATTTTGACGTAGGAGAGGTGAAGAAAAAGTGAGGGAGGTGCTGTTAGCGATCCAAACAGATGAGTTTGAAAAATGTTTCCGAGAATGGAATCACAGGTTTGACAAGTGTATTAAGTGTAACGGAGAGTATTTTGAAGGTAATAAGGTTGCTTTGTAAAAAAAAAAACAAAAAACCAACTTTAAATACAAAACTTTGAGCAAAAATTTTGTGTGTTTTGGGGGTTACCCCTCGTATGTTAGAGTCACCACATCTTATAGATGTGTGACTATAGGTGAGAGACACTGAGCTGTTTAAATGTCAATAAGTTGGATGTGGGATGGCTACATAAGGACAGATATTGTATGAAAGAGGGACAGCTAGAGGTTCTCTGATGGCATGCATTTCAAAAACTCTACTTGGGAAAGAGGAGGGAGGAGAAATGGTGTGGAAAACAAGGAAGAACAGGCAGGACATTATCTATCTTTAGGCTCTAGTCCAAGATTAAAGCAAAATGACAACCAAAAGCCATATTTGAGAAGGAGAAGGAGAGGAGATACCCTGAAAGTGCAGTCCACTCTCAGTTAAAGTAAATCTTGAAGAGAATGTTCAAGGAACAGGATGCTGAATATTTTAGTTAATGAGTATTCATCTCATGTAACTCAGATAGAAAGGTTTGGGAGATAAAAAGAATGATGGAAAACTGAAACAAATTTGAGGTTTTACTGCAGCATCTTGGGGCATTTAGAGTCAAAGAGACAGGCAACTTGTCCGAATCGATTAACTTTCTCTCCAGTGAGAATGGAAAACACTGGTGAAGGTAATTAAAAAAACAAACAGAATCAGCCACCCAAAACCAGCAACTGACCCCTATTCACCTGGAGCAATCATAGAAGAAGGTAAGCAACAGGAAAGGGGAGTGGACAACTTCCTCTTTGCCATGAGATCAGAAGAACTGGCTGGTGCCTAGCTGCCATGACTGAATGTTTAATAAAAGATTTCAAAGATTCTGTTTAAGAATCCTGATGAGAACAAGAAAAAGTGGAACAGGATTTAAAGTTATCATAAACTCTAGACATTCTTCAGAAGGATGAGGTTGTCTGTTCCCATTGAGTCACTGGAGTTGGAACTAACTCAATGGTATTGTTGTGTGTGTGTGTGTGTGTGTGTGTGTGTGTGTGTGCATGTGTGTGTGTTTTGGGGGAGGAGTGCAAGGAGTACTAGATATTCTTTAACCATTGATGTGGATGAATCACCTGAAACATTTATGAGATAGTTTCTTGTGCCAACCTGGCCGATAAACACATGTGGGATTAATTGAAGGGTGGAGAGATGAATAGCTCGGTGAGCCTCACCTTTCTTGTCTCTTGCTCTTTGATCATCGGACCAGTGTGTGGCTGCCTTGCTTGTTCTTTGGCTCAATTTGCAAGATACACCACCTGTGGGACACCTAACCTGTAGACTGTGTTGCTGTAATTTGAGGTTCCTTCAAAACCTGCTTCACCACACCATTGGAATTTACATCTCTTGAGCTGGGGACTGTCGGACCCTGTCATCTGGCTGACCGTTGGTGACCTGCCTGTTCCCGGATAGCCTGAATTGCTCTACAGAGGACTACCCGGCGGCCCTCAAGACTTGAAGGACTGCCAGTGTCTCACAACTGTCTCATGGGAGTGATTTGCACTGAGCCATTTGTACTGCTTTATAAATTGTTTATTTCTTATGTTATATATCTATCTATCTGTATAAATATATATAAAAGTATTAGCATTCTGGTTTTGTTTCTGTAGAGAACCCTGTCTAACACATTTTGGTACCAGGAGTGCTCCTAGAGAAATCAAATTAATTTGAGATATCTTAAAAACTTAATTGAAAATACATGTTGACATTTTCTTGAAATGAAGTAGAAATTTAGCTTAATTAGTAAAGAACGTTTGCCTTGAATATCAGATTCTGTTAAAGAACTGTCTAATATGGGATCAACTGACAAGAGCAACTAGTGAGGTTAGCTAGGAAATTTAGGGGCCAGTAAGTTTATGTTTATGGGGAGGAATCATTCAGAAAAGGAGGGTAAGAATGGTCATACAACCTGATCAATGTAATCAATATCACTAAATTTTACACATAGAAGTTGTTGGGGCTTGATCTTCTGTGGGTATTTTCAACAACAAAAATAATTTTAATTGGTCCAATATGCTAAAAAGGTGATGTATTCTAATGCCCTGCATTTTCAGCTTTATCCCTTAGCCCAATATGTAACTTACAATTCTGCTTTATTAGTTACTCTAATATAGATGTCAGCGGTCCATATGTTATTAATATAAATGGATATTGAGATTTCAGGTACCTGCTGCATTACAAACAATAATAGAAATGTTGTACGGTGAAAGATAAAAGTTACTTCTCCAACTCAATGTTACGTGTCCACTTTTAGCCAAAAGAACTTCTCCAAGATACCTTACACTACAGTGCTCAGGATACATCACCCATGTGCACGGACTTTTCTATTCCGTGGACAGGACAGTGACTGCACCATCAGATAAGGTAACATGATGAATGACCCGAGACTGCACAAGTTCTTCATGAGTTCTGAAAGTTTCTACACTTACCTGCAAGCTCAGAAATTGGTTACAGCTGACTTTAGGTATGTGATGTGATTTGGATCATGAGCCCCCCCAACATTAATGCCTCAAACATGTTAAATAGGCCAATGAGGTTAAAGTGCAAAGTGAGTTGGTTCATCCAAGACCACCTGGTTCATGCTCCCCCTTTAAAGCTCAAAGACAGTTATGGGCAGCATAAGGACTCTGTGGCCTTCTTGAAAAATGTTCCATTAAGATGTTGTCCCTCCCAATGGAGTGGGTGAACTTCGGCTACTGGGGGGAAGATCAACCTAGGACAGAAGGAACATAAAATAGAAAAGAAGACAAAATCAAATCAATGTCGACCGGAAGTAATGCGGAAAGGCAGGGAAAAGCCCAGCGAGAAGGAAGAGGTCGTTTTACATGGCAGCCAGTCTCACAATTCTGTCTCACAATTCAAGTAGCAATTCACTCCAGGGTGGAAATTAATGTGCTTTTACACGGAGTTATGAGGCGGAGTTATGAGGCTTCGTGCTGAGGGAACACGGAAAGAACCAAATTACATCCTGGAACAAGAGGAGGAGGAAAAGAGCAGATTTGAAAATGGATGCATTAGTAGAAAACTTCATGCACACCGAGTCGGAGGCAGGTGGGAGGCCTACAGCTTACTGAAGTCTGGGAAGTCACCGTCACAAAGTATAGAATGACCAGAAGAACATCATCAACACAGGACCGATCTTACAGGCTCACTATGATTTTTACACACATATATGTGTCTTCATCACTGGAACTCAGAAAAATATACAAACACATGTCGGGATGAAAGGTTTTTGGATACGAAATGATATTTTCTTCCAGTATTTTCCATGATTCCCGTTGCCCAGCCAAGTGTCTTTGCCACCAGTGCAGACTTGGCGAAAGCTCTCCTGAGAGGACGGCACAAGCATCATTAACTGACATCATAGCAGGAGCCGATGTGGAAAGAAGAACAAAGGGCCCTTCATGAAGATTTAGGGGTTCATGATGATTTAGGGGTTCATGAAGATTTAGGGGTTCATGATGATTAAGGGGTTCGTGAAGATTAAGGGGTTCCTGATGATTTAGGGGTTCGTGAAAGTTGATAATTTGGCACAACTGTAGGGAGTCCAAAACAAAACAAAAAACTTAAACGCAAACCCACTGCTGTCAAGTTCCTTCTGACTCATCATGACTGACTGTGCTGAAGAGGGTTAGAGCGGCCCCCAGGGAGATTTTCTGCGACTTAATAGTCACAGAAATGGTCACCTTCCTCCCATGAAGCAGCTGTTGGGTTTGAACTGTTGACCTATCGGTAGTGAAGCACTTTAACCACTGCCTCAATTTGAGGTTGAATATCCCTCCAGCTTGGAAGCATAATTATTCAATAATGTTGATTTATCGGGGAAAAAAGAGAAATGGTATATTTATTGCATATTTGACTTTGTGGTTTGAACTTCATCTATAAGATAAACATCAGTTTCTCTGTACATGCATAAAATTGAATGCACACCTATATTTGTGTATATATGAGGACGGGTCAAAAATTAATGCTACAAAATAATAGAACCTTTTATTGAGTAAAATGTGAAGCTATTCATTTACTGTCCATAGGGTGGTGGTTATGGATTGCGGAAGGAACCAATCCAACTGTGCTGGGTGGCCATGGCATAGGGCGACTGGAGGAGATGCATGCTGGGGACATTCGGATGCCCAGCATGAGAAAGTCAAACCGAAAGGTGGCAGGGTAGAGATAAGCAGCCCTTGGAGAAGGCCTGAGTCACACTAATAGCAGAACACTGGAGAAAAGGGCATCAAAACTTTTCATTTAAGAGCTCCAATCTTGATGCCTGAGAGAGTTCTCTTTTAAAAAACGCGATTTCCAAGTTGCCTTGGCCAGAAGTTTCTATACGTTCCATTTCTTTTTCTGGATGGAACAAGAAGCAGGACCATATAGTGATCAAAAAGAAACCAGAATGTGCAGACTGTGTTCACACACAGAGCAGACTGTCCAAGAGTCCAAAGAACCGTGTCTTCATTTACAAGAATTCGGGGAAAATGTTCAGCATGTCTTCTCAGGTAATATACCTGATGAAAAAGAGTCCAGGTGACAGAGCTGGCTCATTGTCATTACTCATTGAAATTGAAAGCAGCAGTGGACACATATGATAAAGGGTTCCAATTCAATTTATGCGGCCACATGATTTAATAAAAACAGTTGTTACTTTTGTTTCATTGAGAGGACACATATAAAGCCACTTGCAGGTGGCAGGCACCTATTGTGCACTGCAACCTAACAAACATTTAATACTCATAACTATACCTGAAGGTGGACAGGATTGTGATGTCCATCCTTCAGATGAAAAAACAAGCACAGAGGGGTTAGCAAAACTAGTCCAATGTCGCATAACAAATAAGTGGCAAGGACGGGCTCCAACCCTGGATCTGAATCCATACATTTAACACCTATACAATGCTGGCCCCTGTTCTGTATGAGAGGTTATACGTTGCCATCAAGTCAGCTTCAAGTCATGCCAACCTATGTACAGCAATGAGATGTTGCCCAGTCCAGTGCTACCTTCATGATCTTTGGTGTGGTTGGGTTAGTTTCTGTGGACTACTATATCGCCCAGGAAGCCCTAATGATATAGTGGGTTGTGTAAGATCAGCAGTTAAAAAACACCAGCTGTCCCATGGGAGAGAAATGAGGCTTTCTAATACTGTAAAGATTGACAAGCTCCACTTCCAGGAAGAGGTCACTGATATAGAGTCCCCCGCCTAGAGCTCCCATTGTGTGGCCCAAGATCAACAGGCGAGAAGGCCAAGTCTCTGAATTTAGACACAGGACCTAGAATCTCGGCACTTGGCATTTTTTCAGCCCTCCTACTCTGATTTTCACCCATGGCGCAGCGAACCTCATGTGGTCTCCCCAGTCTCCTCACTTGGGGATGCCCCTCTCTAGTTGTGGGATCTTCTAACCCCCCACCCCAACTAACCCAGAACAATTCTGGGAATTTAGACATGAAGCCTAGACTCTCAGCACTCCAGGATTTTTTCAAACCTTCCTCTCTGAATTTTTGGCCATGGATAATGCAGTGGAGTTCCTGGCAACATCTCTTCTCACCCCACCAGTGGTTTCTCCTCTCCCTTACCATAGCAAGGTCAGTGGGCAGCGAGTGCAGCTCTTTTGTCTGTGAGTTTGAGATGTGTCTCTTCTAGGCAGCAGATTGACGGATTTTGTGGTCTAATCCTGCCTGCCACTCTTTGCCTTTTAATAGGTGTGTTCAAATCATTAATATCAGTATTAAATGTATATCTAAATTTAGTTGCCATCCTCTTGTATAGTTGTGTTTGATATTTTCCTTTATTCCCCTTTTCTAGGGTGGTCGGTTAGTGTGAGGAATTTATTCTTATTTTCTTTTCTTTTCTCCACTGGATCTCTAATGTCATCAGCCATCTGGGAAATATAAGTCAAAACAACAATGAACACCACCCAACCCCATTTACTGTAGACTGGCTTTTAAAAACAGAACAAAAAATGTTGAAGAGGGTGTGGGTGTGGTAAGATAGGAACATTTATCCATTGGTGGAGGGCTTGTAAATATGTACAGCCACTGTGGAAAGCGTTATGGAGATCCCTAAAATAGATGGCAATTGATCCAGCAATATATATACACTCAAAAAATAAGAAACAGATCATGAGTAGATGTTTGCTCTCCCATGCTCATTGCAGCACAGTTCACAATAGCAAAGATCTTAAAACAGTCTAACTTCCCATCAATAGAAGAGTGGACAAAAAAAGTCCTCTGGTACATACACACAATGGAATACTATGCACCCCCGAAAAAGAAAACCCAGAGAGGAAACACCTCAACTCATGGATAGATCTGTGAAGTTAGTCTATCACAAAAGGACAAATACTGTATGAGTCCACTGTGGTAGGAACAAGCAGCAGAATGGGCACAAGCTCAAGCGTGCAGGCCTCCAGTTGTCTGACCGGAGACCAGACAGCCTAACAAAGAGATGATCAGTGCCAGCGAACCACACACTATGTACTCCAGGTAAGGCTAGTGTAGGTCACTTGGCTGGAGGGCACTTCACAACAGCTGGGGTCAAATGGATGGGGTGGTAGTCATGTGGATCTGGGGGGACTTAGGATGTCTAGGGTTATCCTGGGAACCCAGGCCGGGTACCGTAGAATGCTGGGACACTGAATCCTGGATATTCAGGGAGCATAGCGTGCTGTAGGGGCTGCATTGGTAAGACCCCATACAAGAACTCCACTAGGTGAACTGGACTCCACCTCAGACACACGTGTAACCTGAGGACCTAAGCCAAAAGCACTTGGTGTCTGAGGCAGCAGAAGAGAGGTGTACCAAGAGTGCTACACTGTTGGTTGGTAGACAAACAAGGTCTTGCTACGTTAATGTCCTGTATGCTGCATTAAGATACCTGTTATTCCAGCAATCCTGTGACAGCCATTCCGCTATATGTTGCTTTCGCTTGTTTATATTAGGGTATATCTCGGAGGTGTGTCACCATTGGGGGTCTCCCTCTTGAAGCTGTGTTATTTGTTTTTCAGTTTTTCAGTAATTGAAACCCAGGGATGTTGAGCCGACAGGGAAAGCAAATATAACAAAGATTTGGGGGTAGGAGGGATATCGAGGGGTATAGGAGGTAAGAGGGAGATGATGTCAAGGAGTCCAGGAAGGAGAAGTATGTTTGGAGGCTGATTATGGAAGCAATTGTATAATTATATTTGTCATGATTGAACTATGGAGTGATATATTAACTCCCAAGTTACAGTGATTTAAAAAAATAAAGGGAAAAAAGGATAGATTCAGAAATGGGTTTTAGATTCACATTAAATCATAGCTCAACTTTAAAAACAATTACATCTTACATCATGGCCCTTGTAGACATTCAGCTTCATGAAATGATCACTGAAGATAAGGGTGCTACAGAAAAATGTAGTGAAGAAAGTCGACGGTGCCTATCAATTGGAATAGTGCCTTGGGTCTGAAAGGCTTGTATTCAAACTATCAGCCATCTAAGAGAGAAGCCAACTAAGTTTAAAGTCCACACCGAATAAGAACAGCAGCTTGTGTGATCCAAGGATGACAATGACAAAATTTGAACATGGTGAAGAGAAAAGTACCAGAGCTAAGATTATGAACACCCAGTTTGTAGAAGGCTATGGAAGACAGTGGAGCCCAAACCCATCTGCAGAGTGTCCAGTTAGACTTAGCCACTGGCAGATCCGTTCTAGCTACAGACTGGGCACAGACCATTGTAATCTTGATTACGCCAGATAGAACTCCATCCCTGATCAGTTAACTTCCCTATAGACACAGCCTGAGTTTGTTCTGGGTGAAAGTACCTCTTATTTGTACCCTGACAAAAATGTCTCCCCTGGCTTTTTGAATGTTGATGGGGTCTTTGCCTTCTTACACATTATTTGTATTTTTGTCTTTATACTAATATGATTTTATCCTTCCCACTGTAGGGCGATTTTGTTTTTTTATTGTTTTCTGTTGGTTTTCCCAGCTATGACACATAGGAAGAGAGGATACATAACAATAACAGATAATGGGGTTATAGGGTATTAAAGTATGGGGTAGGTAATAGGGAGGGAAATGGTATTTCTGTAGTAAATAATGAAGGTAGAAGGTGTGAGTGAGCACAAGAGTTGATTGTGATTGCACACTAATTTTAAAGGTGATTTAACCATGGGGGAGGGGCATACTCTAAAATTGACGTGGTAATGATTGTACAATTCTCCTTGATATGCTTGAATTATCAAGCTATTGAATCATATGATGTGTAAATTATATGCCAATAAAACTGTTGTAGATAAAAAAATTGAAAGCCTACAATTAATCTTAGACCCCAAAGCTATAAAATTAGAAATCAACAGTAAAATGAAAAGAAACATAAAGACAAACACATGGAGATTGAATAACATAAAATTTAAAAACCACTGGTTAACCACTGGCAAATATGGGAGGAAATCAAAAGATTCCTTGAAATGAATGCAAATAATAGAACATATTGAAACCATTAGAACACAGTGAAATCAATAATCAGAGGCCAATTTATAGCTATCAACACACACATACAAAGAAAAAGGAGAAATTTAAAATCGATAGCATAGCACAACACATCCAAGAACTGGAAGGCCAACAACACAATCCCTCCAATAAAGGAAGGAAGAAAATCCTAAGGATAAAAACAGAAATAAATGACATGGAAAAAAATTGGAAAAGATCAACAAGACAAGAAGCTGCTTCTTTGAAAAGATTAATGAAATAGACAACTGACTGGCAAACAACAAATACAAATAAATAAATAAAAGACGCAACTACCCAGAATAAGAGATGCAAATGGTGACATCACAACATATGCAAATGAAACAAAGGAAATAATAACACACTGACAAAAATCTGTATTTAAACATATTTGACAATCTAGAAGAAATGGACAGATACCTAGAAACAGATCGTTCCGTCAAATTAATTCAGACAAATACTCAAAAACTCAACCCACCGATAACCAAAGGAAGAAATATGGAAACTCATCAAGAAACTACCAATCAAGTACAGCCCAGATCCAGATGGTTTCATGGGGGAATTCCACCAAAAATTCATAGAAGGCCTGACAACAATACTACACACGTTCTTGCAAAGCATAGAAAATGACTACAAATTTCCAAACTCTTTCTATGAAGCCAGCATAACACTGATACCCAAACCAGGCAAAGAACACACAAAAATGGAAAATTATAGACCAATATCCCTCATGAACATAGATGTTAAAGTCCTCAAAAAAATCCTGGCCAATAGAATACAGCAGCATATAAAAAAATAATAATTCACCAGGACCAAGTAGACTGCATCCCAGGTATATAGTGATGGTTCAATATTAAAAAGCAATGTAATCCACCACATGAAAAAAGCAAGAAACACAAAGCACATAATCAAATCAATAAACTCGAAAAAGACATTTGACAATATATGACACCCATTTCTGGTTAAAACACTCAACAAAATAGTAAGAAAGGGAAAAATTCTTCAACATAATAAAAGCCATCTATGAGAAACCAACAGCCAACATCATGCTCAATGGGGAAAAGCTAGAAATATTCCCATTGAAAAACAGGGACAAGGTAAGGATGGCCCTTATCACCACTGCTTGGGGACCCCAAGCTTGGTGGGTGTCCAATGGAAAGGGGGGCATAATCACCATATATCTAGTACCTCGATGCTCCCAGTCTTAGTGACATGACAAGTTTTGACCTGTTGAATAGGCTCTGCACTCGGAAGAACTGATTCAGAAGTTTCCCCCTCATAACAAGCCCCATACTTAGGGTAAATAGGGCTCAATGAACAGGAAATAAAACTATATAGAGCAAGAACTCATGGGCTTCCACTCAAGGTTGAACTATACTCCCATAGGCTCCTCATTCTGACAGTGTCCACAGTGCTGTCATTGAGTAAAACAATGATATCAGTGCAATTGCCTTATACACCAGAGGATGAGTGACAATGTTATGCTTTTTTTTGTTTTGTTTTCCTGAATTTAGCTTGTTCTTTGTCTCTTTGTTTGATGGTTTGTTTGAAGGTTGATTTGTTGATGGTTCTGATTTATTTCATCCTTTGGAATTTTGATTGTCATAAGACAGTCACGCATCTTCCAAGCAAAAGCACATGGATTCTGGGCTCTTACTTAACTCTAGCCTCAATCGAAGAACAGTTAGTTCTGATACCATGAAGCTGCTCAATACTCACCTTCATGAAATGACCACTGAATATAAGGGTGCTCAATAAAGTGTAGTGAAGAGAGAAGATGGTGCCAGCTGCTGCTCAATTGGAATAGTGTCTGGGGTCTTAAAGACTTGTATTCAAACAAGCAGCCATCTATGCAAGGAGTCAAGTGAATCCACATGGAAGAACTTGTGTGATTCAAAGATGACAATAACAAAATTCAAATATGATGAAGGGAAAGGTATCAGAGTTAAAATTGTGAACACTTAATTTGGGGAAGGCTGTGGAGGGCAGTGGGAGCCCAACACCCAACTACAGAGTACCTAGTCAGATCATCGTAACCTTGATTATGTGGATCAAGCGTGATTCTGGTTCAGTTGACCTCCCTCTAGCCCCAACCAGCATTTGTTCAAGGTAGAAGGATCTCTGGCTTGTTCCATGACAAAAATGTCTTGCCTGACTTTTAAAATATTGATGGTTGTCTTTGCTTTCTTACTCATTGTTTGTATTTTTAACTTTATATTCTTATTGTTTTATCCTTACTTTGTGAATTTCATTTTTCTTTATTGTTTCCATTGGGTTTACCAGTTTATGAAGGAGTGGATGCAAGGGGCTGTAGGGAATTTTGGGGTGGAGGTAGGGGAGATGGGGAAGGTGAGAAGATTTCTGGGATCAACAATGAAGGCAGGAGGAGAGAGAACACTAGAATTGAATGTTATTACACAACTCATTTTAAAGATAATTCAATCATGAGGGAGGGGAGAATATTATAAAGTTGAGTGTGGTAATGATTGTACAATTCTTTTTGAAATGATTGAACAGTTGGATGATATGTGGATTAGGTGCCAATAAAACTGTAATAAAACTATTTACAAGTTTAAAAATCCACAGCAGTTCTACTCTGTCCTATAGATTCAGAATTAACTCCATGACAGTTCATTTGGTTTGGGCTGTTTGTTTTTGTTTGGTTTTGTTCAGTGTTCCGTTGCATTGTGTATCAACTTGCAATCTATAGAGCTCATTCTCTGGCACGATATTCCGTTGTGGTTCACAGGGTTTCCACTGGCTAATTTTTGGAAGGAGGTCAACAGGCCTTTTTTCCTAATCTCTCTTCGTCTGTAAACCCTACTGAAACCTGTCTCCATGGGTAACCCTGGTGGTGTTTGAAATATCAGTGGCTTCGGTTCCAGTTTAACAGCAAGAAAACTACCACATTGTGAAAAACTGACAGATGGATGGTGGATAAAAGGCTGAGAGATGAGTTATCTTTTTCTACGTCTTCTAAAGGCAAGCATAAATCATATCAGCATAAATCTAGAAGTGTTTCTTTTGGAGGAAAGCGAGACACAGCGAAAACTACCACATGGGGGAATCTTTTCTCCTGTGGAGATCTCCAGGGATCCACACAGTGTATAATTGTCTGGCCAGGATGCTAAGGGAACTGCTCATAATAGACAAATTGATGACCCCAATTCCTCCCCTGTTCCCAGCCTGCTATTCTATTCATATTCCAGAGCCTGCATTCACGAATGTGGAAGGAGTCTGTTGTCCAGTTTTTGTAAAGATTTCCATCTTCTACTTAAACCTTTCAGCTGTAAATCATTTTTCTTTTGTTCACTCTGCAGAGCTTTCCGAGGGGTTGCCAATACTCAAGTCTGCTTTGTCAAAGTTATCCTTAGATATCAGATTAGGTAAGATGATGAATTGGATTTAAGATTCCACCTCAGTTAAAAGCACGGGAGTGTTAGCAGAAAACTTTCTCAAAAACAGTTAATCTCATAGTTTGAAAAGACTGGAGGGAACCGGATTTACCTATAAAATTATCCAAGTCATTAATGTTGCTTCTGGGATTGCTGAAACCCAGCAAAATGAAGGTCTTGACCCCACCTTCACTCCCCACCTTCTAATAAGTCTATATAGCCTGGCGAAATCCCCTAGGTAATGGAGGAAAACATGTTATTCTAAATGAAAAAGAACATTTCAAATACAACCAGGGATGAAATGTCCATATTTCATAGATGCTAAAATGCATTGATTTTACCTTTTGGGTTTCTGTGGAGTTAGAATTATTATTATAATGGTTGTTGGCTATGACAATCAGGATGCAATACCATTGTCTGCACCTGAGCTTCAAATTATATAGCATAAATGTGAACGCTTATAAGAAATTTTTGAAAACACTAGCAAATCCACCTGAGCAGTGGTGATTAGTGATAGAAACCATGTAGCCAGAACACCCAGATGAACGCTTGCTTCTAAGTGAAGAATGTGTGTTAGAACTGTGATCCATACAGAGTCAATGACTGATTTTCTAAAAGTTCATTCAGGCCTTTCTTCTTGGGTAACTCTGGGTGCACCTGAACTGCCAACATGTCAGTTAGCAACTGGGCGCATTAATCCTTGGCCCCTCCCAGGGATTGTTTCTTAAGATAAAGGTGGATCTAAACGATCCTAAACAAAAGTAGTCAATAAGTTAAAAATGGAAATTCTGAGTAATCAGAAAGAAGTATGTCAGTTTAATTGGAAGATTTTAAAATTGTCTTATCATTTGTGCTCAATTTGTGGTAACTGATATTTAATAAAATGTAATTATAAGTCTAGTATTTATGAACTTTGGTTTTAAAGACAAATGACCTGAGAAAAAGTTGTGGTCTTGACAATTTATTATTTTCTCCAAATATTCAAGTTTTCTAGGCGTCTTTTGCTCATTTAAACAAAATGTGGCACCTCTTTCACAGGAATGGTGACCAAATGAGAGGATGCATGTAGCACAGGACACAATGGAGTTTAACTGCTCTGGATGGACTGTCTGCTTCTACAAGGGTCTTTTTTATTCGATTTCCCTGGGGAGCAGCAGCACATAGGAGAAATGTGGTTGGGTTTTCTTTTTCATCATTACTGCAAATCTATTTTAACTACCAGAGAGAAGAAAACTCCACCAATGAAAGTCCATCATGAAACTGTGCATGCATAAGCATTGTATCCTTCTCTCAACATCCAGAAAGAAGGAAGGAGGGAGAGAGTACGGGAGAGAGAAAAGGAGGGAGGAAGACTAGGGAGGAAAGAGAGAAGAGGAGGAAGGGAGGAAGGAAGATATAAATATATCTCCAGTGGCTGGCGCCAGGATAGCACAATGGTTCAATGTTGGACTGCTAACTGACTATGAGAAGCGCTATGGAGCAGGGCTCCTCCATCCTATAAGATGGCATGAGTCAGAATCAACACACTGGCAGTGGATTGTAGCTCCCCACAGTGGGGACAGATGAGACACCCTAAAAGTGGGTGGAAAGGTAGTCAGCATAGCACCAGGAGGTGGGCTTTGGCTACTGGTAAGCAAGGGACTGGGAGGAGTTATGGAGTTCATCTTATCCCCTTTCATAAGTTTAAAATGGTAAGCTCGTCCACAATTTACCATTTTATGGTAGCTAAAGCATAAGTCAAATCAGTGTTTAACTTTTGAAACTAAAGTTGGAAATTATATTGGCCAAATCAACCTAAAACTCAAGCAAATGGCAGGACAAATGCAGCAATATGCACAGATCTGGTGTGAATCGGTTCCCACAGACCACAGGATGATCCTTGACCCAAAACACAGTGATATTTTAAAAAGAAAGAAAAGCATATTGAATAAAGAAGGTGTTTTAAAAATGAAAAGAGGAAAGGGGGTGGGGAAGATACGGGAACCTGATGGTTGAAAGACTCCTTTTCTATCTCATAGGGGAAGACTGAAATCTTGCTTCTAAAATGAGCAAATACTGATATACTTTAATAATTCAAATAAGACGTAGGTTCTCAGTGCTTCCAGAATGATGCATAAAATCAAAGACACAAATGGTGGGAAAAGGTACAGTCTAATGAGAGAGTATACGAGTGTAAGAGACAGCCAGCAGAGAGTGGAGGGTGCGCGTGGAAGGGTAGCGTGTTAGTGTTCATGTCAAGTTCAATTCTGTATGAAAGTGTACGTGTGGAACCCAACATCTCAATCAGGTCACAGCTAGGTGATGCCGCCTTGGGAGTGTGGCCTTTATATAGGAGGAAAACTAAGAACTTCCTTTTCTTTTTCTAGCCTTTCACCCTCATCCTTGATGAGATTCTGCGTCTGCCTCCAGAGGCATCCCCAGGTGGGCCACTTGACCCTGAGGACTGTTGGTGCTCTGCCACGTGCCATCAACCTTGGACCCTTTCGACTCTGCACTTGTTCACTGACTGCTTTCAGCATCATTGGCCTGCAGCTAGGTGAGTCTGAAGAGAGCCCGGGCTAGCTTCAGACCTATGGACTCAAGCTGAGGTGGGCTGAGGCACCTCCTTGATGTACAGTTACTTTATTTATCTTTGAACCATTTTATGGAGGGGCTCGTGCAACTCTTTTCACAATCCATTGTGTCAAGCACATTTGTGCATTTGTTGCCAGCCTCATTTTCAAAACACTTTCTTTCTACTTGAGCCTTTGGTATCAGCTCTTCATCCCAACCCTCTTCCCTCATGAACCCTTGATAATTTATAATTTTTTTTCATGTCTTACACTGACCAATATCTCCCGTCACCCACTTTTCTATTGTCCGTCCACCTGCGATGGGTTATATGTTAATAATGGTGATCAGTTCCCCCTGTTCCCCCCTACCTAACCCTTAACCTCCTGACATCGCTACTCCCAATATTGGTCCTGAGGGATTTTTCTGTCCTGGGTTTCCTATTTCCAGCTCTTTTCTGGATCCATGTACACGCTCTGTTCTAGCCAGATTTTGTAAGGTAGAATTGGGGTCATTACAGTGGGGGCGGAGAACATTAAAATAACTACAGAAAGTTGTATGTTTCAATGGTGCTGTACTGCACCGACTGGCTTGTCTCTTCCTTGTCACCTTTGTGAATGAGGGAAGTGCAAAGTGGAGACCCAAAGCCCATATGTAGACAATTGGGCATCCCTTACAGAGGGTCACGAGTAAAGTTATTTTTGAATATAACGTTCTTTCTTGTATATAGGTGAGTATCACAGGTTTTGATGACCAAGGGGTGGCTCCCCCAAGCACAAGGTGGAGATCCCTAGCCAATATGAGATAACAACTAGAAACAAGTAGGAATTTGAGGAGTCTGGGGTATTTTAGATTACTTTATTGGTTTTCTTCCTAAAGATTCCTAGATTTGAGAACTCTTTGAGACATTATTTTTCTGAAACTCTTGAAAATTTTCAGTGTCAGTAATAATCCATTTGTCATCAAGGCAGATAAAAGACAACTACCGTCAGCTAAGAAAAATGTAACGATGGCCCAGTTGTACCTGGGTCCGGATTGTCCTCGCGGTGTGCAGTTCTTCAACTTGGACAAGATCAGAATTAGTTCTCATCATTAGGTTTTACCATGTAGTCATGGGCCTGGAAGACAGCAAGCCATACATGGTCACCATACCATAGTTTGTAACAATAAGGACCAGAGCAGCTTGAGCATTGGTCAAACGGACACGACACATACATTATGGTATATTCAAATTATGCAGCATTTTATATAGGCGCACAAGTAAAATGCTGCCACCTGTACTCGCTACAGTCAAGTCAACTCTGATGCATGGCCACCCCACAGCCATGTATGTCAGGGTAGCACAGGACTACACAGGGTTTCAGTGGCTTCTTTCTCAGAAGTACAAAAGGTCACTCTCATTCGTGTACTGATTTATGACTTCTACATTCCTTTCTCAAAACTTATCTTTCTTAGTCCTGATCATGACATTTCAAGATATGGAAGGCAGGTTTTCTTTCAGAGAATCTCTAGCCTTTCAGGTAGCTGCCCCTCATGTTAACCATTGTCACCGTCTGGGGACTCTTCGGGCAAAATAACTAGATTTGTTGCAACATAGCTAGAGCTCAGGCAGGGTTCTTCTTTGTTGTTGTTGTTTTAATACTTGACATTCTTTGAATCTAGAATTAGTTCAGATCGGAATTCCCAATACTCCACATGAATTCTACATCATGGTGGGCCGAGGAAAGAGCTGGGTACTCCGGAAAGCAGATGAGGAAAGAATCAAAGTGCTGGTATTTTACTTAGGAGGTGAGAGCCGAGTGTTGATGATGGGGAAAAGGCAATGTTGTACAACATTGGAGGAGATGAGCTTTGAACGGGCCAACACGTCTCAATATGACATACTGTGTCAAAGAAGATGCTTTAGTGAATACACTTGCTTGTCACATGAGACTTTTCCATAGGGCTACAAAGAGGTGTCAGAAAGAAAAAAAAAGGAGAGGGGTTACCTACCTGACTCCCACCTTCCTCTTATTTTCCCTATTTGACTCCTCATGGGGGCAAACAAGCGAGTGTGTTTGGCCCAAAGCAGAGCAGAATTACCCCATGGATCATGCTGTCCTAGCTTTCCCCACAGAGTGGCTGGAAGATTCCAACCACCAACCCTTTTAGTTAGCCACTGAGTACTTTAACCACTGCGCCACCAGGGTTCTGTAATAACTACCGACGGACATCCTTCATCCACTACTCATCTGTCAGTGTGTTATGCTGCGGTGGTCAGTGTGTTTCTGTAACACTGGAAGCTCTGCCACCAGTATTTCAAATGCCATCAGGGCCCCTCGGGGCGGACACGTGTCAGTGGAGCTCCCAGAGTATGACCCACTGTGAAGAAGGACCGAGAGATCCACTTCTGAAACACTGGCCACTAAATCTCTGATGACGAGCAAGAGCACATTGCTGGGCCTCGTGCCAGGAGACGAGGCCCTCAGGCTGGAAGGGGCTCCATCTATGACGGGTAGAGCACCAGTGCCACTGAAGAGCGTGGCTCGACCTCAGGACGGGGTTGGCCCAACGCTTTGGGCATCATTATCTGCTGATGTGGCACAGCTGACCATGAGAAGAAACAACTGCAAACCGCCGTTAATAATTGGAACAGAGAATACGCCAAGTGTGAATCTAGGAAAATTGAAAGTTTTCAAAAAATAAAGGGGGCATATAAAGATAAATAATCTGGGCATGCATGAGCTGCCGTGGACTGATCTTTGCCCTTTGTAATCAGACAATAAAATGATTTACTATGACAAGGAGGACAAATTCAGAAACCATGAGAGTGCATTCCTTGTCAAAAGTGGATGTTTTGAGATCTATCCTGAAGTGCAACACTGTCAATTATAGGAGGTTTAATATCCATAGACTTACCAGAAAAAA
The DNA here is from genome assembly GCF_050624435.1 of Tenrec ecaudatus. Taxonomy (NCBI): domain Eukaryota; kingdom Metazoa; phylum Chordata; class Mammalia; order Afrosoricida; family Tenrecidae; genus Tenrec; species Tenrec ecaudatus. The sequence goes on from NC_134547.1 coordinate 42,845,777, forward strand.
ATCAGTTAATACAAATATTATTCAAATTTATGTACCACTACTTGTGAGAAATTAAGAAATTAAAGGTTTCTATCAACTTTCACAGTCTGAAGTTGATCAAACATTCAATCAAGATGTATTGTTAATTATTGGTTATTGGAATGTTAAAGTTGGAAATAAAGAAGAAAACATGTCTTTGGCAACAGAAATGTCCTAGGGATCCCATTTTGCAAGACCAACAATTATTCCTTGCAAACAATTTTTCTCAACATCATAAAGGACAGCTGTACAAGAGGTTTCAAATTTTCGTAGAAAAATTCAGTATCGTTTCATTTTATTCTTTCACAAATCTGACCTGACTGGAACATACAGGAATCAAATGGATTAATATGATACAAACAAAAATAAGGTAACTGTCATCAAGTCCACTTCAAGTCATAGCAACCTTATGGGACAGGCTAGAACTGCCCTTCTGTCGGTTTCCAAGATTGTAACTCTTGACAGGAGTAGAAAGCCTCATCCTTTTCTCTTAGAGAGGCTGGTGGCTTCAAACTGCTGACTTTAAAGTTAGGAGCTTAATATCATCGAGACAAACAAGGCCAGGACTTCTTAATTTTTCATATGGAAATTCAAGTTGAAGCGATAATAAATTCAAACAAGTTCAGGAGAACCAAAGAAGGATATCAAACCTATGTAATGTAGGCAGCATCTTAAGAATAGATTTGACACACTGAACACTAATAACCCAACACCAGACAAGGTGTGGGAATGACATCATCTGTAACAAAAGCAATAGTCATGTAAAAACAAGTAAAATAGGAAAATGCTAAAACGGATGTCAGAACAGTCTCTGAGACATGCTCTTTGAAGTGCAGGTTGTAAGGAAAATGGAAGAATCAATGATGTAAAGGAGATGAGCAAAAAATCAAGAGTGGCTAGAGAAATTTCAGTATTATAATGAAACATGCAAAGACCTGGAATCAGAGAGACAAAACAGGAAGACCATGTTCAGTGTGTCTCAAGACTGTCATGGGCAATATTGAAGGGTCTATCCGATGACAAAACAAAATTGAACTAACACAGAGTGACTGTGTTAGTCTGGGTACTTTAGAGAAACAAATCCACAGAAACTCATGTAGAAGAGAGAGATTTAGATAAAGGGTAAGTGCACATCAAGAAAACATCCCAACCCAGTGCTGCCCAATCCCATAAGTCCAACATTAACCCATATGTCCGACACAAATTCCCAAAATCCTCCTCTATCTCACAAAGCACACACTATGACACCTACTGTTGGAGGAAAGCTGAATCAGTGAGCGTGTAATCATCTCAGCGCTGGCAGGGGTCTCCACATGGCTCCTCCAGCACCCAGGGCTGCATCAGGGGTACGTCCATGCAACTTTTCCTCAGAGATGCCTTGCAGGAAGTGAGCCTTGCCAGCTGAAGCAGGGAATCAGCTAAAGCAGCTGCACCCTGGTCTGACCATCAGAAAGCAAGAGATCTGAGAACTAGAAAGGTGAGGCTCACAGAGCCATTTATCCCTCTGCCCTTCAATTAACCCCACATGTGTTTATCAGCCAGGTTGGAACAATAAACCAACTACCTCAATGACTGTACCCTAAAAAATTTATTGATGTTCAAAAATTTCAGGAAGTAGTATACAACCAAGGACTCATGGCACTGAAGGAAGAAGCCCAAGTTGCATTGGCAAAAACAAAATAATAATTGAGATGTTTCAGCAAGCCACTCATCTACGCCAAAAACTTTGGAACATGGCTACATTTCTAGGAGAGATCAATATATGTGCCAAAAAAGATGATCCATTAGAATGTAAAAATTATTGGATGTCATTAGTATAACAGAGGAGTAAAATTTTTCTGAAGATAATTCAAAAATAGTTGTAATCGCATATGAACAGGGAACTGGCAGAAGTTCAAGCTGAATTTTGAAGGGGATTTGGGATAGGGGATATCGCTGTTAATATCAGAGGAATCTTAGCTGAAAGCAGGAAATATCAGGAAAAGGTTTGCCCATGTTTACTGGCTATGCAAAGGCATTTGACTTTGTGGATCATAGAAAATTATGGCTAGCAGTACAGGAATGGAAATTTCAGAACATTAATTGTATTCATATAGAAATATACATAGACCCAGGAGATACTGCTTGGTTTATCATCAGAAAAGGTGTGCACCAAGGTTATATCCATTCACTATACTTACTCAATCAGTATGCAGAGCGATTGGTGTGAGAAACTGAGCTAGCTAGTTAAGAAAGCACAGCATCGGTATTGGAGGAAGGCTCATTAACAATCTGTGATAAACAGATTACACAACCTTGCTTGCTGAAATTGTGAGAACCCTTGAAGCATTTCCTGAAAAATATCAAAGACTACAGCCTTCAATATAGATTATACCTCAACAGAAAGAAAACAGAAACTCTTCACAGCTGGGTCTATACGCACCATCTTGATAACCAGAGAAAATAATTTGTCAAGGCTTCTTCCATTTTACTTGGATCCACAATCGATAGCCATGCAAACAGCAGTCGAGAAATCAAACAATGGATGACAGTGGACAAATGCGTTGCAAAAGTTATTCTTACCGTGCTAAGTAACAAAAAATGCAACCATAAGGTGTGCCTGATCCAACCCATGGCATTTTTAGTCACCTCATAGTTAGGTGAAAGCTGGACAATTAAACAGTGAAGACTGAAGAACAGGTGATCTATTAGAAATATGGTGCTCCAGAAGAAGAGTAAAGGGGCGCTGGACCGTTAGAAAACAAACAAGTCTATCACGAATGAAGTACAACCAGAATGCTCCTAGAAGCAGGGATGGAGAGATTTTGCCTCACGTCATTTGTTTACATCAGGGTAGAATGGACCTTGGAAAAGGACATCCATCATGCTTGGTGTAGAGGGAGACCTTCAGCAATGTAGATGGACACCGTAGCTACAACAATGGGTTCAAACATAACACTTTTGAGAGTGGCACTGGGCCTGGCAGTGTTGCATTCTGTTACATATCAAGTTACTGAGTCACAACTGACCTGATGATGCCTAACAACAATAACATTCTTAAATCCTGAAAACAATTAGAATGTAACACCATTAGCTCTTCGGGAGATCAAATCCAAACCACATGAATTAACCAACTATTAGAATGGCAGTGATCAAATAAATGGGGGGAAAAAGATGTTGGAGAGGTTGGAGAGCAACTGAACCTTCACCCAAAGCATCCTGATAGTGGCTGTGGAGAAAAATATGCTGGAGTCTCGAAAATCTGAACAGAGAAGGAGCACCCCCAGTGAAACTCACAACCAACAAGTTGATTCTGACTCCTACTGTAAATCGTTATGGAAACAGAGTCAAAGCTTTCTCCCACAAAGCACTCACTGTGTTTGAACTTCAGACTTTGTGGTTTGCAGCCAAGTGTTTTAACTACTGTGCCATGAGGACTCCTTTGTAAAACTCCTAAAAGGCCTAGTAAGGAGTCCTTGGAACAGAGTAGATAATGTGTCCGGCTGCTAACGGCAAGGCCAGTAGTTGAAAGCCACTGGAGTTGTAAGGAAGAAAGATGAGACTTTCCACTTTTCTAATGATCTAGAGTCTTGGAAATCTACAGAGGTTCTGTCCTTTAGATTAAGTATGAATTAGAACCTACTCAAAGGCAGTAAGTTTTTAAGATAAAATCCACTCATCCCCATTATCGTTCTATACTTGGAAGCATTAAAAAGCAGGAACACAAATAATACCTTAGACCGATGTTCTTTGTAGCCCTATCCACAAGAGCCCAAAAGTGGAAGCATCCTAAGAGTTTGTGAATAGATGGATGGATAAGCACCATGAGGCATGTGCGTACAAAGGAATACTCTTTGGCAGTCAAGAGGAATGAGGTCCAGATGCCTGCCCAAACATAGATGAACAAACCCAGAACATCTTATGATGAGCAAACAAGTGAGTCACACACGCAAATACACTATATGGTCTTGGTTAAAGGAACTAAGCAAGCAGAAGAACCGGGACCAGGAATGGGCAGGGGAGGGAGAGGTGGAGTTCTGCATGGGAGGCATGGAGTTTATGTTAATAGATGTGGAACTATTTGAAAAGGGATAATAATGAAGGTTGTATCCCATGGAAAATGTAGCCAATATCCCTGAATTGTACATGTGGTAGTTTTTTTAATTTGAAGATTTATTGTGTATTACTTATACCACAAGAAGAAAAAATTTAGAAAGCATTACTTTGCTGATTATGCAGTGCTAATAAATAAGACTAATATGACAAAAATTCTAATAAAATGGATGGCAGAAGAAATTGGCTAAGAAGGACAGTTGAAGGATGGTAGCCGAAGAAGGAACCTCACAAAGCATGGACAAGTTGGGTCTCAGGATCAAGGAAAGCAGACTTGAATCCTATCCCAGGCATTCCTGGGCAAGGCAAGCTCCTGCACCTAGCAGAGAAAGTCCCCCTATCTATTTGTCACCTGTTGTTGTTACGTGCCATGGAGCCAATTTCTATTCAGACGGACCTTACTGGAGAGTCGAGCAGAACTGCCCCATAACACCTCTGCAATAAGTCCCCGAATATTTTCTCCCAAAAAGACATGGGATGGGTTCAAACCACTAACCATTAGTTCACCCTGCATCACTAGGGCCCCCTTTACTGTCACCTACCTTTTCAGCCTTATTTTCCCACTTTGGTGTCACCAAATGGCTTCATAGACCTCTGCCCATACTACACGCTTTCATCTGTTTGTGCCAGTCCTCAAGTCTTTCCTCCTGACTGCCCTTCCACCAACTCATTTTCTATGTAACCACCGATATCATTGCCCAAGGAAATGGGGGACCCTACTCTGCACTCCCAGAATACCCATCAGATTCTGCCAATTTTCTGCTCCTTCTGAGCTCCTAGAGGGCAAGGGCAGTGGCCAGTGTATCTCTGTGTCTGATCTAGTCTGATGAAAGTGCTTTTTAAATCAACATTTATAACAAATATGACTATGTCCCAGCCATATTTAATCTCTGCAAACCAAAGAAGTACATTTAGTTTCATTCAGCAATACCTGCCAGGGGACAAAGAAACCAAAAGACAGGTGCCATCTAGCCAATTTTGCCGAACGGTAAACGCAGGTACTTCAGGGTAGAGTGCACTTGTTGGAGCTTTCATGGCTGTGACCTTTCACAAATAGATCACCAAGGTCATTCTTCTCACATGCTTCCACTTATGTTCAATCTACCAACTTTGGGACAGTAGCTAACCACTTAACATTTGCTTTATCTAGTGACACAAATCTATGAGGGTCAGTATGAAACAGTGCTACAAACTCAGAGAAAACGTTCTTCAACAATTTTCCCCCCAAAATGTGCTAAAGGTAAACCCCCTGTATAATTTTTTTAATGCAAAGATGTTGTTTCTTGACATAGCCTCCATTTAGGTTTATACACTGTACCTCTCTAGGCCGACCCCACAGAAGTCTGCACTCTTTGATGTAGACCACATCTAAATGGCACTTTGGGCATCTTTGGGGGACCCCAACTCTATTCCTTTGAATTTTGGTAACAGGAAGAAGCTGGAAGGGGCAGGATCAGAGTTGTAAGGTGTTTTTTGACTCAACTGATGTTCTAATCTCTAATTTAGCTCTAGGTTCTAGTATCCATTGCAATGATTACAGAGAGAAACTCACAGACAAAATGAATAATTATGGGGTCTATTGTGGAAGTGAAAAAGTTGTGATGCTAATTAGAAATGCACAGGGTAGTTGCTTTTCAGGCCATGTTACAGAGTTTCAGGTCTGCTAATAGATGCGCCGGGAGACCTGCTTACATAATGGTTATCCATCAGGCTGTAAATCACACGGTCATGCAAAACCACAAACATCTCTTTGAGAGAAAGATGGGCCTTTCCTCTTCTGTACTCATATACTCACGGAGCAGTTCTACCTTGTCCTGTGGGGTTCTATGACTTGGCATTGACTCTATGGCAGGGTTGTTTTTTGGTTTAATAAATGCCCAAAGGGACGTATTATTCTACAGTAAGCTTCAACCCAAAGGCATTCAGCTCACGCTCCTTGGGTCAGCAAACCCACCTTCCCCCACTCCACAAGTGAACCTCTTGCACAAAAACACTCATATTCATTTGCTTCCCAGGTTGGGAAATATATCACTGTTTCAGTCACTGGCTTCCGGTTCTAATGCTGCCCCGCTGAGGGTGTAGCTGTCCTCTGGATCTGGGAATCTCACTGTGCAAGGATCGCTCATCAGAGGACACAATCCATGGTGGCTCCTGCTTCTCAGAGGGCTCATGATACACAATGGGATGGCACTCCCAGGAATCCTATCTGCAATTACTCACAGGCAAATCCTACCATTATCGTCCCTCGCCTTCTGATCAGATCCATGCAAAAAAAGGTTGCTTGGTGGGAGCTCAAGATTTTGACAAGAAGACCCATATTGAATAATTCCCTGTCCCTGTAAAGTGGATGTGAAAGTTCTCAACACAATCCTCATAATACAACCCTTGTTATCCTCAATGAATGAGCATGTGACCAGCTGTATCCTCAGAGAAGCGGCAGATCCAGGAAGCAGACGCAAAGCAAGGACCAGAGGGACTCTTCCCAACCCACAGATCAAGGTAATCTAAGTGTTTTTGTGCAAGGCATTGGCTTGTGCATACACACACACACACACACACACACACACACTCCTCATAATAACTTTCCTGGCTTTATTCTCCCTGAATCAGCTTTCTTGTGTCCTTACAGAATATCTATCTAGATTTCCCATTTTGGAATTCCAAAAATATAAAAAATAAACAGTGCCAATTACTTTCTGAGTTGATTTCTCTGTCTTGAAATTAATTGGCACAGCAGATCCCTTCAGTAACTGCTGTTTTGATTGGACTTTGCTCTCTGGTTTATGCTAATAAATCCAAGATTCATCCTTGGTTTTAATATATACCATAAATCATTTTGTTAGCTTCAATATTGCTTAAAGGACTAATAGGAAGAGCAACACTTGAAGCTTAGCTGATCTTCATGCAACGCTGTGGGCTTCCATGGAGGTGAAAGCTTGCTGAGGCCGACATGATCATTTATAATTGAAAGTACCAAACCAGGTGGGACCCTGTAGCTACTCTAACAATGGTAATGGCTTCCGCCACAGGTTCTTTGTTGCTCCAGGTTGACAGTCTTCCCTCTCTTGGCTCATCTTGGAAGTCTTTTTGACCATCCTTCAGACATTTGGTCCATCTTCAGAAAACATTTGCTTGTTTTCTCATGTGCAACAGCATTCTGACACATTTGCTTCAAAGCATCCATGATTTGGGAAGATGTCCACTTGTTAAAATTTTGATATTATCCCTCACCACAAAATCATTTGTGGTCAAAGCACAAGTGCCCCCCCCCCTTTTTAAAGGCACCCTACTGAGACTAAGACAAGTATATTACTGAGAGATGAAGAAATGTTTCAACACATTTTATTTGGAATAAACCATGCATGTATCAACTGGAACCTTGGTTAGTACCAGTAGTGTTCCATTTACCGATATCCTAGGTATTTAACATTTCCCCAAGCCCTTTGCTTAGCTCTTAGCAAGATAGAACCATGGATGTGGCCTTCCACGGGGAAAGAAGAGCTAAGGGTTCGAATCCTAGGTTTCTGGTTCTCCCGACAACAATTTTAAAGGTATGAAATCAATGTTTTACCAAGTCCTGATTTGTCGAATGATACTGGAGAAATAATTCCACCCATCAGGAACAGTTCCCACTGGGAAACCTACTAAACAATACACCCTGGCATCTCTAAGAAGAGGGAGGGTAAAAGGACTATCCCCTCCCCCCTGATATGTAATACACTATGATAGGGTTTACTGCTTTCTAATCATATAATCTACATAATTTATCCCTTTAAAATGAACTATTGTCCCCACAGAGTGCTTTCCTTTTCCTAACAGATGTAAGAGGGCATTTTTAAGGACATGGCAGCCTCACTGCTATACGTTAACCTACACAAAGTCAATCCATTTCCCAGTTAAAGATGGCCCCCCAAAATCACTAATGGAACTCAGCACCGTTTGCTCATGTAATGTGCATTCAGAAATCATGCATAATGTAATACTGCAAATGCTAAAAGCAGCTCCCACCAACTAATTTAATCTTGCTGTAATGGACACAGAGAACTGATCTTCAAAAGAGACTGCCAATGAGATTCTTGGGCCTCCCAGCAGCCTGAGAGCAAGCTCCAATATTAGCTTTTGGTTAGTTCCCCCTTTCAACTAGTCTGTATTAAAGGCAATCCAATATTGTCATTGAAATTATGAATAACCTGTGTCAACTTCCATGGAGTATATAATATAGATGTCTCCATCTATTTGCCTGTATCTCTGAGATTGATTCCCACCCCCCTCCTCCTCTCTGTACTTTTTAGTCCAGGGGCTTCTTTCTAGCTCGGTCAGGGAAATCTTTTACAACTGAAAGATCAGAAGGCTCAGTAGTATCCACAGCCCTGGGGCATGCCAGGGAGACAGTGTCTGAACAAAGATCTATCATGTGAAACCTGTATACAATCAAAGGGATAAGAATCACATTGCTGCAGCTTGACTCCCTGGAAGCTCCAAATCCCCTAAACATGACCTTCCACCGGCCATGATGAGAGGAAGGAGACTGCTTGCCCATGGACTCACACATGCGCACACACATACACGAGAAGTCTTTTCTCTTTGATCATCTTGGGTCAAATCCAGATAAGCAAACTATTCAAACTGTTAGGGATCTTTAGTGTTGTTAGCTGACATTGAGTCAGCCCTTGACTGATAAAACAGTAAACTCCCGAGAGTCCTGCAGCATCCCCAAGCTTGGTGGCAGACTGGATCATTTTGATCCATAGTGGTTTCATTGGCTGATCTGCAGAAGTAGAGTGCCAGGTCTTTCCAAGTTTGTTTTATTCTGCAGATCTGCTGAAATCTGCCTGACATCAAAGCCACATGCAAACCTCCACTGGCGGATGGGTGTGGCTCTACATAAGGTGTATCATCTGGGAAACTCGTGTTTCTTCCATGAGACGTGAAAACTCTAACACATCAAGGTTCCAACCACAACCAAACTCGTCGCCATCAAGCAAATTCCTCTGCCAGATGGACTTTTATGCATGCGTGTTATGCTGTTTACATACATTACATTACATTTTCTATGCCTTTTCTAAAATCCCAAGGTCATTTAATAATATTCATTGACGAAAAATACATGACTCAAATGAAAACTGCTCTAAACTTCTGTGTTAGTCTGCGTGGACTAGAGAAACAAATCCAGAGATACTCATATGTGTATAAGAAAGAGCTTCATATAAATGAGCAATTGTATAGTAAGTAAACATTCCAGTCCAGATCAAGTCTGTATTTGCCCATAAGTCCTATATTAGCCCATATGTCTTATCCTGGTTCATAAATTCTTCTGCAGACTCTTGCAGCACATACAATGATGTCGAGTGCAGGACCATCACAGACCAGGGGGTGGAAAGGCATGTGGGTCCAGTGGTAGTGGAATCATCTCAGTGCTGGCATGGCTCCTCCAGCTCTAGGGCTTTGGCTGCAATCAGCATAGCTCCATCTGGTTTGTCAACAGGAATGTTTAGCAGAGTGTGCGTCCTGGAAATGGGCCTCCAGGAAGGAAAACTAGAGTTCCCAGAATCCTCGGTAGAAATCCATACCCATAAAGATGCATCATGACCTGATTGGTAGACTATACTCCACCCCTTCCTTTAGTTGACAGATTATGTAACTGCCACAGTAGGTCTGCACTTGGCCACTAACCAAAAGATCAAAGATTCAAACCCACCAGACAGATGCAGCCATATGTTTTTGTAAGGATTTACAGCCTTGGGAATCCTGTATGGAAATTTGCTTTTGTCCTATAGGGTAATTATGATACCACAATGTTACAAGTCAAGGAAAACTCAATGATGTAAGACACATTGGAGTTTAAAAAAAGCAACGAATAGAATGCAATTATATAATTAGAATGGAATAAAATGAATTTTAAGCATTAGAAGGAGAATGTAAAGAGGAAAGATCAATATGTGATAGTTTAATTCTTTTCAGTATTGAGGGGTTAATAGATATTAACTGAGCTCAGTTATAAATCAAAAAATGAAATGTGGACGTAGCCACCAAACAATAAAAAGAAAATAAAACAGAAAGATGTTCTCTGTAGTTTAAAACCGGTGAGGGGAGCTTGCAGATGTTTCTATGTTACCTAATATGGTATTAGGCATGCATTGTAACTTGATCAAAAGATCATTTTAATTATTTCCAAACTATTCTATTAGGACCTAATTCAGACATTATCCCAATCACATCAAACAATATTGTATAATTGCTACCAAAATCCATGAAAACATTTCTTTCCTTCTCGAACTCCTTGATTATCAGCTCCCCTTACCCCGTGCCTCCCCCACTGTTGCCCCTCTCCCCACTCCAACCCTTATAGTAGTTGTTGCCCTTATAGGTTCATCTATCTTGATTTCATATACTAAAGAACATAGAAAAACACAGAAGATTCAGGAACAGTGGTTCTCAACCTGTGGGTCACGTCACCTTTGTGGACTGAATGTCCCTTTCACAGGGGTCTCCTAAGACCATTGGAAACCACAATATTTCTGATTGTGTTAGGAACTGAGACACCGCTCCTCTATACATCTCCAGGCGGGTCCTCCCACATGCAGATACTCCCACATACAAGTAGCCAGTGTGATGACATCATCGTGCCAATCCCATCACATACACCCTGTATAAATATAGGAGTATGTGACAGGGTTGGTGCCATAATGTACTTATGCAGACCAGTCACATATGTGTAGAGAGCAGCTGCTGTGTTGAAAACAGCTATTCTGATAAAAGCAGCTACTGTGTTGAAAGCAGCAGTATTGGAGGTAAAAGTGACACTTCGTGAAGTATAATTACTGGGTTAATGTAAAATCATATGCTGTAAAATCATCAACTACTGCTATATACATATATATATGACCCCCCCAAAAATGGTAAGTCATAGGAAACTTTAATGGACTATATTGACTAAACTATGCCATGTATCATCTTTTGAATTATTAAAAGCTATTGGTATATATTATTTTCATTAGCAAACCATCCCATGAAAATGGATCGTGTAGAAAAAAATATTTTTAAAAGGATATATAGTGAGGATTTTTTACAGTATGGTTTTACCTCAATAATTACAGCAGGAATTGAGAAACCACAATGTGTTATTTGTTGTGAAGTTCTGTCAGCTAAATCTATGAAGTCAAACAAAAATGCCATTTTGATAGCAAGCATCAAGCTCTGTCAGCAAGGATACCAACTATTTTAGAATCAAGGCTGATGGATTCAAGAAAGCCAGACTTGACACTGGTGGCAAGTACCACAAACAAAATGTAGCAGCCGTCGAAGCTTCATATTTGGTGACACTCAGAATCACCAGAGCTATGAAACCTCACACCATTGCTGAGGATTTACTTTTGCCAGCAGCCAAAGACCTTATTCGAGTTATGATTGGAGAAGAATTTGAGTGTAATTTCCTTATCTAATGATACTGTCCACAAAGAATAGATGACATGTCTATTGATATTCTTGATCAGGCAATCCAGGATATTAAGTCTTCTCCACTTCCAATATTTAGCATGCAGCTTGATGAATCTATAGACGTTGCAAACTGTTCACATTTACAGGTTTACATGAGGCGTATTAATGATGGTGATTTAAAGATGAGTTTCTTTTTTGAAAACCTTTTGAAACAGCAACTACTACATGTGATGTGTTTGACACAGTTGGTTCATTTCTGAAGGAGCCTAAGATATCTTGGGGAAAAGTTTGTGGAGTTTGCACAGATGGTGTTCCAGCTATGCTAGGATGTCGATCTGGATTTCAACGTTTGGTACTGAACGAGTCACCAAAAGTCAACAGAACTCACTGTATGATTCATTGGCAAATATTAGCAATGAAGATGCTTCCACAAGAGTTACAAGAAGTAATTTCTGTCAATTTTGTAAAGGCGAGCACTTTAAATAGTCGACTGCTTTCACAACTGTGCAATGAGTTGTATGCACTGAATAATGCTCCGCTATTTCACACTGAAGTGAGATGGTTATCGAAAGGAAAAATTTTAAAACATGTTTTTGAGCTTCATGATGAAGTCAAAACGTTTTTTCATCAGAAAGCAAGACCGCAGTTCAAAGCACTTTTCAGCAATAAAAGTGAACTGCAGAAAATAGCTTATTTTGTTGCCATCTTGAATGAATTAAATTCATCACTGCAAGGACCAAATGCAACATGCCTCAGTTTGTCTGAAAAGATGCAATCATTTCAAATGAAACTTCAGCTTTGGAAAAAAAATTGGATGGAAATAAAATTCACATGTTGCCTATCATATCTGCTTTCTTTGAGGAACAGGACATTGAACCAGACAAAAGGATTACGATGATAATTTCTGTGAAAGAACACTTGCACATCCTTGCAGACAAAATTTCATACTTTCCAAATCTACCTGACACCCCATTTGCACTTGTCACTAGTCCATTCACAGTCAAAGTTGAAACCGGTACTTTCAAAATTCTTCATCATAATCAAATGCATCCGTCAGAAATGCATTCTTTTCCAGTCTTGCTTAGTCACTGTCCTACTTTCACAAGCATATGAAGCAATTGAAAATGCCATGGTTTGGGCAGGCACAGCTCAGTCCTCAAAGTAAGATCTTTGTTCTTTGATGCTTTAAAAAGGTCATTTGCTGCAGCTTTATTCCCCACAATCCGTCATTTAGTGTCTTGACTGCTGGGTCCATGCGCACTGAGCGTGAACTGGAGCAAGATGAAATCCCTGACAACTTCAATCTTTTCTCCATTTATCACCATGTTAGCTAAGAGTTTAATTCTGAGGGTCTCTGTTTTCTTTACATTGCATTGTACTCCATACTACAGGCTGCAATCCTTGATCTTCATCAGAAAAGAGTTCAAGTTCTCCTCACTTTCAACAAGCAAGGTTGTTGCATCTGCATATCGATCCTGATGCCACATTCTTTTTTGTACAGACCAGCTTCTCTAATTATTTGTTCAGGATACAGATTGAATAAGTACGGTCAGATGATACAACCCTGACACACACCGCACACCTTTCTTGAACTCAAACATGCAACATTCCCTTGTTCTATTCTCACAATTGCTGCCTCCTCTTTTGCCGCCGCTGCCACCATCTCCTCCTTCTCCTCCTCTTCCTCCTCCTCCTCTTCTTCTTCTTCTTAAGTGTTTAGTTTATTGAGGGTGTCCAGGTGCTGAGGAACAAGACCCAGTGTCTGCCTGGAGTGGCACCAGCAAAGCAGGGTGGCTGGCCAACACAGGGGGTGGTCTGGGTTTACTTGAAAGTATGGCTCTCAGCTGCTCCCCCACCCTTAACCTTTGGATCTGAACATGGCTGGTTGCAGTAAGGCTTGCCCTCATGCTGGGCGGGACTCCCGGAGGTCAGTGTCTTCCCACATTTCTCACACTTGAGGCAGGGCCAGGGCCAGTGCCAGTGCCAGTCCTTCCCCAGGGATGTCACCCGCTCAGCGAAGTACACCTCCTGTCACATTTGGGGCACTTGGGCATGGCGGTGCTGGTCGAGGATGTAGGTAGCTGGAAGGGGTGCGGACTGATGGTGGCCTCACCATTGCTTCTTGATCCATGCGCAGCACATGAACACAAGTTTTGGGGAATTCCCATTCTTCTCAAGGCTACCCAAAGATTGGTATTGCCATACAGTTGAATGCCTTGACCTTGTGACTATAGCACACAGAAACATCTTCCTGGTAGTCTCCGCTTCTAGCCAAGAGCCAACTGAGGTCAGCAGTTTCACACCTTGCTCCATGTCCTGTTCTGAAGGTGCCCTGAATTTTGGGTAGCTCCCTGTCAGTTTATTGCTGTCACCCTTGTTGAATGTTCTTCAGCAAAATTTTTGGAACCAATCATAGAGTACTGTAATGGAAAATAAGAATTCTAAAAAATGGATTAAAATATTCTAGGAAAATTAATAAGTAGGTAAATAAATAAATGATCCTTGGAATGCTTACATTTTCTGAACATTTCCATGAGTAAACGTTCTCTCTAGAGTCTGGAGAAAATATCCTCACATTATCTCCTTGTACCACAAACACTTAGGCTTCAGTTCGCGGTTCGGCTGAGTTACTATACTTTCTGCTTTCAACCTTTAACAATATCTTGACATCTCTCATCTATCTCTCCTCTCCCACTCTTTATATTTGTGGACAGATGGACACACACACACATACACACCCCTCATATTATTTTATGCCTTTGCTCTCATGTGAGCAGGGTATTTGAAGATATGTGTGTGTGAGCATATGTATGTATGTGTGTGTGTATGTATGTATTCTGTTCAAGTTCCTGGAGAGTATGATTTATGCACCCAGAAGCTAACTGTAATGGTTGGTGGTTCAAGTCCACCCAGAAGTGCATCAGAAGAAAGGACATACATTTCCAAAACTATCAGCAGTGGAAACACTGTAGAGTACATTTTTATTCTTACACATGTGAGGTCACCATTAGTAAGAGTTGATTCTGCACTAACTGGTTGTTTATTATAGACAACACATTTTCCCCAGTAGAATAAGAAGGAACTTAGCCAAGAATTAGCAATAATGGAAGACTGGATAAACAAACTGATGCATAGACATGCGCAATGGAATGCCATTCAACATTAAAGAATAACAGTGAATCTGTGAAACACCTCATTAAATGGATGGACCTGGAGGTCATAATGCTGCGTGAAATTGGTTGGTTACACATGAATAAATAATATATGAGGCCACTATTGTTAAAAGTTGAGAAAAATCAGAGAAGTCGCAGTTAGAGAGTAGATAGGTATTAGCATGGGTGAAGGGACTAGAGCAGGATACTGGGAAGTTGCAGGAGTTAAAGCAGCCGAGGCAAATACTAGTACCCACACAATCATTTCACAGTGACACCTATGAGTATAGGCTTAGACAGACTAAGCACCTATGAGTACAGGCTTAGATAGGCTGAACAGGTGTTGGAAGGAGAAAGGAAGTATAGCCACAAACGTATAACGATTTGAAAGAGGACAGTTGTACATGTCCATCTTTGCTGCAGATCTATCCATAGAAGTGGTAGAGCACAGAGGAGGCAAAGTTACATCTTCGTATACACACCTGCGGCTCATGAGGAAAGAGTCCCTGGGCCTGGGAGTCAGGGCATCGGTCTGGGGGAAGCAGAGCTCACAGAGACAATGTTCTGCCTCCTATTTGGCAGAGTCTGTCCAGGTTCTCAAATACCCAGAAGCAGCTGTATAAGGTGCTACAATCGGTCTTTCTCCATCAGAAGTGAAAAATAATGATGAAAAGTCAAAGACCTAGGAAACCATTAACCCAATGGGCCAAGGGACCCCACAAACACCAGTCTCTGCCCCCCTGAAGCCCGTAGAACTAGGTGGTGCCGAACCACCACTATCAAATACTCTAACAGCGATCACATTAGAAGGTCTCATATAGTAGATGGAGTGGGATAAAAGAGTGAACCAAAAGTTAAAGTCATAAAAGAGGTCAAGGTTACTGGTCAGCAAGAGACAGACATGACCCCTGAGACTATGGTCATTAAGTCACCTTCAGGTCTGGGACTGAACTCACACTTGTGGTAAAAAAAAAATTTTTCTTAACCAACCTTATGAGATCAAAAGGGCAGAATTTACCCAACACCAAAGTTCAGAGGGTTAGAAAAGACAGAGACATGGAAACAGGGAGCGCAGGGAGAAAATGGATTGGGTGGCAGTGCATTAAGGATATTGCAGTGGATGGACGGAAACAAAGTGTGTATGAATTGTTGTATGTAAAACTGATGATCCACACTGTACAGAGTAATTTAATTCACAATAACAAGTTGTTTTTAAGGTTTTTTTAAAAAAGAATTAATAGCAACATAAGTCAGCTCATTTAAATCCTATACCTGTTCCCTTTCCATCTATCAAAATGTCCCCTTATCTGGAATACGACCATCTCTCAATTATCAGGCAAATCAATGATTACTACTTATCAGCTGCGAGCTTCAGTAACTTAGCCCTCATTCTGTACTTCAATTTCCTCATCTATAAAACTAAAATAAGGATAAAACAGCTATCATTGAGCTATGATGAGGAAAGGATGAGCTATTGTATAGAATATTGCTTAGCAAGTCCTGTCAAATAGAAACAACTCGATACTAGTAGCTTTCATTATTTTAAATAAAACAAAACTGACAATTCACTGTGCTGAGTGTACAAATCAAGAGGCTTGCAGTTTTTTTACCTCTTGAGGTATCAATTCATCACTTTTTCTTTCTTTGTGCATACTGTCAAAGTACCTCAGATCATTATTAGTATGGTAATACAGAAACATAATATATTAGTATTATAATACAGAATGATTCTTTAAAATGGAAATATTTAAAATATATTGGCATATTGGTAAATATTTTATTTCGTTTTGCTACAATGGAAATATCACAAGGGAAGGGCTTTAACAAACAAATATATTCTCTCACAGTTTTGGAGACTAAAAATCTGGATTCAAAGTGCTAGCCCTGGAGGAAGGCTTTCACTCTTTGTGTTTCCTGATGCCTGGAGCTTTCCAGCTTGGAGACCAGGGAGCAAAGGCTACACTCCACCCCCAGCTATTCTTTCTTGGTTGGAGTGGGTCCCTCTGATCTCTGCTTGCCGGTTTAATCTTTTTTATATCTCAAAAGGTATAGACTTAAAATATAACCTAATCCTGTAGATTTCATCCTGCTTCATAAATGTTTGCCGCTAATCCTGCCTCATTAACATCACGCTCAAAAAATCCATTCACTACCTCAGATCACAAAATAGATAATAATTATATAATAATAGAGAGAATCTGGATCTAGCCGAGTTGATACATATTAGGGGCAACAGGGGTGCTTGCAATGTAGTCCATAACAGCAGGCAATGTTCTTCGATGCAGAGGGACTTATGGTGATCATAATTTCTTTCAGACCAATTAATACTGGACTAAGCTCAAGGAGGTGAAGATTAATGATGTCCCAAATGTCAATCTTTTACGGCTCCATTTTCCCTGGTGTTAACACCTTCTCCCGCCCCCCCCCCCCTTAGTATATTCCCTCATGGTACCTGCTTTCTGCAATTTGATGGAATGTCTCCGAGAACTCACACAGTTTTAAGGAAATGGTTTACATGGTGTGGGCACAGTAAAGTATAAAATCCAAAGTTCAATCATATTTCTGGGGGAACCTCCTTATCCACAAGGCTATGCAAGCTCATGAGATCAGGATAGGTGACAGAATGCAACCCAAGTCCCAAGAACCGGTGTTCAGCAAGAGGTTAGCGGAGTGCAGGAGCCAGATGCAGAGGCAAAATTGTCTGAAGATCAAATCAGGTCTTCTTGCTTCTACCTTGCTGTCAGGAAGTCAAGGTCATGAAAAAGGGAAGCCTGATAAGAGCGTGGATGTTGTCATTCAGTAGTCCATTCCCCCAAGGAACCTGATGATGGAGGACTTGAACCACACCCTTCACTAAGACACAGCCACAGAATGCATCTGACCTTAATCCACTAACAGAGAACTTCCTCCATAATGGGATGATAGCCAGAGGCACAGAGGCTGGAATTTGTCAGGCATCACATTAGGGACTGTGGCCATAAGAGTCATAGTAATTAACTATGCTCAATGACAAAGTGGGAAGAGGGATTTGGGATAGAGCAACTGATCACCCTACCCAAAGAGTATATAAAACCATGTTATAAGAAACCATCTATTACCCATGGAATGAGGCCACGAGAAGAGTACTTATCTGCATCATAACATAAACACCATTCCAGAGTAGTGTTTATTTTCATTTTCCCTTTTTGGAAATAACCACTTTGTTATCGTGAAAGTAACATACTAGGCCTCTCACAGCACATGAGGAAATATTCTCAAGCATTCCCCACTAGACAGTTGCAAATCAAAATAACAATAAAATATCATCTCACCCCAGCAACAACAGCGAAGTTCAATAAAACAGATAACAACAAAAGGCTGGTAAGGGTATAGAGGTATTGGAACTCTTACATACTGCTGGTGGGTCTTTAAAATAGTACAACCCCTGTGAAAAATTGTATGATGCTTCTTTGAAAAGCTAGATCTCGAAATACCAAATGACTCAGCAATCCCATTACTATGTATATATCCTAGGGAAATAAGAGTCATGATAGGAATAAAGGCACACGAATATTAATTACAGCATCTTTCATGACAGCAAAAAGATGGAAGTAGCCCAAGTGTTCAGCAATGGATGAACAGATAAACACGCTTTGGAATACTACCCACATGGAAGAACAATGTCGTGTATGTGAAATAACTTAAAACATGGACAACACAGAGGATATTGTGCTGCATGAAATAAGTCGACCACAAAAGGACAAATATCGCATGAGATTGCTGCTAGTGAAAGTTAAGAAAGGCTGACCCAGTAAAAGGAATGTCCTTTGATGGTTGCCAGGAACCGGAGGGAAAATCACTAACTAGAGAGAAGACACAGAAGGAATATAAAATAAGGATCTGGTCAGAATGATATGACCAAGGAAGAGGAAGACACGCTTGTTGCACAAGAGCTAAAGGCAACAATGTGTAATACTATTTTATACATGTAGGAACAATGGTGAGGATGGCACTGGACCAGGCAGTGTTTCATTTTTGTCCAAAGAGTGGCTATGAGTCATAACCGACTCCCTGGCACCTAACAACAACACATTACATACACAGTCCTGCCATGACAGTATAAACCATCACTAATTTACTAGTGGATACATGGGTAGACATGCAAGCAAACAGGTATGGAAAGGTGACCAGGGCGATACCTATTGGGATACTTGAGTGTGGCAGAGGATATTTTTATATATGTAGTTGCATGGATTGCAGAGATATCCATTTCTATAGCAGAGCATAGAGGAAGCAAAGTTATGAAGACTTCGTCATAATTAAACACCTGGAGGGAATGACTCACTGAGCTCCCAGCCTGAGGACCATAGTCCAGGCTTAGGGCCATAGTCTAGGTCAATTGGCAGAACAGTCCACAAAGACAATTCTCTGCATCCTGCTTTGGTCAATAGCAACTGAGAGCTTTAAAGATTGCAAACAGCCATCTGAGATGCAGTTATTTATTGGTCTATTCCTGACCAGAGCAAAGAAGAGCGAAGAAAATCAAATATTTAAGTAAACTTATGTCCAAGGGACAAATGTACCTCACAAATCTTAGATTCCATTACCCCGAGAACAGCAGAGATAGTGGGTGCCTGGCTACCACTGCCAACTGGTCTGATTGGAATGAAAAGAGAAACTCCTAAGCAGAGTGGGAGAACGATCTTCATCAAAATTCTAAATCTTTGAACACATGACTAGACACTGATCTGACAGCCTGATAGAAGGTCTGAGACTATGATCTGTAGACATCCTTCAAACCTGACAGTGAATCCAGCTTTGGCAATGACCTCCTTCCCAATGAGTGGCTACACCGTGAGCAGTAACACTCTCAAGGAGGCCTTCAAATGACCAACAGCAAGCCTGGGACACAGGAAGCGGCAGGAAGGAAAGATGACTGGAAATGGGGTATCCAAGGAAGAAGAGGGACGGGTGCTGTTACACTGAGTGGAACACAACTGCCATCATGAAATAAAAGTAATCAACAAATTGGTTGAATATAAGACAATTCGCTCTGTAAAATTTCTCAAATCACATTTTAAAAAATCAAAGGAACAGATTGAAAATAATTCAGAAAACTAGGATAACAATATCTTTATAATCCCAGCATTTAAAACCACCTAGATGAAAGCATTGTTAACATTTTGGAATGTAAAAGAATTCTGAATAAACATGTTTATATAAATCTAAATCTAACTAATCTAAGTTAAAAAACATATAACAAGCATAATTTACATTCAAATCTTGGAGAGAAATATAGACTGCAAGCATATTACAAAAAAATATATAGCAAACATAATATGTATGCAAATATAATAGATAGTATAGGATATAAACAAGCATGGTATGGTATTGTCCATAAATTTTAAATATCCTTTAACTATGTGTCATTTTTTCATGTTAATATATGAATTGTTTTAAATATCATATTCTCATATATACTATATATATATATTGCCAATCATCTGCTGATGGACATTTAGATTGTTTCCTGCTCTAAGCTATTTTTATTATTTTAAATTATTTATTGACACATTATCTTCATGTAGCTTTATGAAATCGTTCTAGAAGTAAAATCTCTGGGTCAGAGATAAACACATTTTTAAGGCTTTTTAATTCCCAGAAATGTGTAAAGTTACTGTTCCACATGTGATCACTAAGAATACCAGGTCCCTAGTCTCTTATCTACAGTGAGATAGAATACATCTCTGTCTATGTCAGTCCTATTTCTTCTTTGCTAAAAATGTATCATATTGCATCATTCTGTGGGATCAGGAGGGTAGCAACCCCTTGTACCCTTAGTGCATTGCTTTACTATAGATACAATAAATATTGTCTGTTCCTTAAGCTCGTTAAAGGTATTCTATCTGCATTCATGAAGCAGCTTCAAGAATTCCTCAGGTCCAGGTGATCTCTTTTATCTAATTGCTTGGAAATACTTTTAATAACTATCTTTATGGCTTCAGTAATGTTTCATCTTGTTTTCCATTTCTTTATATTATTATCTACCTTTTCCACTGATGAAAAAGACCTCTGGTTCTTTTTTATTTTGAAATACTGAAGAAAAAGAGAGTTAGAAGATCATATGCCAATGAAGTAAATATTTATTGTATATCTATGTAGCTAAGAAGATGTATAATTATAAATGCCAACATTTATTGACTTGTATGTTAGCATGATCTCTGTTATGTGCAGTTAACAAACTATTGCTGAACTGTCAGCAGCTAAACTGCACAAAGATACATCTCTTTCTTAGGAGAAGTCAGCTGCAGGATTAGCGGTCCTGCTTTCTCTTGTCTAGAACACAGTGGACCTGAGGCTACTTTGGCAGGGTAGGAGAGAGATGAAGAAGCTGCCTTGGCCATTAAATGTCCTAGCTCAGGGGTAACAAGCATTTCTTTTATTAACAACCCATTGGATAGGACTAATCACTTGGCTCCTACCCACCTTCCAAGGAGATTGGCAAGCCAGGATGAGCACATGTCGACCTCGATATTTTAGGCGTTCATAAGCACCAGCGCATGTCTACATCTGATCGGTTCTTGTTCTTCGTTAACAACTAGTTGACTTTGACTTATTATGACTCCAACCATGTACAACAGTGCATTTTGAGTTTCTTCAGAGAGAGCTTATCTCCCAGCCCTTGATCATACAATATTTTGCTCTGCACCAGAGGGGTTTTAGTGACTCAGTTTAAGAAAGAAATCACCAGGCATTTCTTCCAGTCTGCTTTAGTCTGGAAGATGCACGGAAGCCTGTCCTGTTATAGGTGGTACTAAGCAGTGGACTGCTAGCCACAAGGTTGGTGGTTCAACCCACCAGGAAAAAAAGCTCTCTGCTCTCATAAAGATTTAAAATCTTAGAAACCTACATAGCGTTGCTCAGTCAGAATCAACTCAATGGCAGTGAGTGTGGTTTTAATTGGATTTTGTTTATACTTTTATATACTGGTGGCATAGCTTCCAACATCACAGCAGCATGCAAATATGACCATATGACAAAATACCAAACACGTGGTAGGTCTCTGATCTAGGTCCTTCTAGTTACCTTAGTCTTCCAGGCGAGGGGAGGGGGAATTAAAGCGACTTACTGTCTCACTCAGTTCAGAAGAAGAGCTGAAGTTTAAATCTCAATTGTCTAATTTTTAAAGGAGCCCTGGTGGTGTAATGTGTTAAGCATTGGGCTCTTAACTGAAAGGCTGACAGCTCAAACCCACACACCGCCTCACTGGAGAATGGCGAACCTTAAGAAAGGCTCCCTCTGCAAAGAGTCACAGACTCAGAAACCTTCCGCAACTCTTCTACTCTGTCCTGTAGGGGCTCTGGAGGAGTTCAAACACTCACTGGTGGGTCAGGTATCGGATTTCAAACCCTGTACTCTTAAGGAATAAATTATAAAATATCGATTTTATAATTACCATGAAAAAAGCTCCAATTTTTAAAAACGCATGGCGTCTCGGCTGTGGAAATCTAGCCCTGCAGGAGTGAATGATGATCTCGTGTAAGCTGAAAGGCAGAGCAGCGCTCCTCTGTACACACACCGCATGCAGGCAAAGGCCAAACCCTCTGCGCATTTACAAAGATAAATCACGATTTTGATTCTATTAGGAAACTAGGTATTCATCTCCTGATAGCAACTCAAGTGAAAATGGCTGAGCGCAATAAAAATCCATTTTGCTATTTAGTACAGTTTGTCAGACTAGAGCAATGGGATTGAATTTCAAAGCCACAGGCAAGCTGGCTGCAATCTGCGACTACAGAGTGGATGAGGGCTTTTTTTCTTCTTCTTCTTTATTTACAACTCTTTTGATAAGCCTTCAGCAAGTTCCATAGGTTGCTCTGGTTGTATCTCGTTTGACTGGATTAGAATACTTGATGACAGTTTGGATAAGTTTGAAGCAGATGGTTCTTGACATTTTTCATGGCATCAGTTACAAACCATGCAAGAAAGTCTTTCATCTTTTGTTTACCCTTCACTTAGAAGCCACTATAGAAGATCGTTAAACTTTCATTTTTCACAGTGCTGATTAAGGTCTACTACAAGGCAGATGTTATTCCGTACCATTTTTAACAATTTACATTTAGCGCCAAAGCAGGCTTTGTTCTTGTTCCAGTGGACCAATTCACTTAAGAAACACACACACACACAGAAAAACTTCAAGGTCAATTTCTGAAACTCTGCGACTCATCTAACAATTAAATGTTTCGTAAATCTCTCTGGGCTACAGAAGCCTTGCTACTTACTATTCCATTTATGCGTGTTTGCTAGTCAGCACACACAACACACACACACACACACACACAAATCCACAGCTCTCTTCCTCAACCAACCAGGAGCAATATGGAAGAGGCAGTTCATTAAACAAAGGGAAGAGTCTCAATAAAAAGAGAGGGGAGAGAGAAAGAGAATCTAAATATAACTTGTCAGAACATCTAAATGTTTACCAAAACATTCCCAAACCAGGGGTGAATGACAATCCTGGAGCCGGCGTCTCGTTGCACCTCACAGCTGAGACACAGAACAAAAGACTCTTAAGAGAGCCTGTTCATTTTATTCTTCATGTTTTAGTGATTTAGTAAATTACATACGACTTCGTTCAACCTTAGACCAATGAGAGTGGATGAAAGCACCTTTAGAATACAATGCAATGTTGACAAATAGGCTCATCAAGTGCCAACCGCGACAAAATTTAACAGTACTTCAGGGAAGCACAACCTTTCGCTTCTCCTTTGGAATGATTTCAAAGTATTCCCGTTGCAGCCATGTCAGTTCCAACTCGTGGCGACCCCACGTGTGTAAGAGCAGAACTGTACCCCGCAGGGTTTCCAACCGCGGTGATCTTTCAGAGCTAGATCACCAGGCCTTACCTGTGAGTGGATTCAAACCTTCAGCCTTTAGGTAAGTAGCCAAGCACTTACACGCTTTCACCATGCAGGCATTTCCCTAAGGACACCCCTGCATATACAAAGATGGCATCCTGCTTATGTGACAAGTATGTCTAAGACTTAGAAGACAATCTATAAGAATTAGAAGTATACTAGAATGCATTCCGTACCTCATTCAAGAATAAAGACTTGAGAAAGGATGGTGGATCACACAGAGTGCTATTACTCCAAAAAGAAAGGAAGCAAAAACACTAAGGAAAACGACAAATGAGAAAACAATGGGGAAGTGGTTTCTTCGATTTTTCCATTTATAGAACCAGTCCAGAACTGTGCAGACAGGTGAGTGAGCAAGCAATATTCAGGGCTAAATGGGCCTCAAAGGTCATTCGACCCTTGACTCCAATGGCTGAAGCTATTTATCCTTTCTCTCTCTTACTATTATGGAGGGTGGAGAAAAGGGAATGAGCTACATTTTGATCTTTTATTTTAAAGTAGTGCTTCTGGAAGTGTGAATCAGTCTTTGAATAATTCATGACCCTACGCGAATATGTTCTATTCCTAACCCAAAGGTACCTCAGAAGAAAGGCCTGGCAAATTATAGCCAAAAAAAACCAACAACAGTAAGTCACTGGAAATCCTGTGGAGCAGGATTTGTGGGGTCTTCTTGTGAGGTCTTACCCATCTAGGGTTCCATGAATCAGAACTGACTCCGTGACAACTGGCTTCTAGTTAACCCAGGGTAACGATCATGGGGAAGCCAGGTATCAAATGAGGCCCCAGGCTCAAATGTGGCCCATTAAGGGAGGGCCTGAGAGCTATAATAAAAAGGGAGAACTTTGGTGATTCTAATATTATGGAACAAGAAAATCTGTACACATCAAGCACATTAACAATAAGGATTCTCTTCTTTATCATAATTTTAGCTCAGATGGGTCTCAGAGAAATATTTGCCTTTGGGTAATATGTAATCATAGCCTTCATTTATACCAAGGATCAGCAAACTGTGACTCTCCAGCCATATGCAGTTCTTTCAGTATCTGAAGAAAAATTGAGAATTTTAAAAGGATATTATTTAGATAATGACAATTTCCTTTTTTCTGTAAAAAAAATTGGGGTCTCTTGAATCATTTTTCAGTTGCTGTGAAGGACAGGATTGACTCTTCCATCTCAATAGTTTGCCGACACCAGATTTTTACAAATCTTTCAATAAATTGGCAAAGGAGGAAGTGTGGAGAATAGGGTAGGAGTAAAGGACAGGAAGTCCCCTGGTGGCCTCCAAGGACATTGAGAAGACTTACAGGAATTGGTCCATGGTGACAGAGAGGGGGTGCATTCCTAACCAGGAGCAGAAAGCAGACACATGCGATGCTTTGTAGTAATTGCAAGAGGATAGTTATCTCTTGCTGTCCAGAAAATGACCCCAAAGCTGTAACAGCTCACAACAGTAAACACTCATTTTTCGCACAGTTTCTGAGGGTCAAAAATCAAATGTGACTTAATAGGAAGGTTCCAACTCGGGGTCTCTCAAAAGGCCACAATGAAAATGGTGAGCCTACTTGCCTCTCAAGGCTAAACTAGAGGAAGATCTGCTCCCAGCTCAAGCATGTTCGGCTTCTAACCAACCCCAGACTTCCTGCCACTGCCTACAGACATCAGTGTCTGGGGCTGCTCCCAACATGGCCTCAACCTCCCTGCAAGGCCTCTGAAATAGTGAAAGAAAGTGAGAGAAGGCGAGAGTACTTGCCCCTTTGGGAACCCAATTTGGAAGTGTCATCTCATCATTTCTGCCATATTTCCTTCTTTATAGATAAGTCAGTAACCCCAGTTTCCAAGAGGACGGTATTAAACAAAACTGGGAATACGAGAATGTAGCCATCACTGGGGAGCATCTTATAGACTGCACAGGACAAGAGTGGACAGATATTTTTTACAAGAAATCAATTAAGCCCCAAACCTTTACTAATTAAAAGGATCATCTCTTTTTATTTACATACTGGGAGACAGTAATCCTCATGCCTATATTGGGGTGATAATGATTTCCATTATATAAATGCATATGGGAAAAAATAACGACTGAATTCTTAGTTGGTAAACAGCTACCAGGCTACATCATATCATCCCTTCAAAATAGAAAGAAGATGCAAACCCAGTAGTAAAACAAAATTTTATAGTCTTCTGTGCAGAGGGCTAATTAACATGTACCAGGATGTGCAATCTCAATAATAACTTTCAGTAAGCAAATAAGAATAAAGTACTGTTGCTAAGGTTGTTTTGCCTTTCAGCCTGGCAAAGATTAATTGGACTGATACCGTTTAGCGTTGGGGAGCATATGGAGAAAGACACTCTCTCACTCTGTTGAAGGGAGGACAATGGGCACGGAACATTGGCAGACGATTTGGCAATGGCTCTCAAAGTGAAACGTGTGTAGACCCGTAGATTCACCCATCATGCTTCTAAGAATTCAAGCCACTAAAATAATAAACAAGCACACCAAGACACATGTGCAAGGGTAATTACTACATTATTAAAAACAGATAAATTGATTAAATGGCATAATCAATCCCAGCGTCTATTAACAGCTGGTAAGTTAGTTATATTAAGAAGATAAAATATATGAAGGGATACTGAAAAAAAAAACCAACAACAGAATTTGTCTTCTCAAAGCTATATATTTACTTATTTTTTCTTTCACCAAACAATCGTATCACCTTCAAAATATTCTCCATTATACTTAACACATTGTCGAATCTGTGATTCCATTGTTGGAAACATTTTTCAAACTCATCTGTTTGGATGTCTCACGGCACCTCCCTGGTTTTTTCTTCACGTTTTCAACTTTGTCAAATCGCTGTCCTTTCAGGTCCCTCTTCATTCACGGAAACAAAAAAGATGTCTCACGGAGCGAGGTCAGGTGAGTGAGGTGGTGGGACAAGAGAGGTGTGCTGCTTTTTCCAATTAACTGGCACACTGGGATGGGTGAGTGAGTAGGTGCCCTGTTGTGGTGGTAAAACCAATCCCCCATCTGCCACAAATCAGGCTCTTTTGGTCTCAAACTGTTTGTGTTTGTTGTTGTTGGGTTTTTTATTGTTTTATGGAGATTTATTTGTGTTAGTAATGTTAAAATCGTATTCCATGGTCATCCACCCAGCTAGCTTTCAGTAGGAAGTGGTCGCAAACTGTTATATACAATCTTTTCAGAACCTCTAAATAGAAAGCTTCATTAACAGTCTGACCTCTTGGGATGAACTCCAAATGAACTACAAGTGGGCTTTTTGTCAGTTCAGGAAGTTGATGGATGTCCAGAAAGAGATTTACCATCATTGAAATTTCACCTTTTTTGAAATGAGGAAAACACTCGTATGCTTGAGTTTTTCCTATGGTGTTGTTCTTGTAAGCGGTGTTCAACATCACAACAGTTTCTGCAGCATTTTTCCTGAGCAGGAAAATAATTTCCACAGCTGCAAACTCGTCTCTTAAATTGGTCATCACACACACCCAATAGGTGGCGGAGCGAGGTTCGAGCGAAATCACTTTTAATGAAAAAATTCACTGGGACCAGAGAGAACCTTCCTAGGGAACGCTACTAGGTGTACTAACTCAGAGTGAGGCTTGCCTAGCAAAACATAAAGGAGTACTAGGAAAGCGCCACTCTGCCCAGGGCAATTCTGTGGGGTTTTTTTTGGGGGGGAACCCCCTTGTATTCATTCAAATTAGTAATTAATACTTAATATATTGTCAGGCAATACGTCTATTGCTTAATTTACTGTGTTTCCCAATAGAAAGATTTCTGATGTCTTTGACTTTTCCTTTTTTGTCTTTTAACATTTGTACAATAAGCATACACAGATTTAGTAACAAGAAATAAGCAACACAAATAAATTATTTTCCAGGACTTCACCCTTAGGAATATGCCCCCAAAAGAGAATAGTTAACTTTATTTTTTAACTTTTTAAAGAAAAGGCTGATACGGTAAGCAACCATTCAAAGCTTAATAAATATCGTGGGGGTAATGTTTACAGTCAGCAAAATATTTTGGGCTTCAGCACAGGACTTTGTCTTCTGTCCAGAATAATAGCAATGTTACTGCATGTAGAGAAGATGATACTTGATGTAGTTGGGCCAACACTGCAGCTTTTCCCACCCAAAACATTGGTCTGTGTTAGTTAGAAGCGCATGTTCCAAAACAGAGACTTGTTGCTTAAGTGTGGGAGAAATTATCTTGAAAATCAGTTCTCGTACACTTGTTTATTTGTTTTTGTTATTGTTTTTGTGTTTTTACCAGCCCTCTAAGTATTTGGATGTTTCCAATCACCGACTCAGCTACAAAATGGGCTTCTTCTTTCACTCTGAACCCAAGCCAAGAAGACATCTGTGCCCCCAACCCTTCCAATATATTCCATCTGCTTAGTTCTCCATGTTCAGCGTAATAGGGAATCTACAATGCCGGCTTTTGTATATACCCTTACGTCATGTTTTGTTGATTTTTTTAAATGTGATTTTTCTAGAGGTTACAAGTTTTGTAAGGAAATCCCAGCAGTCGAATGTTCCCATTTGGACAATAATAATTGGAAATTAGGTTGGAACTATTACTTTAACTAGGCCTGACATCAAAACTTACCTTCTCTACAAAGGTCGGTGCAATAAGAATGCCATCAGAAGGTACCCGGGTCAAGCAATTTCCTGCTGCTAAGTTAAACCAGCATCATCTTCTGCCTAAATGGAATAGAATGGAGTTTTTGGAACAAAGGAGACATTTGTTTGGTGTTCAGTTTTCCATGCAATGAAGACACAGGTCAGGCTGTCCTTTAGACAAATCAGCCCTAAGGAAAATATCTTAGAAACAATAAATACATCATACAGGTTCTATAATGGAATAGAAAATGGCTCCCCTCACCCATCTTCTGCCTGCTTTGTAAATAGAAGGTGAAAAAAACTTCTTATTTATTGGAAAGGAGGAATTTGACTTATTTTCACAGTTAGATAACATGTTCTTGCAATTTTTCAAGTTATCACGAGACAATTTGATGTAGATTAATGTATGTCTGGCTTTTATCACCTAGATGAAAGAGTGGCAGCATTGAGACGGTACAGGGGACACTCGATCTCATTATTCTACACTAGCATATGCTTTCGTACACAGAAGATAACGATGAACATACTGCTAAACACGCACTGGTATGTAAGTCAAGACAAAGACAAAAGATTTCATTCCAAAGGGAAAATACACATAAGGAAAAATTGCTGCCATGGATTTTGCAACAAGAGCTAAAGAATAGAAGATGCGATAAACATTGAACGGAGCAAAGTGTCTGCTTCAAGATTACATTCTCCCCCTTATTCTTTTTCCTAACCACCGAGTTGCCTGTACTTCCATTCCCTGGTGGCTTTCCTAAAAACCACCTGCGTCTGTATCTCACACGAAACCCATCTTTTCCTTGGAGTAAGCCCTGTCTCCATACGGTGCTGCACGCACGGAGAATCTTCCCTCTTTAAAATGCTCTCTTCAGTGAAAATGTGCAAAGCCCACAAGGGCCAGAATATAGTTGAGTCCACAAACCCATCTTCTGCCCTGACACACTCTAGGTGCGGAGAAGCCACACAGAGCCCATTCAAACTTCTGACCTTCTCTGCAGATAATCATGGTTAAAAGAAGTGAGGAACGGCAAAGAGCTGCCAAGAGGTCTCAGCTTGCTGCCCTTTCTGCTGTCCACGGCTCTTCTTCCTGCTAACTCAACAGATCCAGGGGAACCTGGTTCACCTCTTGATACAGAAGCAACTGGCTTCCAGAATTCTTGTCGCTAGGTTGCTTTGGGGATCTTGCCCTGGGAGCTGGACATGTCTAGCTTCTCAGGTCTCACTGAGAAACGTGACTTGTCCACCTGTGCCAGTGCTGTGAGAAAGCTGCGTAAACAACTTCTCTTATCTTCCAACTCCCCTTTCCAGACAGAGCAGCTCAGTTGCTTCCTTAATTTGCATTATCTAATCCCCACAAAGGCATTCCTGGATGGCACACAGTTCAGTCCTTGGCTACTAAGAAAAACGGGAGGGTTCGAATCACCCAGAGGCACCTTAGATGACATGCCTGATGACTGCTTCCAAAGGATCACAGCAGGACGTTAAAGATCATTCTTCTGTGGTCCTCAGCTAAAACTACTGCATTTCCACATCAGACACAGTAACATAAGAACCTATATTTTAGCAAAATCTAAAAGAATCACCTGAGGAACTAGCTAAAACATAGATACTGATTCAGGATATCTGGGGTGAAAATGGACTTGCTCAACAGAAGGTTGAAGGGAAGTGAACCAATTCAAAGCCTTATCTCAGTCATTGAAAACCTAAAGGAACACAATTCCACCATGACACACTTGATATCACCATCAGCCAGAATTGACTCAAGGGGAACTGATTTGGTAATCCCCCCCAGTAAAATTCATAGTTCATAATACTCATAGTGGGTCTGCCCAGCTTAAACCCTAATAGTATACTTAATCATAAACTAATCCAACCAAAGGCACCAAAGGAGAGGAGTGTGAAAATCATGGCATTGTCATAGCTGTTGAGAGACTCTTGAGGCACATTTAATTATACATTGTGCTGCTAATCTCACTGTCAGCAATGGGAACACACCAACCACTCTGATCCAGTAAAGATTTATAGACTCAGAAACCCAAGGGACAGATGTGCTTTGTCATCGAGGGCCAGGATGTGTCAGAATTGACTTAATTGCAGTGAGTGACTACATATATGCTGCACATGTTAGACATTTTCATGAATTCTTTAATCTTCATAATCACTTGGTAGAGGAGGAAATTAAGGCACGGGAATTAAACACTGGTCAAAGTCAACTAATTTGTGAAGTCAAAACCAGACTCTTATTCAAAGCCCCACTTTGTTTGTTCTTTCTTTTAAAAATCATTTTATTGGGGCTCATACAACTCTTATTACAATCCACACATACATCCATTGTGTGTCAAGCACATTTGTACATTTGCTGCCATCATCATTCTCAAAACATTTGCTCTCCACTTAAGCCCTTGGTATCAGCTCCTCATTTTCCCCCTCCTTCCCCACTCCCCCTCCATGAACACTTGATACTTTTTAAATTATTATTATTTTGTCATATCTTACACTGTCCAACATCTCCCTTCCCCCACTTTTCTGTTGTTCATCCCACCAGGGAGGAGGTTATATGTAGATCCTTGTAATCGGTTCCGCCTTTCTATCCACCTTCCCTCCACCTTCCTGGTATCGCCACTCTCACCACTGGTCCTAAAGGGATCATCAGTCCTGGATTCCTTGTGTTTCCAGTTCCTATCTGTACCAGTGTACATCCTCTGGTCTAGCCCAATTTTTGAAATAGAATTGGGATCATGATAATGGAGGGGGGGAGTGGGGGATGGGAGGAAGCATTTAAGAAATGGAGGAAAGTTGTATGTTTCATCCTTGCTACACTGTACCCTGACTGGCTCGCATCCTCCCTGTGACCCTTCTGTAAGGGGATGTCCAGTTGCCTACAGATGGGTTTTGAGTACCCAATCTGCACTTCCCCTCATTCACAATGATATGGTTTTTTGTTCTTTGATGCCCCAAACCTGATCCTTTCAACACTTAGCAGTCACACAGGCTGGTGTGCTTCTTCCATGTGGAGCTTGTTGTTTTTGAGCTAGATGGCTGCTTTTTCACTTTCAAGCCTTTAAGACCCCAGATGCTATATCTTTTGAGAACCGGGCACCATCAGCTTTCTTCATGACATTTGCTTATGCACCCATTTGTCTTCAACGATCACATCAGTAAGGTGAGCACACATATGATTTTTTTATTCTTTGATGCCTGATACCTGATCCCCTTGACACCTTGTGATCACATAGACTGATCGAAAATCACTGGCAAGGAGGGTATATAAGAGGCCTCCTTGGGATTGATCAAGGGCAATGTAACCGAGAGGAATTACTGAAACCCAAATGAAATCTGAGCATTATA
Organism: Tenrec ecaudatus; assembly: GCF_050624435.1. Classification (NCBI taxonomy): domain Eukaryota; kingdom Metazoa; phylum Chordata; class Mammalia; order Afrosoricida; family Tenrecidae; genus Tenrec; species Tenrec ecaudatus. The sequence goes on from NC_134547.1 coordinate 42,877,362, forward strand.
GTGGGACAAGAGGAAAGTAAAAGGAAATAGAGGAAAGAGCTAGGAGGCAAAGGGCATTTATAGAGGTCTAAATACAGGCATGTACGTATGTAAATATATTTATATATGATGATGGGGAAATAGATCTATGTGCATATATTTATAGGTTTAGTATTAGGGTCTCAGATGGACATTGGGCTTCCACTCAAGTACTCCCTAAATGCAAGAACACTTTGTTCTATTAAACTTGTATTCCATGATGCTTACCTTTCAGACATGATTGCTGGAGACAAATGTGGTGAAGAAAGCTGATGGTGCTTGGCTATCAAAAGAAAGAGCGTCTGGGGTCTTAAAGGTTTGAAGGTAAACAAGCAGCCATCTATCTCAGAAGCAATAAAGTGCACATGGAAGAAGCACCCCCACTGTGTTTTTATTAGATCATAGGTAAGGCATTCTCTTTCCTCTTCCTGTGAGCTACCTAAATTTAAGGAGAAAATGTTGTTGGTGCTGTTAGGTGCCATCAAGTTAGCTCTGACTCGTAGTGACCCTAAGTATGACTGAAGGAAACACTGTCCAGACCTGTGACAGTCTCACAATTGTCATGCTGGACCTTATTGTTGCAGCCACTAGATCAAGCCATCTCTTTGAGGGTCTTGCCCTCAAGGAGACCCTTTTGCTGCCCAAGCATAATGTGTTTTTTCAAGGACTGATTGTTCCCAACAACATGTCTGAAGTATGTGAAATGAAGTCTCAACATCCTTGCTTCCAAGTGTAGGTTTTGTCTCACTGGAGATCATGGGATGAAACTTGTACAAAGAAGTAATTTATGAAAAACAGAGATAATCAAATAACACAATGATCTTTCTTGGAAAGGCCCAAGTTCTTCATCAAGGGAAATGATCACATATAAATGTGACAGATATCACATTTTTCAAGACTGATGTAAAAGAATTCCAGCATTGGATACAAGAATAAGCTAAATGGTCCCAAAGATGCTCCTTAAACTAAGATCCTACAACTCTCTAGAAAGGACAAGTTTGATTGCCCTTTATTATATTGAGCATTTCTAAAATTGGATTTCTTCTTGCCAGTGACCAGTATTGAAGATGCTATCCCCACAGGGAGAAGGCAAAGATCCTTAAGCCCTACTATGTTCAGAATCAAGACCTTGGAGGGGACTAGGGTTGGGGAATGGCTGACAAAACAGGTTGGGAAAGTACCCCCAGCTCAATTTAGATACACAAGAAGTGATTATTGGCTAAGGATATTTTTAGTTCATATACTACACAAGAGAAAACATAATTTCTGGTTTCCAAAATCACTTTCTGTTTTATCTCAAAAAAATAAAAAGCCACGGGTCCCAGGGGAACACAAAAGTACACAAGTAAGAGGTTCTTTGGTTCAGTTCAAGATGGATAATTTATCACCTACACAGTAAATCCCTTTCCAAAAACCAGGGTGGTGGGGATCAAGATAGAAAAACAAGGTGCAAGCAGTCTTGGAGAAGGGCCTTCCAGCGACCAGAGATAGTGAAACAGGCAGAAAAGGGGGAACAGTGAATTCATTCACTAAAGACCTAACCCTTTTGCCCACCGGTCTAACCTGCTGAAGTCACGGCAGGCTTGCATGCTCACCTCAATTTCCAGCCGGCAGGCACTCACACACCATGGCCCCAGACGATTCTAACAGCTACTTCATTTCTTGGCCAGTATGTGAGTCCTATGCCCTAGACTGGGAGGGGCCACACGGCCACTTCACTTCCCATCTCACCTCCCATCCTGCTTCCTCAGGTTGCTTTGGGAGATCTCTTCACCTACTGAGTAGCTCAAGCCCATCCCCCTCCATCCCAGGCCATCCTACTTGACCTTTATTCGGGGATAGCCTGTACCCTCTTTCAGATGTGCTCTTCCCCATGAGGCCTCTTTACATCCCAAGCATCACTCCACACTCCTTCCACCCGAGGCTACCCCATGTAATACCCTGCCCACCACCTCGTCTCCAGAGTGGTGTCCTAACTAAGCAGATTCTTGGGCAAATGTCAAGTATTTTCACGAATGTTTTCTTTAATTCTCTCTACATTTTATGGAGAAGAGAATTGAGCCAAGGTCAATTAATTTATGAAGCCATAAGCAGAATATTCTGATTCAAAGCCCACTTTTTTTATTAGGTCATCAATAAGGCATGATTTTCTTCCATCTTGCAGTGACCATATCTAAGTTTAATGAGAGAATGTTGTTGGTGTTGTTGTTGTTGTTATTGTGAGGTACCAGGCTAACACACATGAATCCCCTTGCCTCCGGGCCAGTATTCCACTTAAGCTGACTCCTGGCAGGTCCAACCCACTTGCAAATGCTTAACTGGGTCTGTAATGTGCGCCTCCAACACTGGTCCCACTCCCACATCATTGCTCCACCCTTCACCCAGCAGCACACCTTTCTCTGGCCCACACCAGCCATAAGGCTCCTGGGGAGGGCTAGATCCTCCAATCAAGCAGCGAAAGCTTTTCTTTTACCCTCCTCCCTTTAAAATAAAATCCTGTGCTATTTTTAGAATCCCATTTTAATTAATACTACCTTTTCTTTCTGTCTCTACATTTTTCTTCTCTATTTTTAAAATTAATATTACCTGCTTCTTTTTCTTTCTCCTACTTCTTCCTTTCCATTTTTAAAATTTCCTCTCTCCTCACTTTTGTCACCTTTCTTTCTCTACTTGTTCTAAACTCTCTGCTATTTCTAACCTGCATCACACAGAGCCCTTAACTGTCCCTGCGTGACTCCACCTTCCTGCCACCCTAACAGCTGCAGCAAGATGTGGAGGAAACAGTCGAAAATATCTATCCGTCCACAAAAATAAGCAAATCATAAGAGAAATGGGCACAAACAAGTGAACAACACCTAGACCTAAAGGAAAGGACTGAACTTGAACAAGCTCTGGAACGACCAGAAAGGGAATCCTGAAGACTGGTGACAGGGGAGCTCCAGTGGATGGAGAATGGGTCCAAGAGGGAACAAGGAAAAAAGAACAGGAAAACTAGCAGCCTTACAAGAAAATCTCTAAACAGAGACCCCCAAAGATGGACACTAAGATGTAGAATGGTACGACATTATAAAAGAACTCCGAACTACAGTGGAAGGAATGGTCATATAAATCGGTGTGTTCACAGAAAAATCTTTTGAGTCCAAGCTGTGGGAACAAGCAACAAAAAAGGCAAAGGAATCTGAAAAAAGCCCAAGGCTTTTGCGGGACATTTTCCAAAGGAACAACCTATGTCTTGTTGGGTTCCAGAACAGGCACGCACAAAACAAAAACCCTCAGAGATAATAGTAAGAGAACTCCTCGAAGAAAATGCGTCTTGAGCAAAACTTTTAAAAATCTGGAACCTAAAATTTTATATCTAGCAAAATTATCACTCAAGTCTGAGGGAGAAATAAGAGTACCCCTAGGCAGGGAGAAATGAAAGGAACTTGGGGTTGTTGTTTTTTTTAAGCCACAATTATAAAAAATACTAAATTGGGATATTATGGTTACATATCCAACAACAGTAAGCAAACCTGAGATCAGCATACAAGACAATTCCACACAAAATTCAACACAATGAAAGCAGTTTCCAAAACAGCACAGAAATATAGGAAGAACAAAGAAACTAGTAACACCACCAAACACACATACATATCAAAATGACAGTAACAAACTCACACATGATCAATAATGACATTGAATTTTAATGGATGAATGCACCATTCAAGAGACAGAGAGTAGTAGACTGAATAAGAAAACAAGAGCTGTCAATATGCTGTTTCTTAAAAGGACATCTCAGAAACAAAGAAAATAAAAACAGACTGAATAAACAAAGGCTGGAAAATTATTTCAAGCAAATGGCAATTTTTTAAAAAGTGGGTGTGGCAGTGTGAATCTCTAATAAAATAGATTTAGAGGGAAAAAAGCATCATATATGACAAAATATTAGATAATAATGAAAGGGATAATAGAATAATGAGGTATAATTGTGTTAAACATATACACTCCCAAGGTCAGATCCCTCAAAAATACACCAAACACTCACAGAACTGAAGGGAGAAGCAGACATTAAGGAAGTAAGAATCAACATCTTCAGCACATCACTATCAAGGAAAACCAGATCATCTGGAAAGAAACTCAGCACAGACACAAAGGTATTAACAGCACAAACAATTTGAAGCCCTAGACTGTACAGAGCACCGCCCCCACAGCAACAGCACCCACTCCCCTCCATTGCACGTGGCACAGTGTGGCCACTAGGCCACACGTCAGGCCACAAATAAAGTCTTAGACATTTCAAAACATTGAGATTCCACAACTTATTTTCTCAGACCACAATGCTATAAAATTAGCAATCGGCAAGAGAAAGAACAAGACTAAAAACTCAAAGACATGGAAACAGAACCACATACTATTTAAAAATTACTAGAGAGTAGATGAAATAAGGGATGGAATTTTTTTAGTCCTTAGACACAGGAGAATGAAATTATAACATACCAAAACTTTGGGGACACAATACAAACATTTATCGGAGGGCAATTTATAGCAATCAATACATACATGAAAAAAAAGAGGAGAGAGTCCAAATCAATCATCCTAGCACAGTATCATCAACACTTGAACATGAGCAACAAACTATACCCCCAAACAAGATAAAAGAAAGCATAAAGAATAAAGCAGAAATATGATCTCGTAAAAAATGAACAAGACAAGTTCGTTTCCTGAAAAGATTAACAAAATTGACAAATTGCTGTCAAACCAAATGAAGCAAAAGAACATGAAGATGCAAGTACCCAGATTTAGAAATGAAATGGGCGGCATCACAAGAGAATCAAATAACGCAAAAAGAATAATAACAAGCCACTACACAACACTGTATTTCAACGAGTTTGAAAACCTAGAAAATATAGACAAATTTCCAGAAGCACACCAACTACCCAAATCACTGCACACCATACCACTTTTGTGATTCAGCAAGTCTAACATCCCCAATTAAGTGCCCAGAGGTGCCCAGCCTCCTGCCCGGAAGCAGTCCTCTTAACTTGTTCGGTGGTTTGGTAGGCCATCACTCTGCTCCTGGTCCTGTTGCTCCTTCTCTGATGTTTTAGCTGCCATCTGGATCCAAGAGGTTCACTATGCAGGGATTTCAAGTCCAAAGGACACGCTCCACTCCTGGCTCTTGATCATAATGAAATACCTCCTCCTGCTTCTCAGCGGGCTTATTTTATATACAGCAGGATGGCACCCCAAGGAGTCTGGTTTGTAAATTTTCATGAATCCTATATTCCCTACCTTCTTACCAGACCCATGCAGGTAATGTGTGAGGCTTTTGGCTAGGAAAGCCATATGAAATAATTCACTGCCCCTGCAAGGATTCAACTCCAAAGTCTACAGAAAAGTGCAATACTTCAACAAGAAGGGAAAACAAGCAAACAAACAAAAGATCTGATCAAAAATAGACAAGTGACTTTAATAAACAGTTGACCAAAATAATACATGAAAAAATGCTCATGGTCACTAGCCATCCAGGAAATACAAATGAAAACAATGAGATACTGTTTTACACCAACAATGAGAGCCCTTTTCAAAAAATCAGAAAATAACAAATTCTGGAAATGGTGCAGAGATTGGAACTCTCATACACTGTTGAAAGGCTGTAAGCCTGTCCATCCACCGTGAAAAGGGAGATGGTGCTACCTAAAACATCTGGGAATGGAAACCCCATCCAATTCAGCAATACCTCTGCTGAGTATAAAAGAAGTAAGAGACATAGCATGAAGAGACACATGGATTCCCATGTTCACGGTACACAAAAAGCACTGTTCACAAAAGCAGTAAGTTGGAACCAGACCATGGGCCAACAGAATGGATGAAGAAAATTTGGTCCATATACACAATGGCATACGCACAATGGAATGTTTAGCATAACTAAAATCACTGTTGGAACCATGAAGCAGCACCTTAGAACAGGATCAGACCCGAAGAACATTATGCTGAAAGAAGTTATTCAATCAAAAAAAGACACATATTGTATGAGACCACTGCTCTAAGGACAAACAGCAAGACAAAAATCGGCAGTATCTCTTAGGTAATGCAGTTATTCAATCTGCCCTCCTACCCCCACCCTGATGGGTTAAGAGTGTCTAATGCTCAGAACCCATCTACCACATTCTTTTTATAAATGTATATTTATTTTTTTATTATTTTTTAAACGTTTTATTACAACTCTTATCACAATCCATACATACATCAATTGTGTAAAGCACATCTGTACATTCGTTGTCCTCATCATTTTCAAAACATTTGCTCTCCACTTAAGCCCTTGGTATCAGGTCCTTTTTTTCCCCTCCCTTCCCACTTCCCCCTCCCTCATGAACCCTTGATAATTTATAAATTATTATTTTGTCATATCTTTCCCTGTCTGACATCTCCCTTCACTCCCTTTTCTGTTGTCCGTTCCCCAGGGAGGAGGTCACATGTAGACCCTTGTAATCGGTTCCCTCTTTCCTACCCACCCTCCCTCTACCCTCCCAGTTTCACCACTGGTCCTGAAGGTATCATCCACCTTGGATTCCCTGTGTTTCCAATTCCTATCTGTACCAGTGTACATCCTCTGGTCTAGCCAGACTTGCAATGTAGAATTTGGATCATGATAGTGGACAAGGGGTGGGGGGGAGCATTTAGGAACTAGAGGAAAGTTGTATTTTTCACTGGTGCTAAATCGCACCCTAACTGATTCATCTCCTCCTCCTAGACCCCTCTGCGAGGGGATCTCCTGTGGCCAACAAATGGGCTTTGGGTCTCCACCCACTTCCCCCTTCATTCACTATGGTAAGATTTTTTTGTTCCTACCACATTCTAATGTGGATATCAGAGAGACCACTTCTTCAGATAAGGCTTCACCTCAGCAAGGGAGACTTCCTCATCAGGGGGCAAGTGGGAGAGGATCAAATAGCTCATGCCATGTGGTGATGCCTTATTGGATGGACCCTCCTTCGCAGGTGATCCCAATACTCCTGCGGAGATTCATGACAAAGAGAAGGGCAGAGGGGTGAAGTGTCTGTTTCAAAGAAGATGTCCTCACTTCTGTTGGTGGGAAGGGTGAGAACCACATTCCCTTGGGGAAAATGCTTGGCACTGCTTTCATGGACCCACAAAGGGGAGAGCAGCTTAAAAACATATAGGTAGTATGGAAACATAGTCAGATACTAAAGACCCAACGAATGGAAGCAGAACATCATGTGAGATAGGGCCCTTCAGGTAGGGAAGAGGCTCAAAATGTGACAGAGGAGGAAACTGCTTTGTCAAAGTAGAGTCGGCCATGATGACACGAATGGAGTCAAGCCTGTGAGAGTAGAGCCTTGTGATCTTCATTTGCTCATGGGACACAACTGAGGGTGATAAGAAACGGCTGCAAAAATTTAATAATCGGATTTTGGAATGTACAAAGTATGACTATAGGAAAATCGGAAGTCATCAAATAGGAAATAGAATGCATAAAAATTGATGTCTTAGGCATTCGTGAGTTGAAGGGGACTGGTGTTGGTGATTTAGAATCAGAAAGTCATATGGTTACTGTGCTGGGAATGAAACGATTGAGAGATATGGCATTGCACTCATAGTCCAAAGGACATTTCAAGGTCTCTCTTGAAGTACAATGAAGTCTGTAATAAAATAGCATCGATTTACCTTCAAGGATGTCTGATCAATACAACTCTTATACAAACTTATGCATCAACCTCAAAAATTAATGCTAAAGAAATTGAAGAGTCCTACCAACATCTTCAGTCTGAAATTGGTCAAACATGTAATCAAGATGCATTGATAATTATTGGTGATTGGAATGCCAAAGTTGGAAACAAAGATAAAGGAACAGTTGGAACATATGGTCTCAGTGGCAGAAACAATGCTAGAGATCTCATTATAGAATTTTGAAAGACCAATAATTTGTTCATAGCAAATAACTTTTTTCAATTAACACAAAAGGCAACTATATGCATGGACTTCTTCAGCTGGAATACACAGAAATCAAATTGACTACATCTGTGGGAAGAGAAGATGAAGAAGCTCAATATCAGCAGCTAAATTCAAGCCTGAGGTTGACTGAGGAACAGACAATCAACTGGTCATATGCAAGTTTAGATTGTAGCTGAAGAAAATAAAAACAAGACCATGAGAGTCTAAAGGTAACCCTGAGTATATAGCCCTTGAATTTGAGAACAACTCAAGAATAGATTTGCAGCATTGAACACTAATGATAGAAGACCTGAGAAGTGGGAGAACATCAAGAACATCGTCCAGGAAGAAGTCCAAAGGCCATTCAAACAAAGGGAAAGGAAGAAAAGATCACAGTTGATATCAGAAGAGACTCTGAAATGTGCTCTTCATCTTAGAGTAGCTAAGGCGCATGGAAGAGATGATGAAATCAAAGAGCTGAAATTAGCAAAGGGCAGCTCAGGAAGACAAAGTAAAATATTATATGAAATGTACAAAGGCCTAGTTAGAAAATCACAAAGGAAGAACATGTTCAGCATATCTTAAACCAAAAGGACTCAAGATAAAACGTAAGCCTTGAGTTGCAATATTGAATGATTCTAAGGTCAAAATATTCAATAATTCAGTAAGCATCTAAAAAAGATGGTAAGAATGCACAGAGTCACTGTACCCAAAAGAACTACTTGACATTCGACCATTTCAGGAGGTAGCATATGTCCAAGAACCTCAAGGAAGAAGCTCAAGCTGTAAAGATAGGATTAGTCTAAACCAAGTCTCCAAGAATTTATTGAATACCAATTGAAATGCTTCAACAAGCTGATGATGCACTGGAAGAAATTACTCATCTATGCCAGAAAATTGGAAAGACAGTTACTTGGCCAAATGACTGGAAGAGATCTATATTTGTCCCTATTCCAATGAAAGATGGGAACGCTCAAATTATGTTACAATGTCATTGATAGTGCATGCAAATACATTTTTTTCTAAAGATCATCACTAACCATTGCAGCCATGAGTTAACAGGGAGTTGCTAGACGCAGTGATTCTCAACCTGTGGGTCACAACCCCTTTGGGGGTCGAGCAACCCTTTCACAGGGTCGCCTGATTCATAACAGTAGAAAAATTACAGTTATGAAGTAGCAACAAAAATAATTTTGTGGTCGGGGGGGGTCGTTCACCACCACATGAGGCACTGTATGAAAGGATCGCAGCATTAGGAAGGTTGAGAACCACTGTGCTAGAGTTTCAGACCTAATTCAGAAGAGGGTGTAGAACAAGGGATATCATTGTTGATGTTAGATAAATCTTGGCTGAAAGCAGAAAATATCTGAAAGTTATTCACTGGTGGGTTGTTTTTTTTTTTTTTTAACTATGTATAGCCTTGAGAAGAATGGGAATTCCACAACACTTCATTGTGCTCATGCCAAACTTGAACATGGATCAAGAGGCAGTTGTGAGAATAGAACAAAGGAACACGGCATAGTTGAAAATCAGGAAAGACAGGTTTGTATCCTCTCACCTACTTATTTAATCAGTATGCTGAGCAAATAATGAGAGAAGCTGGACGATATGAAGGCGTGCTCAGCATCAGGATTGGAGGAAGGCTTATTAACAACCCACAATATGTAGAAGACACAACCTTGCTCGCTGAAGGCAAAGAGGGCTTGAAGCACTTGATGAACATCAAGAATTGCCACCTTTCGTACGGATAGCAACTCAATGTAAAGACATACCTCCTCACAATGGGACCAATAGTTTACATCCTGGTCAATGGAGAAAAGACGGAAATTGTCAAGGATTTTACTTTGCTTGAGTCTACCAACAAAGCTCATGATAACAGTCAGGAGATCAAAAGACCTGTTTCAGTGGGTAAATCTACTGCAAAGGACCTCTTTAGAGCATTGAAAATCAAGGATGTGACATTGATGCCTCCAGTCCATCTGACCAGGTCACCTCATATGCACGTGGAAGCTTGGCAGTGACTCGGGAAGACCAACGAAGAATCTATGTGCTTGAATTGCTGCGTTGGCAAAGATTGTTGAAAGTATCGTGGACTGCTCAAAGGACAAACACATCTATTTTTAAGAATTATGGTCAGAGTGCTCCTTAGAGGCGAGATGTCATCTTACATATTCGGACGTGTTGCCAGGACTCATGAATCCCTGGAGACAGACATCATGCTTGATAAGTAGAGAGACGGTGAAAAAGGGGAAGGCCCTCCAGAAGGTGAATTGCCCCAGTGGCTGCCGTGATGGGCTACAGCACAGGGAGAATTGTGAGAAGAGCCCGAGACTGGGCAGTATTTTGTTCTGTTGTGCATAGGTTCCCGATGGGTCAGAACCGACTGGGTGCCACCGAACAACGTTTTAAAATCTGTACAATTGGCTAATTTAAAAATACTATTATGCGATATACCAGAGGCATAATGGAGGTTATTTATATTCTCTCTCAAAAAGCTGATGATGCTGCCCCATCCTGTCTTCCTTCGCAGAGGCAAACACTTTTTCGGCACATGGAGAGTATATTCTCCAAGAGTTTTCCTGGGAATTGAAGTTCTTATGTTCTATAGTAAATACCATTCTGATCACCCTAAAGAAACCATGGTGGCAGTGATGAGCTGCTCTGCTAGTTCCAAGATCAGCAGTTCTAATCCGCCAACAACTCCAAGGGAGAAAGACCCGTTTTTCACTCTTGTAAAGAGTTCCAGTCGCAGAAACTCACAGGGGCTGTTCTACTCTGTCCTAAAGGATCGCAATGAGTCGGCATCAACTCGATGTCAGGGAGTCAAATTACCCTAATCAATATGGCCATCATTTCACTGTGTTCTACCAAATCTCATTTACACATACAATCATATACACATAATCTATACTTACATAGTAATGTACATGCAAACATATACTCACACCTACACACAGAGAGAGAAGTAGAAAGAAACTGAATGTTCATAGCTAAGAATGGGGACACATCCACTCCACTCACCAGGGGGATCCATCATGGATTTTTGACTTTCTCACTCTCCCTCTGGAAGTGGACATCACCTCATGAGTCGTGGGGATAGTAAGCATTCTTCCACATAGGCAGAGCATGTGATTTAAGTGCCACACGTGGCAGGGAATGCTTGAAACTGTATGCTGCACATTTGTATACAAGAGGGATGTTTCTCCCAAGCCCCATGAAAGTTCCCTAATCTCCATCAACTTGAAGAACTGTCTCTGAAGTCGCTGCCCCGTCCTCATTCAAAGCACTCGCCTTGGTCTACAAATCTATACCTAGACTGCCTCCATTTGGGCGAACAGAATTGCCTGTATTCCTCTGCACATTCCTTTACTGACTATGAGCTCATCTTTCCCCAAAGATTTGCATCAATGGAGTTGCTGATCATGAAGGGGAACAATGAGCATTCCCCCCAAAACATGCCCCAAATTACAGGGGAGCCACCCAGCAGTTCTCTAAATGCTATGCACACTCCACTTCGCTGTATGTCAGCTACCCAGAGCAGACACAATTTAAGGCCTCAGAAACAAACCAAGCTCTTCTACTAAAACAAATACTTCACAGTTCATTTAATCCAAGATATTGAAAAGACCTGCAAAGCCTCAGGGTTACCTTCTCCCCAGGGATGCTCCAGTGTTTGCGTGCTACAGATAACTGCAACTTTCTCAGCTCAGCAGCTGCTATGCCAGCCCCAACCTTCCTGCTCCTCTGTTTGTTCTCTGGCATTTGGATTCTCTCCAAATGAGGCGCAGGTGGGACTCTCTACTCGTGTATTCCTAATCATAGAAAGGCATAGGAAAGGCTGGCCATAGAATAACTATAGACATCCAAGAACACAGATACAAAACTTATGAGTCATTCGCTTACTATTTAATAGTGGCCACTATGTGCCAGGCAATGTTCCAAGTGATGGGGATATAGCCATGAACACAAGAGGAAAATCCCAGGCTGCATGAAACTGATACTACAGTGAATGAAAACGGTAACAGAGAGCAGACGTGTAGCAATGAATGCAGTGGATTAAAGTATTGTGAGTGTTGGGAGTAAGGAGAAACACAATTTTGAATAAACTGGACTAAGAAAATCATTACATTAAAGACTTGAGAAGTAAGGTAGTTAGTTTATTGTGCCAACCTGGCCAATAAACACATGTGGGGTTAATTGAAGGGCAGACGGACAAATGGCTTGGTGAGCCTAGCCCTTCTAGTTCTCAGGTCTCTTGCTTTCTGATGGTTGGACCAGGGTGAAGCTGCCTTAGTCAGTTCCATGCTTCAGTGACAAGGCTCACTTCCTGCAAGACATTCCCAAAGAGAACCAGCATGGACCTACCCCGATGCAGCCCTGGGTGCTGGAGCAGCCAACTGGAGACCCCTGCCAGTGCTGAGATGTTTATACACTCACTGACTCAGCTTTCCCCCTACAGTCGGCATCACTGTATTTTCTGGGATGGAGCAGGACTTTGTGGATTGGTGTCGGACAAATGGGCTAATGTTGGACTTGTGGGCTTGGGCAGCACTGGGTTGGGATGTTTTCTTGATGTGCACTTACCCTTTATATAAAACTCTCTCTTATGCACATAAGTTTCTGTGGATTTGTTTCTCTAATATACCCAGACTAACACAAGCGGCAATGAATTAAGTCAAGTAGATTTCTAGTGTGGGCTTTTTTCCGGGCAGCAGAAACAGCAGGTTCAAAGGCTTTGCATAGGGAGGGCAGTGTGGCTAGAGTGGAGCGAACATCACAGGAGCGTGACCATCAATGAAACCATATAGTAGTAACATGAGAACAAAGGGGGATATTTCTTTAGTATTAGTGCCTTAACATTAGCTTCTAATCATTATTGCTGTCCATACCTTCACCTTCATTTCCTCAACCCCACCTTCTTCTAACCGCTTTCCTAAACTATTACCAAAAACCTCAATTTATTTTACTCCCCCCCTCTTCTCTTTTCACATAATAATCTAGAAAGTGCCACCTAATTGTTGTTGGTTGCTCTCAAGTTGACTCCAACCCAAGTTGGCCCCTGTGCTACAGAATAAAGCATTGCCTGGTCCTGTGCCATCTTCACGCTCACGGGTGTCGATTGGTGCTGCCCCTGTGCTTTCCAACAGAAGGCGCTCATCAACCAGCACTACTTCAGACAATGCTCTCTTGATTCATTGGGTTTTCACTGGATGTTTTTCAGAAATAGATTGCCAAATCTTTATTCTTAGTCTTCCAGGGTCCATCTGGAAGTTCAACTGGAACCTGTCCCTCACAGGTAACCCTGCAGGTATTTGAAATATCCATGGCCTCACTTCCAGCATCACAGGAAAATGAAGGTCCTCACAGTACAACAAACTGATAGGCAGGCAATGGACATTTAATTACATCTCCTAAAATTCAGCTCTGATTTACGCAATTCCCCAAATCGTCCATGACTGTCAACTGTGTACTAAAGATGAAAAGTCTTCTCTGGCAGTCCATCTGTATTTCCTATTCTTCTCCTATAAGAAGGCTAGTCATGTAATTTATTGTCTGAACCAGGACACTATTATTTGAGGCAAATGCTAAACTGAACGTGGCTCTTAACAACAGGCATCCGACAGGAGTGTCCCAGGAAAACGTTTACCCCAGCAAACACATGACGCCTACCACTTGCTAAGAACGACTTAAGCTTGGCATCAATTGTTCACATGGTGCCCCAGCTACAAAGAGAATAAAGCTTCCTATTCCCATAAAGAGTCACAGTCTCAGACACAGGGGCTATTCTACCCTATCGCTATAAGTAGTCTTCAACTCCATGGCCGGGAGTTTGGTTTGAATTGGTCATCATTTCAGATCTATTAAAGGACCTCTTGTTTCAAGAAGTCTTTGATGACACATTTGAAAATCCAGAGTGGAATGAAATAACTCTTCCCTCCCTACCACACCCCATTATCTGTGACCTTTTAACAGTAGTTAACTCTCATTCTGCTAGCTGCTAACATGTTGGCCCCTGACTCATGGTGACCCCATGTACTGGTCTTGCACAAAACCTGTGCTCAGCTGAGGATCAGACCATTGTGACCACAGTGCTTTTACGGGCTGATTTCTGGAAGTAGATGTCTGGACTTTCCTCCCTAGTATATCTTCAACTCCTGGCTCTGCTGAATCCTTCAGCATCATAACAACAGAAAAGCACCCTCTGACAGATGTATGATGGCTGAACATGAAGTGTGTTGACCAGGTATTGAACCAGACAACCTTTGTGGAAAATAAGGATTCTATCACTGAATTACCATTTCCTTCATGCAACCACACATAGGAGTATTTGAATAGAAGTCACAACCATTTCACAGTTGCATCTACCTCTGTAATATGTGTACAAGAGGAGAGTAAGGGTTCAAAACTAAACTAAATGCTTCAAAAACAATCAATATGTGGTGACCAAACAATAGCCATCTAATGAGGAGTCAGTGAGAAGATGGTAAAAGGGTGGAAAATGTAAACGGGGTCTGCAATCAATTGTCTCCAGTTCCATTAAGCTCTCTCTCCTCTTTTGAAAAATCGAAATAAAAAAATCATACTCAATGTATCATAGGCCTGGTTTAATGCAAGAAAATCAGTATAAAATGCCTATTAGGGAGTTCATGCCTAAAGAAAAGGCTTCAGTCATGGTGCAAAAGACAGATAAATGTACCTTACATATATGTGTGGAGTGGAGTGAAACTGTTAAATTAAAATATTTTTTAACATAAAAGGTATCTATGCTCTCAAGTTTTTATAAGTCTCACAACTGAGGGAATTTTTCAACCAACTAAAAATTTATAATCCCAGTTACAGCTGATTATTGGCAAATATTATATATTTTATTTACCACCAAGGTGTCTAGAATGCCGCCTTTAATGAATCTTTCATTAAAACAATTTTTGTTTTGTTTTTGTTTTTACCCACAGCTGAAGTAACTTCTCCCGCCTCGGTTCCATCTGATGAATGATGTTTAGAATTTGAAGGTGGGGAAGAGGTGAGACTAGGGACAGAATAGACAAATGCGGCAAGTAAATCATTTTGCTGCTAACATACTGTCTCAATTTCTATTATACAACCAGCACATGGGCAGGCGCTGACATTAGCACTTGATATACTGTCATACATTGATTCTAAAGGAGTTGTTATGTGCAATGGTTAAGTACTCAAATGCTGACTAAAAGGTTGGCAGTTTGAAGCCCCCAGATGTTCCAAAGGATAAAGATCACGGCCCAGAAAACCCTACTGGGGAAGTTCTACTCGGTGACATGGGTCACTGTGAATTGAAAATTGGCTCCATGACCCACAATAGGAACAACCTACAGAAATGTATCCACATTGTGAGAAACAGACTCAGAGAGATGTATGCAGTCTGCAGTGTAGAATCATTCAATCACTTCTTGGAATAAATATGTTTGAGCTACTATTGTTAGTTAAGAAACTATCCTTCAACTTAGCAACTTAAAATAATCTTTTTATTATACTTACAAATTCTGCAGGTTGGGATTTAGAAGGTGTAGAAGGAACTATATGAAGAAGGAACTATATGAAGATGAAAGCCGCATCAGAATGGGAGGAGAGCTTATTAAAAACTCGATGTGCCGATGATGCAACATTCCTGGCTGAATGTGAGGAAGACTTGAATCGTTTGCAGAAGAAAATCAAAGATCAGCCTTCAGTACAGATTACAACTCAATATAAAGAAAGCCAAAAGCCTTACAACTGGACAGGAAAAAAGACTGCCGTTATCAAGGATTTTATCTTGCTTGGTTCTGCAATCAATACTCATAGAAACAGCAGTCTGAAAATCAAATGGCGCATTGCATTGGGTCAATTTTCTGCACAAGACTTCTTTAAGGTGTTCAAGAGCAAGACTATTACCTTGAGGAATCAGGAAGGTGTGCCTGACCCAAGCCATGCTATTTTTAGTCACCCCAGATGCATGTGAAAGTTGAACAATGAATAAGGACCACAGAAAAATGGATGCACTTGAATTATGGTGTTGGTGAAGAATATTGAAAATACCACGAGCTTCCAGAAGAATTAACAAAGCTGAATTTGAAGAAGTACAAGCAGCACACTCCTTAGACATGTCGACGAGAAGAGTTTGTCTCATGGACTTTGGATGTGTCATCCAGAGAGACTAGTCCCTAGATAAAAATGGGATGCCTGAACAAGTAGAAGAATAAATAAATAAATAAGAAGACCCTTAAGGAGATGGATTGACACAGGCGCTGCCAGCATGGACTCACCAACAATGTGAGGATGGCCCACAGCTAGGCAGGGTTTCAGCCGAGTTAGAAGCAATTTGACAGCCGTTAACAAGACAACAAATAGAATTGTTTGTTATATAATGTCTTCATCCTCAGCTGGATGTTCTTGACTGAGGGAGACTTGCTGGCTGATATCGGAGATTACTTAGAAGCATCTTCACTAATGCGTGTGGAGGTTAATGATGGCTATTGGCAGGCTCCTGTTCACCAGAGCAAATGTAAGTGGTCACTCCATGTGGCCTGGCCTTCCCCACAGCATGGCGGCCCCACAGAGACATGGCTCTCATTTTATATTCTTGTTGCTACCAGGTGCCATCAAGTCAGCTCTGACCCATAGGAACCCTATACGTAATAGAGCAAAACACGACAGTCCTACCTGTGTTCTTCCATCATGGTAACTAGGCCTTCAGTACCTGACAGTGTTTCAATATTTGCATAAAGTTTTTAGCCGCTACTTACTCAGAAGTGGGCAGCCAGTTCCTTCTTCCTTGTCTGTTCTTAGTCTAGAACAGCAGTTCTCTATCTGTGGGCCGCGACCCCTTTGGGGGTGGAACAACCTTTTCACAGGAGTCACGTCAGGCCATCAGAAAACACATATTTCTGATGGTCTTAGGGACTGAGACACTGCTCCTCTATCCGTCTCCAGGCAGGTCCACCTACATGCAGATAGACCCACATACGACTACCCGGGGTGAAGACTTACCCATTACAAAATTTCATTTATTTGTAATTAGAAACAAATATTTCACAATGTATAATTGCATAGTGTTTTTGTGGTTCATCACTATGCTTTAATTATGTTCAATTTGTAACAATGAAAATACATCTTGCATATCAGGTATTTACATTATGATTCATAACAGTAGCAAATGACAGTTATGAAGTAGCAATGAAAATATTATATTTTGGGGTCACCACACATGAGGAACTGTATTAAAGGGTTGAGGCATGAGGAAGGTTGAGAACCAGTGGTCTAGAAGCTCCAGTTAAACTAGTCCACTTTGGGTGATGCTGCAGGCATTTGAAATACCAGTGACATAGCTTCCAGAATCACATAACACACAAGCCACCACAGTAGGACAAATTGACAAGGAAGTGTTGGCTGCCATATTACATCAGACTTAACCGACTCTCAAGCCTGCCTGAATTCAATGGAAGGAAAAAAGGAAAGAAACATATGTCCATCCTTTCGATAGGAGGAATACCAAACACTTTGTGGCTTTTAAACAATCTTTTAAAATCACTCTTGTAAACTTCCTGTGATGGTTAACTTGGGGGGTGGGGGTCAAATTTTCGAGTGGTTTGGAAAGTATGATATCTTCGACTTCATGAGGAGATCTGGCCTAAGAATATTACCTCTATCGTGAGATCTGCTTTGAACTTCCAATCAACTGAGAGGACATTGCCTTGGAGGTGTGGCTTGCTACCAATATATATGTGGCCATTCTGGTAAACCTTGCCTGCTTTTTGCTACATCTGGCTCATTATCTGCCCTCTGGATTTTGGACTTGTGCCAGCTGTATTGCCTGCCAATGCCGGGAGTAAGCTATCATCTTGCCACTGGTCTTGGATTTAGTCACTTTTGCCACCTACTCTTCTTATCCCCGAACCCCTGACCCCTGACGCACAGATTTGGAACCTGCCAGCCTCTACAACTTCATGAGCCATTTCCTTGAGATAAACGTCTCTGAATATGTCGATATATAAGCTTCATGCGTTGAGCTTTTCTAAAGAGCTCAGTCAAAGACAATGCCAAAAGGTAGACGTATAAAAGTTATAAAGTATCACTTAAAGCAACCCTCCTCCAATGATGTAGATTTACTATTCATAATATTGAAGATATTTTCTCAAATAGAATTGTTCAATAACAAAATTCAGAAAGAATGATGAATTGGAAAAGGTGCTGCAAACTCAAATGGTGCATGAACACAGACCAGCAATTAATGTCAATGCATAATGACATTGGTAGTTATACCAGAGGGACTCATGGCTTTTCAGAGGCAGATCATCAGGCACCAGGTTTGGCTTCTGAGGCACCTCTGGGTGGGTTTTAAAGTACCAACCTTTTGGCTAATAGTCCAGAGTTTAATCATTATTGCCACCCAGGGATATCTATGTAAAAAAAAAATGGTAGAGGTCCAGGATGGCACCAGAAACTAGAATCAATAAATGATGCTGAAAATTTGCCAGTTTTCTGCCTCTAAAAAGAAACTTAAAATCCAAAATTTTATGAGGAATTTTCAATTTTCTAATGCACTTTATTGATAAGAAAAATATCCACAAACCACCACTTTGATCATCCTGCAATTGACAGGTAAAATTTACTCATCAAGTAATATCTATTAACGTGATTATCAGTTGCCTGGAACTTTGTTGGGCCCTCTTATGCCAAAGACAAGAACTACTGCGATTCATGAGGAGTGGCTGTGTCACTGTCATAAACCAAGTCCTAGGTTAGGAGAACATGGGGGACTTTTACCCTCAGCACTGACTTTGTAGAAACAGAAACAAATGTTCATCTGCCAGAAAATTTTTCAGAATCATTATTTGTTCCATTCGTATAGTAAAGGAACTATCATCAGTAATTGATCCGCACACTGTTTTGCTGCTATGATGTCATTTAAGTATAAGATTTTTTAAACATCAGTCCAACAGCAGCCAAGCACTTTTCTCATAAACTCACAACCTTGCATCTTATGCTTAAAGCATTTTTAAAGTGAAATATTATTTATCTTTGATAGTAACTATCCCCTCATTCCCTATGCTGTCATCCCATGAGCTATCTGAGCTCCAAAGAGATTACATAGCATTCATAACTCTTCCTAGCATTAAAAGCCATTCATTAAAAATTACCTCCCCAAACGTCCATTTCTAGCCAAGATGGAGTAACAAAAGCCTTGGCTTACAGACCTAAGAGTAAAATTGATAAACAATGGTTTTCAAGACATTGGCTATCGTGCCGCAAAGAACAGTGGCCCCTCAGAGACAGCAAAGAAGGGAGAGCCCTGAAATTAAAAGCAATACCATTTACAATAACACAATCAGTATTAAGAACTTACGGATACAGCCGACAAAAGATTTGTCAGACTTGAACATGGAAAACTGCAACAAAAAAAGTTTAAAGAAATAAAAGTTGACCTACAAAACAGAGAAACATATGCCATGTGCATCAATTGGATGAGTCAATACCATCAAGATATAAATCCCTTCAAATGTATTAATTATTAAGTGCCATCCAAATCAATATCTAGCAGACTTTCTTATAGAAATAACAGTGATTTTAATTAAAATAAAGAAAAAATGAGTAACTAGGACTGCCTATCTTCAAGACGTATTACAATGCTTCTATTACCAAGGAACTGTTATACTAGCGTAAAATTAGACAAGCAAATACTGAAACAAAATTAAGAGCCTAGAAATTGTCACACACGTGTATGGCCAACTGACCCCGGAGAAAGGCACTATGGAAATTCAGTGGATAAAGTTTGTTATTTTCAACAATTCATGTTTAAACAATTGGATGTTCATGAAAAAAATATATATCTTGTACCATATACAGAAATTAAACCAAAATTGATCAAATCTAAAGCTATACCAATTCTAGAAGAAAATATAAGCTAAAATCATTGCAACCTTGACTTTGGCAAATATGTCTTTGCTATCACACCAAAAGACAAGATTCACAAAATGACACTTTATCAATCGAGCTTTCTCAAAATTAGAGATACCTGGTCTTCAACAGATGATGTTCAAAGAATGGATGAAAGGGCACACGCACAGACTAGAAGGAAACATTTGCAATCACACATGTGATAACGGTTTTGTATCCAGTAGAAAACAGGACTCTCAAAACTGATGAGAAGGAAATAAATAACCTTACTGAGAAAATGGGAAGAAGTCTTGTCTGTCCTTTCCTTGATATCCCACTGATAGTGTCCTATTACGGGGAGTTTGCTGGGGGCCCCTGGACAAGAATGCTGGTGTCTGCAGTTGAATCCTCTCAAGCTCACAGCAACCCTACAGGACAGAGTCCAGCTGCCCCATGCAGTTTACTAGGTTGCAGCCCTTGTGGGAGCAGATTAACATATCCTTCCTCCAGCAGAGCAGTTGGTAGGTTCCAACCGCTGGCCTTGCAGTTGGCAACCCAGAGTTAATCATCGTGCCAAGTCTAATATTCCTTTAATGATCTTCTTTGCCTTCAAGGTTACCCCATAAATTTGAGCCTATTCTCCAAATGGCAATCATCATGATCATTTAAAAATGTAAATTTGGTCCTATCAATCTCTCGCTATAAAACCTTCAGTGGTTTCCCAAACTACCTTTATCATACTATACTCTCAATATTCTTGGCATAGGATCCTTCTCATGATTACTACTCAGTGAATATCAGTTAGATAAAGGTGCTATGAATTTCCTCTAGACTCCACCATCTCCTCACTCTCTTTGCTTTGAATTCAACATTGCCGACAGGGCTGATGTTCCTGCTCTGTGAAGTGCCTAGGTAGGGTCAGGGGTGAGGGAAGGAGTAACTAAACTTCTAGGTTGGATTTAGGCGTGACCCTAAGCATCTGAAATCATTAAATCTACCTGGCATCAGAATGATAAGGGTTGAAACTATTCAAAGGAACCTGATGTGGTTACATCACACAACAAATAGAGTTCAAGAAAAAATATTATCCCTTTTTACACATAAAAATGAATTTTTTCATTAACCTGCTGTAAATAATTACCAGGAGTCAAGGGCAGGGACCTAGCAAATTTATGACATGTATAAATACAGTAGACAATTTGGCACACAGAATGTGGAGACAATCTGAGTTCCACTTCTGGTTCACCTACATTTTGGGTGGCCTAACCTCCCAGTTTCAATTTATAAAAAGTAGAAAATGATCATATCCAATTCAAAGAATGATTAGGAGGATTCAATGTACAACCACCCCGGGCATGAAGCTAAGTGCTTATAATTAAAATTATTAGTAAGGTAATACCTGAAACATTTTCTATTGAATTCAGCAATTTTTAGGACCTGACAAGAAGTCAAAGAACTCTGATACCTGATAGTATGGTACAAGAAGCATTGGCTTTCAAACCATGAGGCCAGTTATTGAAACCCACCAACTTCTCCAAAGGAGAAAGTGAAAGTTATTGGATGCAATAAAGATTTAGAGTCGGCTTTGTCCTACAGGTTGTTATGAGATGAAATTGACTAGACTTCAGTGGGTTGAAAATAGTTTGGGTTGATTTGGCAATAAGTTTCTGGGTGTGACAACGCATTACCTCACTGCCATCAAGTTGATTTCAACTCAAAGTGATCCTAGAGGATGGAGTAACCCTGTCACCTTTGGATTCCCATGCCTATCAATCTTTATAGAAGTAGAAATTCTCATCTTTCCCCAGCAGAGCTGGTAGACTTGAACTACTGACCTTGCAATTAGCAGCTCAACACTGTGCCACCTGGGCTCCTTGAAAATAGTTACAGGTCCCACTATTAGTTAAGAGACTGATTGCTCAAACCCACACAGGGGCACTGTGTTAGTCTGGGTAAACTAGGGAAACAAATCCACAGAAACTCATGTATCAGAGTTTTACATAAAACGGTAAGTGTGCACTCAGAAAGCATCCCAACTCCATCTAGTCCAAGCCCAAAAGTCCAACTAAGCCCTCCTCCTACAAAGTCCTCTTCAACTCACAGAACTCACACAATGATGCCAAATGCAGGAGGATCACAGAGCAGTGGGTAGAAAGGCTTTGGATCCATTAGCAGTAGAAGCATCTCAGCGCTGGCAGAGGTCTCCATGCGGTTTCTCCAGCACCCAGGGCTGCATCAGGGTAAGCCCATGAGAATTCTCCTCAGGGATGTCTCACAGGAAGGAAGCCTTGCCTGCCAAGGCAGAGAAATAGCCAAGACAGCAACACACTGGTCCAACCACCAGAGAGCAAGAGACAAGGGGACTGTAAGGGTGAGAGGCGCTGAGCATGTATGTCTCTCTGCCCTTCAATTAATCCCACATGTGTTTATCGGCCAGGTTGGCACAATAAACCTTGGGAGAGAAGCCTGGAGATCTCCTTCTGAAGTGTCACAGCCTTGAAAAGTCAAAGGAGCAGTTTTTTCTCTACTCATAGTGTCTCCTAAATTGGAATTGACACGACAGAAACTAATTACAGCAACATCTGAATTCTACGAGCTAGAAATTAAAGGGGTATACAAAAACAGCACATCCCATTTGCCTTTTACAATGTACAGCTTTAAGGGAAGACAAAGTGGCCAAGAACACCATCATAGTCCTATTTTTGTCTCCTATATATATTCTTCCTAGCTGCTGTTGCTGGCTGCCATCTCGTTAAGTTTCAGCACATGGCAACCCCCCCATCTACAGAGCAGAATTGCCCCACAGAACCTTCAAGATTGTGACTTGTGTAAGCAAATCATCAGACCTACCTTCTGAGACAATGCTAGATAGTTTCAAACTGCTAAGTATTGGACTAGTAGCCCAGCATGTGCGCCCCCCAAGGACTCCCCTCATGGCTGTATGGTTAGAGAAACAAACGACTGTAATTGGCAAGGACATGTTCTATGTGACACAAGGCACACTCATTGTTCTTTCCTCATAGCATGTCCTTATCGTGGGTCTTAGGAGGAGAGAGCTACACCTGGATCAAAAATCACCCACCAACATAGGTGCTCCTCCTGCTAACATGGTACCCGAGCTGAAGTGGAGGGACAGCAGCATCCACACTAGCAGCTACCACAGGACGGGGGATAAGCAACCCTACATTCCTACACTTTGGAGACGAGCCTGAGAGGGCACGGTCCCACCTCCATGCCAGGGACAAAGTAAAACACTGGAGCCCCTGGGCCCTTTCTCATGGCAGCAGACGAAAGGAAATCTGCGAGCTTAAGTAGCTGAAACAGACAGTCTGATAGCATCGAGGCCCTCATTGAAGTAGATTGAGACCCAGGGGAGAGGGCCAGGAGGGGCTGGAACTCAACCAGGGTTGTTGTTTTTGTTTTTTTTCCTTCTTCTTTGGAAAGGGCAGTAGGAGAAGGAGGGGGCATTTCAGAAAACAAAAGAGGTTGCACAGGACTAATGCCAATTTGGCACCTTAAAATTTCCGAGTTGGGGGAGGGGTACAGGGCCCTCCCCAGATCCCAGTGAGTCATCTTTCTGAGTGGTCGTTCTGAAGCCTCTCAGTAAGAATCAGTACTACTATCTTGGTTAGTTTGTTGGGGTTTGTGAGGCTTTCTGGGTTTGTTGTTGTTCTGGGTTTGTTTGTGTGTTGTTTTCTTCTGCGCTTGGTGGGGGTGGGATAACATCTAATGATGGAAAGCAGCAGCAATGGTAAGGAAATAAAAGCAGAAAATGTAGTAGGGGTCAAACAAACAAACAAACAAACAAACAGTACCTGTTACTTGAAGGAGCAGACTGTTGTGTCTCCCTCCCGTGGAGAGGCTGGTGGGTTCTAACTGCCAACTTCTTGGCTAGCAGTTGATTGCTTCACTATTGCACCTGTAAAGAAGGACTCATTTAGAGAAGATATCCAGATGGCAAATAAGCATGTAAGAATGCTCATTGGGGCTACTGAGGCTCCTGCATAACTAGCCCAAATCCAGTTCTTAAAAGATGTCCCTGCCCAATATTTGCATTCATGAAGAGCTCCTTGAAGATAAGGGTGCTACCATAAAGTGTGGTGAATGAAGTAGATGGCGCTCAGCTCTCAACTGGAATCGTGCCTAGAGTCTTAAAGGCTTGTATTCAAACAGCATTTTATGTGAGCCATCAACAAAGTCCACAATCGATGAAGCACGCCAGCCTGTGTGATACAAAGGTGATGATAACAAAATCCAAATATGATGAAGGGAAACGTTTCAGAGTTATATTGTGAACACCCATGTTGCAGAAGGTTATGGAGGAGGAGGACAGTGAGAGCCCCTAATCTATCTGCAGACTATCTAGTCAGATTAAGCCTCTGGCAAAACCCCACAGGATGCAATCAGCTTTAATATCAGACAGATTGTTAGAAACTTGATTATGGTGGATCAAGCCATGGTATAATATGATACTTGGTCAGTTGACCTCCTTCTTGGCCCAACCGGAATTTGCTCTAGGCTCAAATATTTCTCACTTGTTCCACGACAGAAATTTCTTCTTTGGCTTTTTAAATATTGCTGATGGATTTTTTATTTCTTACTATTTATCTTTATATTATTATTTTCTTCTTGCTGTTTCATTTATGTATGTAACTTTTTAACTTGCTGTTTTTGTTGAGTTTCCCAGTTTGTAAAGCACAGGAGGGGGTACCTAGAAGCAGTAACTGATGCAATGGTTTATGGGGGACATGGGAAGGGGATGAGGTGGAAGAGGGGCTTTGGTGAGCAAACAATGAGTGCAGGAGGGGGCAGGGAACACTAGAGCTGATTGTGATGATCCATATACAACTCTTTTAAAAAGCACTTTAACTCTGGAAGTGTATAGTATGTGACTATTATATCAAGAGAACTATTAAAAATGCTCATTGTCATTAATCATACAGGACAATACAAATTAAAAACACAATGACATACAACTAAAATGGTTAAACTGAGCAATTACTAAAACTACCGAGCCCTGCTCAGGATATAGAGCACCTAAAGTTCTTAGAGACTAATAGTCAGAATGCAAAACTGATATCGTTATCTGTTTTAGACATTTCTTAAAAAGTTCAACATTCGCCTATTGAATAACCCGTGTGCTGCTCCAAGTATTCACCGAGAAAACTGAAAGTGCGTGTTATGTGAGTTAGCCTCATAACTCTATCCATAATAGCTCAAAGCTGGACACAATCCAGATGTCTGTCAATGGGCAAATAAACAAGTGAAATCTAGGAAATCCATACAGTGGAATATTGCTATTACGAACAGGAGCACTTTATTGATAAATGCAGCAACTTGGATAAATCTTGCAGGTTTGATGCGGAGTTAAAAAAAAACTAGTCAAAAAATTACATCTCTGTTGTTACATGCTGATGAGTTGGTCCTGACTCATCGCAACCCTATCTATGTACAACAGAAAGAAACACTGCCCCGTCTTGTGCCAGCCTCACAATTGCCCTTTTGTTTAAGCCCATCAATGCTGCCATTGTGTCAGTTTTGTCTGAAGTCTTCCTATGTTTCACCATCCTTTACTTTGTCAAGTATGATGGTCTTCTCCAGGGATGAGACGACCAGATATGCCCAAAGTATCTGAGAAGTCTTATCACCCTTGCCTCTAAGGAGCATTCTGGCTGTACTTGTTCTAAGGCAGATTTGTTGGTGGAATTTTTTTTAAGTATTTATTCCTCTCCAATCTTCCTTATTCAATGTCCAGCTTTCACATGCGTGTGAGGCAATGGAAAATACCAGAGTTTGGGTCAGACTCACCTGAGTCCTCAAAATAATACCCTTGCTTTTCAACAACTTAACGAAGTCTTATACAGCATATTTATGCAATGCAATGTGTCGTTTTATACAATGCAATGTGTCCTTTGATCTCTTGACTGCTGCTTTCATCAGCATTGATTGTGAATTGAAGCAAGATGAAGCACTTGACAACCTCAATCATTTCTCTATTTGTCATGATGTTATCTACTGGTCCAGTTGTGAGGATTTGGGGATTTGTTAAATTGAGTTGTAATCCATTAGGGAGGCTGAAGTACTTGAACTTCATCAGCAAGTGCTTCAAGTCCTTTTCCCTTTCTGCAGTCTACTTATGGCCAGTTGTTAATAAGCTCTCCTCCGATCCTGATACGGAAAACCCTTCATCTAGTCCAGTTTCTCTGATTATTTGCTTAGCATCCAGATTGAATACTTATGGTGAGTAGACACAACACAGACACACATCTTTCCTGATTTTAAACCTGCTTTTTTGTTTATGCAACTGCCTTGATCCATGTACAGGTGTCTCCTGAGTACAATATAGTATTACAGCATTCATGTTCTTCCCAAGGCTACACATAGTTTGTTATGATCCACACAGTCAAATGTCTTAGCATAAAGCGCAGGTCAATAAAACACGATCAACCATCTGTCTGCTACTCTCTGCCTTCAAGCAAGCTCCATCCGATGTCAGCAGTGCCATCCCTTGTACCACATCCTCTTCTGCATCTCCCTGTCAATGTACTGCTGTTATTGAATGATCTTCAGAAAAAAATGTTACTTGAATGTGATATCCATGATATTGTTCTATAGTTTAAAAAATTTGCTAGATCACATTTCTTTGGCATGGTACATCTATGGTTCTCCTCCAGTCAATTAGTCTTTCAAATTTCCTGGCAGAGAGGAGTAAGTGCTTCCAGTGCTTCATCTGCTTATTGAAATGTTTCTGTCGGTATTTCATGAATTCCTGGAGCCTGGTGGTTAATGCTCTCAGTGCAGCTTGGGCTTCTTCCTTTAGTATCCTTGGTCCTTGCTCATATGCTACCTCCTGAAGTGGTGGAATGTTGACTTGTTCTTTTGATGTATTCTTTCCATGTTTTTTGTTGCTTCCTATATTGGTCAGTATTTTGCCCACAGAATCTTTCAATATTTCAACACAGGCTCAACTATTTTTCTTGAGTTCTTTTAATAAAATTTTATATTTTAATAAATAAATTTATATTTATTAAAAATAAACACTCAGTTTAAATACATGCTGAGGGTGTCAGCATTTTCCTCATCGAACTGCAATTTGCAATTTTCAGTTCAGCTCTTTGACTTCATTTTTTCCCCATGTGTCTTAACTACTCCATGATTATGATCAAGTTTGAGTCTCTTCTGATAACCTCTTTGATCTTTCCCTTTTCCTCTGAAATTTGAATGACCTTTTGCCTTCTTCATGTATGATACTTTTGATGTCATCTCATAGCTTTTTGGGTCTTGTGTTATTAATATTCAACACATTAAATCTGCTCTTCAGATGTTTTCACTTTCACATGGAATAGACTCAAGGTCATATTTTGACTTTCATGGACTTGTTTTAATTTTCCTCACATTCAACCTGAACTTACATATGAGCAATTTGTGGTCTGTTCCACTTTTAGCCCTTGGCCTCATTTTAGCTGCTGATAACGAGTTTCTTCATCATCTCTTCTGAAAGATGTAGTCAATTAGATTTCTGTGTATTCCATCTGGAGAAGGCCACATGTACATTTTGTGTTATTAAAAAAAGGTATTCGCAATGAAGGATGTTTGGGTTTTGCAAAATTGTATTATACTATTTCCAGCTCTGTTTCTATAACCAAGGTTGTGTTTTCCAACTACTGTTTCCTCTCCTTTGTTTCCAACCTGTTCATTCTACTATGTCATCAGGGTTGCTCTTCCTACTAAAGTAAGGCTAAATATGAACCTTTGACCTTATTCCAACTGATCTACAATTTAGATCTAAACACATGTGCTTAGTCCTAATGACACATTCATAACAAGATCTTTGTTTAAAACCATATCTGCCTGTTCATACAGACAATGGAATAGTACCCAGTTAGTGGGAGAAATGATGTACTGATAACTGTTACCAGGTGAATAGAGCTAAAAGACACTGTCATGAGTGAAATAAGTCCATCATAAAAGAAGAAATATTGTATAATCTCAGGTCAAAAGTCAAGAAAGGACAAACCTGTAGAGGACACAGATTTTCAGTGGTTGTCTGAGGTGGGAAAATTCCACTCAAATCAAATCACTGTAATCTAGTCTGTTCGGACTCCTGGTAACCAAGAAGACAGGTGGAATTGCACACGGGAGTTTGTGAAACTAACGCTTGATGGGAGCAGAAAACCTCATTTTCTCCCACAGAGCTATTGGCATCCCACATTGCTGACCTTGAGGTTAGCAACACACAACATAACCCACTATGCCAACAGTGCTCCTACTTGGGTGGGGCAGAGGCTTTAATGGTGATATTTCATGAAGAGTATTATAATTGCACTCAATAAGTTCTACGCCCGTAAAATGTTGACTTGGCAAAGATGGTGGTAGATATATTTATGCCTTGATAGCTGGGATTCCTCTTTCACTGGTCCAACGTTTTCCTTTAATCTGAATTCCAACAATAGTTACAGCTTGCCTTTGTTTCCTTGTAACACTCTTTTTAAGTGGTTCTCTAACCCAGGCCATTTTGTTCTGACCCCATAACATGCATGTTTGGGTGAATCCATTTTCTGAAGTTCCTTATTCTCGTTCTCCATTCAGGAATGTATGGTGCTCCAACCTCAAAGAATTTCTCTGGCTGCTACTCTGTTTGTTTCTCCTGTCCTGACAATATTTTTTTGGTTTTAAGTCAGTGCTATAGGACTTGCAACTTTAATTCCAAACTTGATTTTAAGGAATTCTAAGATTTAGATTTACAAATTGAAAAAAAAGTGTACAATATCATCTATAATGTGCCAGTTCTAGAAAAACTCCACAGCCCTATAGCCCTCAAGTCAGTTCCTATGCACAGGTGGCCTATCATGCATACAGGGGTTCTGAGACTGTAAAGCTTCATGAAAGCAGACAGAGCTATATTGTTCCCAAGGAATAGCTGACAGATTTGAACTTGTGACCTTGTGGTTAGCAGCCCAATGCTTAACCCTCCATGCAACCAAGGCCCAAGAGATAAAAGTGTAAGACTAAGGTGACTCATGAGCATTACTCAAGCCTAGGGTCACTAATAAAATACAAAAACCTTCAATATGCAGATTAAACGCTTGGCTTGCTGAAAGTAAGGACTTGAAGCACTTACTGATGAAGATCAAGAATTGCAGTCCTCTGGATGGATTACAATTCAATGTAAATGAGACTCAAAACTAGACCAGTACCATCATGATAAACAGCGAAATTAAAGTTGTCAAGGATTTTGTCTAACTTGGATCTGCAATCCATACTCAAGAGATCAAAGGACACACTGTACTGGGTAACACTCTGCCCAAGACCTCTTCAGATTAATGAAAAACAGGGAGGTTACTCTGAGCACTAGGGTGTACCTGACCCAAAGTCTGGTATTTTCCATTGCCTCATATGCATATGAAACCTGGACATTGAATCAGGAAGCCAAAGAAGAATCAATGCCTTTTCATTATGGCACTGTGGGAGAATGCACGGAGTATCACAGGCTATCAAAAGGACAAGAAGTGCAGCCAGAGTGCTCCTTAAAGGCAAAGGTGGCAAGACTTCATTTTACATACTTCAGACGTGATTTCTGGAGAGACCTGTCCCTGGAGAAGGACGTTTTGCTTGGTAAAGAAGAGAGGCAGGGGAAAATGGGAAGGCCCTCAAGGAGCTGGAATGACCCAGTGGCTGCAAACGATCTCAAGCCTAGGAGTATTTGTAAGGATGGTGCGGGACCAGACAACGTTCCATTCTGTTGGACATAGGGTCTCTGAGGATCAGGACTGACTCTGTGGTGCCTAACAACAATAGCAGACCTTGAAATGAAATGAATAGACTTACCCTTAGGAGCTAGAGTGGCATCGTGGGTTACTCATTGGGATGCTAACCTTAAGGTCAGCAGTTTGAAATCACAAGGCACTCTGTGAGGAAAAAATGAGGCTTTCTATTCCTATAAATTTATAGCTTCAGAAATCCATAGGTGCAATTCTACCCTGCCCTACACGGTCACCGTGAATTGGAATCCAGGGACCCCACTATTAAATGGACACCAGGGCTGAGGGGTTAGAAGGAGCACACGTGGCAGTGTAAAGGCACCAGCAGTTCAAACGCATCAGCACCTCTGCAGAAGGTGACACTTTCTACTCCTGTAAAAATGTACAACTTTGGAAACGCGTGGAGGCAGGCTGAGTCTGAATCTCCTGGAGGGCAGTGAATTTAACAGAGTTTAGTGGTTTCATTTAAATCATTCAACTGCTGAGCCAAGAGCAATTGCATATCAGTTTTTCTTTGTGTCCGTCTCCAATTAAAACCAGGGTCAGTGCAGACTGAATCCAGAGTCCTAGCTACAGGATGCCCTTCATACCAGTGTAGACTTTGTTTATTTATCCTTCTAACTGATTGCACATGACTTTTGGACAGGCATCAGTTGGTTCAAGGACTGATAACTCAAAAGTGATAAGGATACAATTAACAACTTAATAGGAATAATTGTACGGTTTTCATTGTTTATGTTCCAGTTACCAGAGTACTGTCAAAGTTCATGTACGACTTCTTCACAATGGATTATGCTTTTATTATACAAATATTATCAACAGGAACAATTAAAGACTATTGAAAGGAAGTCGATGAGACTGAGATTCACATCTGGAAATGTCATAAACCATGTGGAATGTCTACATGAGTAAGTTATGACAAAAGTTTTTACAAAATTCCATCATTTCCTCATTACATGTGTGTATTATTTATGTGGGAGCACTGCTTATAAAAATATCTATCATCCTACCATAAGCAAAATTATATATGAAAGCAATCTCTACAGAGCACTTCTACTCTGCACAGGTGGGCCGTCTTGAATAGGAATTCACTGCACATGAGCAGGTTTTGCTTTTTGTGTTACTGGTTTTGTTTTTAGGTTTATCAATAACAATAGTATGAATGTCTCTATTTTTTTAGTCATTTACCTTGTGCCAGGCCCTTTACTGATGCTTCCTGCTGTCTAAGCCTCCCCACAATGTTCTGAGGTAGGATGCCAAGAGTGACACCGAAGTCTAGCCTCCTAAGCACATTGGAGCCCAACAGAACCTCTTCAAGGTACCCATTAGAAATCAGAATCGCAGACACACAGTGGCAGGCCATTTGTCACAACTGGTTTGTTGCTTATGAAGATGTCAGTGTATTTTTTAATGTGTGTTCCTCATCGTGGCAACAGAAAAATCTCCGCAAGAATGTAAGTGATAGGTGCGCAACATTTCCTGCTGCCATGTGGTGCCCGGCACCAAATGGTTCCTGATCTAAACAGAACATTGTTGGCAACTTCCACCAGAAGAAAATCAGAGATAATTGCCTCATCTGAAAAATTAGATTGGGGCAATCAGAAAGGTAATTAAGGTGTAGCCAGGACTGCAGAAAGCCCTCTGTGAAAGAAAAATAATGCCACTCGATTAGAAGCTCCTGACTATCAACCCCGAATATAAACTTCATGCAGCATTAACAACCAATGCTAAGTTCTCAGCATCATTTACACATCAGGTATGAACTCTGAGACAGATGCTTCAGTTCTGACGAAGGAGACCCAATTGTCCTTAAGACACCAGTGTCAGGCGTTATCACCCTCAGAAAGAAACAACAGCGTTGCCATAGAATCAATATCCACTCATGACCATCTCAACGCATATGTGTTCCAGTGAAACCGCGCCCATAAGTGGCTGACTTTGTAAGAATTAGACAACTAGACCTTTATTCTGAGGCATCTCTGGGTGGACTTGAACTTTTGGTTAGCAGCTGAGAATATAAACAGTTTTCTCCATCCAGGGGGCTCCAGCCCTCTGCTCAGAAATTAGCACTAATACCCACATTTTTAACCAAGAGAGAAATTTAAGTTGGGCACTCACAATCTTCTTCGACCTGCCTTATATGTTCCACATAGAGAAATCAATTGGGGGGGGGGGGCTGAAATAAATCTTATCTTCACAATTTATTTCTTGCAGTGCATCAGTGGGAGGTGAGGACTTTCCCAGTCCCTGTTTCCCGGCTCCCCTTTGGTCAGGAGACCAACTTAACCTTGACCAAAGAAGTCAAAGTAGCTGCAAAAGGGAGTAGCAGATAGAGTACAGAAGACAGCCATGTAAACATAGCCTAAGAAAGCTTTCCTTCCTTCCTTCCTTTCTTTCTTTCTTTCTTTCTTTCTTTCTTTCTTTCTTTCTTTCTTTCTTTCTTTCTTTCTTTCTTTCTTTCTTTCTTTCTTTCTAGCCACCCTGGTGATCCCTTCTTCCTCTGAACTCTTTGCCTAACATGTATTGAGCGTTTACTGTATGTGAACACTTTACCACTTTAGGTAATGCTCGGTGGGGTCCCTGCTTTCGTAACTCAGAAAATTGAGGTGCATAGCTATTGTTTAACTTGCTCAAAATCAC
Source organism: Tenrec ecaudatus (assembly GCF_050624435.1). NCBI lineage: Eukaryota > Metazoa > Chordata > Mammalia > Afrosoricida > Tenrecidae > Tenrec > Tenrec ecaudatus. Next base: position 42,909,602 of record NC_134547.1, read on the forward strand.
AGTTACCAAAAGCAGAACCTGTGATTTGACTTAGGTCATATTCATACTTCTGTTGATTACTGGAATGCATACTATCTGATCACCCACTTGATGTGTATGTTCCTTCTAGGGAGGAGTTTTGGTAGCACAATGAGTAAGCTCTGCCTGCGGACCTAAAGGTTGGTGGTTTGAACCCACACAATGGTCTACAGGAGAAGACCTGGTGATTGGCACTTGTAAAGATCGCAGCTTCGGAAACCCTGGAGGACAGTTCTGCGACAAAAGTGGAGTCTTTATAAGTCAGAATCAACTCCACTACAAACACATGCCTCCTGCAAGTGTTTACGAGATCACACTTATTCCCATTTCCCAAGCAAGAGAAGCTAGAGTGAGCATAGCAAGCCGGGCTCTCTACAAAGTCTACATTTTAGCCTCTGACACGCCCTGCAGTCAAGGGAAGAGCGCCAGGGCCGCAGGTGAAATGTGCTCGGAGCACCTGCCAAGGAAAGAACAGATGGGTCCACTAAATGGTGAAATCAAGTCCCTGCCACACTAATGGCAATAAGCATCCCACATAAAATAATTACTTCCAGCTTGCTTGGCAAGTTGGATGAAGTCCGAGAGAAGGCTAATTTCTCTTTCACAGCTTTGAGTCCACGGTGCGTGCCTTCCTGAGAGAGAGAGAGAGAGAGAGAGAGAGAGAGAGAGAGAGAGAGAGAGAGAGAGAGAGAGAGAGAGAGAGACCTCTTCTCAATGATTCTTTGCAAGATCTGTTGAGTCATGGCAGATGGAAGGCCCTCACCACTGAGCGGCCAACTCTAACTGGAGGCTCCTTTCCAGAGAGAGACCAGGACAAGGGGGCTCATTTAAGGCACCTGGAGAGTTAAGTTTATAGCAAAGGCCTATGATAGTGGAAAATTGGAGTGCACTTGTTTCGAGCCGCCATGGTGTCAAATGAGAAATCCAGTCATGTGAATGGCCATTTCCCTGTAAGAAATGCCTTCTTTCTCTCTGACAGTCTTCAAGAGTTTTTTTTTTGTTGTTGTTTTTGTTTTGTCTTTAGTTTTCAGAGGAGGCATTTTCCATTTAATGGTAGAATTCTTGCCTTTCCTGCAGAAAATCTGTATTCATTTTCTGGCCAATGCAGCTCATGCTTAGTTTGAATGTTTTTTTGGTTTTTGTTTTAAATCATGCTGGTCACATTTCAGCAGAGCTTCCCGACTAAGACTAACTAGGAAGCATGAAAATGCTGTAGAACACAAGCCAATTTAAATGGTTGGCGGTTGCCGCTGGCTGTTGCGGGCTGAGCTGAGCCTCTTGACTGAGAGCATGATGACGCTGCTCCATGTGGCTTGTCCGATGGCCTGAAAGCTTTGGGGCTGGGTTCCGAGGAGCAGTGCAGTAACACAAAGGCCTGCACTGCAAAGAGCTTCCAAGCATCCTCTTAAATTGCACACTATTATTTGTGGTGCCTCTATTTGTTGAATCAAGGAAGAGAATCAATCATCCCAAGTTCAAGAGAAGGGGAAGCAAATGGAGTGGTGACAAAGAATTTGTGACCACCTTTAATCTACCACACGAACCCACTTCACATCTTGTCATTTTTGTGCCTTTTCTATAGCACCAGCCACTTAGGCCTCTAAAATTCTAAGTCATTGCATACTCTAATATGAACTGGATCTGCATTGGCTATAAATTCAACTAGGACTGATACACAATCCCATAGTTCCATTATCTTGTGGATTGATAACCTCTATGTTTAATTATATTACTCAGTGACCGTCATTATTACAAAATAATCCAGTGTGGCTATGTACATCAGCACCAAAATATTTACTCTAAGTTATTAAGTAACTCTGAAGAATCATTTTGGAGGAACATGAAAACAAAATCAGCTAGGAATGATGGGGCCAACAGAAAGATCCATGCGCACATGATTTAGGAGAAAAGTGTTGTCTAATACTTGTCACTCAAAAGCTAGGAATTAAACCCTAGAATCAGAACCACCGCTTTAGCAACAGAAACAAATACCTCTGTCAATGAATGTTCAGAAGCATTTACAAAACTGTGCCTTCCTGTATCTCACGTGTTTCCATTTTTTTCCAGGTATAGCTAATTGGTGTAGCATGGGCCGCAAACAGAACTCTAGTTGCAAGGACATCTTGGAAATATAATCTGTTTTCCAGCCTCGAGGGCAGGATTGCTATATTTTGTTTTGAACTTTTTATTGTGAATTGGTTGTACATTCAATAACGCATACAGACGTTGTTCCAACGTACTTATTCCGATCTCCTCCGTGTGCCATCCTCGATTCTGCTTTCCCAGTCCGCATGTCTGTTCCTCCTCCTTTCTCAGCCCTTTTCATTTTGTTTGGGGCAAATGACTCACCTTGACCTTAAATGACTGGTTGTTTTATCACAGGAGTGAGGGGCACAGTCCCAGGAGTCCCCCCTGTCTCTCTCCCACCAGTAACGCTCCTCTGTTTTATGACTTTGCGCTTTTTCCAGGCTTTTCTCCCACGCTGAGCAGAAGCTGATAATATGACCTGTCTCCCGGCGATTCCTGGTGGTGGCCAGGCACCCACTCCTTCTGTCCTCAGGATTGCAGAGACGGGTGTCCGCAGGGTCCATTCGTTCATGTGGGGTAATTCTTTTGATGACTTTCAATTTTCATCATTCTTCTTTCCTCCAGACTTGGAGAGACCCGTGGTTGCACCTTAGATATCTGCTCACGAGCTTTTAGGAGTCTAGTCACGATTCACCCAAGTAGAATGTGGAGCTCTGTCTTTTTGAACTAGGTTGTACCCATAGACCTTGGTGTCCTTCAAAACGACGGTCCTCATTCACCAGGCCATTGGTTCCCACGCCCTCAAGGGGGTTGGTTATGTGTCAGACGTTTTCATAGATTTGGCTGCTGTATGCTCCCCCACATTCATGAGTATATGCTTCAGGGCAGGATTTTTCAACTTCAACACTATTGACATCTTTAATTGAATGCCTCTTTGTTGTGGGAGAGGCAGAGTGGGATAGCACTGTGTGTATTACAGGATGGTTAGCCGCACACCAGCTTCTACCCACTAGATGTTAACAATATACCTCCCCCTGGTTGTCACTGTCAAAAATATTTCCAGACATTTGCCATGAGGGGGGTACAAAATCACTCTCCCACCCCAGTTGGAAAGCTCTATGGTAGACTCATGGGGTACCCTATCTACCATAAGACATAGTAGAAGATAAGAGGATGGAATTAAATAAACTGCCATATTTCACAAAATATATTCTTAGGAGGTTAGTGTAGGGGGAAAAAAGAGAAGAATTTCTATTATCTCTCAAAGATAAGTGGCAAATAAAAATGATATTTTCAATATAATATTACCTAATGGAACCCTGGTATGTCGTGGTTATGCATTGAGCTGCTAATCATAAGGTCCAGCGGCTGCCCCGCAGAAAGAAGACAAGGCTTTCTACTCCCCTAAACAGTCTCAGAGATTCAGGCAGTTCTACCCTGTCCTGTAGGGTCACTATGAGCCAGCATTGACTTAGTGGCAGTGACTCTGTTTTTGAAGGGTTTTTTATTACCTATTACCAAAGTTGAATATTTTTAAATGGCTAACTAAATAGCAGAGATGAATGCTAGGTTATTCTTTCAATGATGTTAACAAATACAGTGTAGAAAAAATAAGCTTTCAACATGATGTATCACAGAGAAGCCGCTTCAGAGTTTTCTCTCTGCTTGGTGTTCCATCAATTGAACAGGGAACATTTCTATTGTATATCTGAATGTAGTTCCATTAACCTGTCTGCAACTCTATTTAACTAGGTTGAAAATCCTAATATGAATAGGTAAGTATAATATTGAGATCTATGTCATTAGAGAGTTCTCTACACTCCATCCCCCACAATGTTTATTTCTTAAATATATGTCTTAATAGGGGGTCTTTAAAAAGCAGTGGTATAAAATAAAGATTTGTGTTATTCTGTGAAGAGTTTTTTATTCGGTGAAGTTCCAAGGATGTCAGCCCCATGAGAAATTGCTTTTGATGCAGGACTCCCTAGAGACACAGAAGTGGAAGTGACGGTGATCCTGTGTGACAGCAAGATAGTGAGAATGCAATTGGTCAGCCAGCTCTAATCATTACATTAAAGCAAGCATTGTGGCAGGACAAGAAATTGAGTGTCAGGGTTCAATGTGGGCACTTCTGATACATTAGCTGATGGGATCTGTCCTATGAGAGAGAAGCATGCCATAGAAGACATGCCCCCAACATACCAGCCTTGCTCATTACCCCTCATCACCTACATTTAGGCAGCACTCACAACATACCAAGCATTGGTCTAACTGCCTGTACACATGCACACATTCTACTTTTCCTAGAGATTCTATAATTCGTTGTCATGGCTACACAGAATAGTCATAATTAAAGGATTTGTTCAGGAAGTGAATATGTGTGATAGTTAGAATTTATGCCAATTTGGGTGGGCCAGGATTCTCCGAAGATACGGTCTGACATAGTATGGTCAATCCCCTGATGGGATCTCTTGTGAAGCAGCCAAGCAGTTCATCAAGTCACAGTCTTTCATTCAGGATGTTACCTACTCTTTTTCAATACCCACCTTGCTCCCAGCTAATGGCAGTGTGTACAAGTTAGATCACTTCCACTTCTTGATCTCAATTCCGCATCTGGTTTTTGAACCTCCTGTTATGTCGCTTGCAGATCCCAGGAGTCATCAAGGGAGTACAGATCTCAAATTCATGCTGCCAATGTCAGGTTTATTCATGAGTCTGGTATTAGTCCATAACTCCCTCTACAAACTCACACAGCCACATGCAATGATGCAGAATGCAGGAATATCACAGACTGGTGGATGCAAAGTCATGTGGATCCAATGGCGGTAGGTGCATCTCCAGGGCCCTGGCAGCAACCAAGAAGCAGGAAGGTGAAGGCAGAAAGGAAAAAGGGAGGTTCCCAGGGCCCTCCTTAGGAGAAGGCCATGCCCACAAGGAGGCACCATCAGGCTATAACCTGACTGACAGTTTGAATACTACCCCTACACTTTCATATATACAGATGACACTATCCTTTGAGGGATATACTGTTATTATCTCATTTTACATAGCAATATAAAGTCTCATAGCAGAGGAGGACTTTGAAATCAGATCTATGTTACTCAGCCACTATATTTACCACATAGAGCAATCAAACGAGTCGATAATTTCTCAAATAAAATTATTTACATTTGAGCATTGAGGCTTACAAAACCCTATTCCTTTCTCTACACACCTGGATTCCCAATGATAGACAGGTAAGATTCATACATGAGAAATGTTTTATTGGAAGTGACAAAGATATAAACCAAAATGGAGTAAGCAAGAAAAATAACTTGACTAACTCACACACTTGAAAAATCCAAGGATATACCTCCCAGGCATAGCTAGGCCTAAGAACTCACTGATGTCTCTTGTCTCTGCTATGGAAATATGGGATTATTCCCACGCAGCCTATCTCAAGGTGGCAGGCCCTATAGACTCCAGGACCACATTTCCCTAATATCAAGTTCAAGGGGGAAAAGGCACTCTCAGAAGTACCTTATTCCCCAATGTTGTTGATATTGTGTGCCATTGAGTTGATTGTAAAGTATAACAACCCTATAAAGCAGAGTAAAAGTGCTTCAAAGTGTAGCTTGAGGTCTAATCTTTATAGGAGGTCACTAGGTCTTTTACTCTTTGAAATATATTCAGCTCCTAATGATTGCCCCACCCCAATAATCCCATTAAAATGACATAAACAGAAAACTCCAGGTCCAGCTAAGATGGAGCCGCCCCAGGTTTTTCCTCTTACAACTCAAAATCCTTTTATATAACACAGTAAACAATCACAGGAAGACTCGAGGTAAAAAGAACACAGACTGTCTTGAGACATCAGGTTTGGGGGAATAAAAATGATCTCTGTATTAGGTATCTTTATTGTCTCCCCTAAATCTTGGACAAGATCCTGCAGAAGCCTCCTACCCAGAACTACTAGAAAACCAGACAAAGAAACCTCCAACGAAAGAGTTATCCCTGTAGCCAAAGGACCTGGAAGAAAGTGACCCCACTATAGAAGAACTGTTCAATACCCAAGATGCTCCCCAGAAACGGAATAGTTGCATCTGCTGCCCCTGTGGTTCAGTAGTGAGGCTGAGTGGATCAGATCTTCAACCCTACCACTCCACCTGGCAGAAGAAAGTGGCAATGCTCCAATGTCCTTGTTTGTTGAGGCGCCCAAGCAAATAGGGAATCTTAAATCTCTTGCCCGGCAAAAACCAGCAGCATTGGGTGTTGGCAGCGTTCAGTGGGAAGCTTCCATCACTTGCCTAATGGAAGCATGTCTAAGCGATCTGATGGAGCCCACTGTTACAACCATTGATCCTAGTGTTGCCATTTAGAGTCTCTCTCTCTCTCTCTCTCTCTCTCTCTCTCTCTCTCTCTCTCTCTCTCTCTCTCTCTCTCTCTCTCTCCCTCTCCCCCTCCCCCTCCCCCTCCCTCTCCCTCTCCCTCTCCCTCTCTGTCTTTTTTTTGCTGACCCGCTAGATTCTGGCAGTATTTCCTGGATTACAGGTTGCTCTTTTCACAGTTGACTCATGGTATTTTCAATATTCTACAAAAACACCGTAATTTCAATGCACCAATTCTATCTTCCACCCTATTTATTTTCCAGCTTTCACACACAGAAGGGGCAATTGAAAATATCATGACTTTGCTCAGCTCATTTTAGTACTCAAAGTGATATATTTGCTCTTTAGCACTTTTAATTGATCTCGGGTAGCACATTAACGAGTGTCGTTTGCTTTCTTAACTGCTGTTTCCATTAGTATTAATTGTGACTCCAAATAAAGTGAAATCCTTAAAAACTGAAATCTTTTCTCCATTTCTGGCTTCTTTGGATTTGAACCCACTTGAAACTCTGCTCTTTTAAGCTTTATAGTATCCGAAACACTAATGTGCATTGTACTCTGTCCAATAGGTTGCAATGAGTTGGAATCGATACATGAAGTTAGGTAGATCATGTTGGATATGTACTAGACTATGAGACTATGTTATACTTTGAGCACAGAGTTCCTTCTGTGGAGGCAGGACAAGCAATGGGATACATGGGTGTGTTTCCCCATTCTGTATGAGTTCTCATGCACTATCATTGTTAGGCGCCATCTAGTCAGTTCCTACCGATATGCACAAGGGAGCAGAGCACTCCCTGGCCCTGTGCTATCCTCGCGTACTTGTGCTTTCCTGTGCTTGAGTCCATTGTTCTAGCCACGGTGTCAGGGCCTCTCCTTAAGGGTCTTCCTGTAGGAGACACTGAGTGTGTTCTTCATGTTGGTTTTCTGACTCTAGGCCTTTGCACACATTTCATTATACAATTTCACTTTGTCTTCTGAAACTGCTCTTTGCCATTTTCTGTGTAGCTCTTTGATTTCATCATCTCTTCCATTTGTCTTAGATACTCTACCTTTAAGAGAAAGTTTCAGAATCTCTTCTGACATCCACTTTGGTCGTTTCTTCTTTCCTGTCTTTTTAATGCCCTTTTTTCTTTCTTCATGAATAGTGTTCTTGATATCCTCCCACAGGTCATCAGGTCTTCTTTCATTAGTGTTTAACTTGTAAAGTCTGCTCTTGAGATAGTCTTGAAATGCAGGGCAATAGTCTCAAGGTCATGTTTTAGCTCTCATGGACTTGTTTAATTTTCTTCAGTTTTAACCTAGACTTACATATGAGCAATTGATGGTCTGTTCCATAGTTCGATCTTGGCCTGGTTTTAGCTGTTGATATTGATCATCTCCATCTTCTTTTCTTACAGATTTAGTCAATTTGAGTGATTCATTGGTACTACCCCCAAAACAAAGAATGATGACTTATTGACAACCACAAGAGTTATAGAAATCTATCTTATAAGAGGGGTACCCCCCCAAAAAACAAAATCAAACAAAAACAGAATTTCACTGGATGGAGTTTGTCATTCCTGGCAGAGTGAACCATATGACTGTCCAATTCAAAATGACCAATCCCAGGCCAATAGGCTCTAATCTGTCTAAGATGTCCACCTTTATGCATTGCATTTCAGGTTTTATGAATTATTATTTTCTGAGATTGATATATTGTACAATCTGTTATCTGATTCATAGTGGCTGTTGGCAGCTGTGTCCTCTCCTTTTGGGTCAAAGTCCATTAACAAGTAAAGGTCCCCAAAGCTTTGCTCCATTCACATCATTAAAGTCAGCTTTACTTTGAGGGGTGGTTCTTCCCAGTCCTATTTTGAGTGCCTTCTAATACTTCTGCCTTCTGACACTGTATCAGACAATCCCCTACAATGATCTTAAGGTTTTTCAGTGATCAATCTCTCATAAGTGGATTGTACAGTATTCCTTTTTCTTAATCTGTATGTGGCCCGGAAGTGCTTGTTCACCAAGGGGGATCTTGGTGGTGCCTACTGACACTGTCAGCCACCTAATATGCCAACTGATAAGTGAGTGGTGGGAACTTGAGGATAGATCAAGAAAATGTATTCAATTTAAACAAAAGAGAAAAAATACTGAAAGGAAAATAAACAGAATCGCAAGGATTTTTGTAGGATAATAGGAGCTAACATTTGTATCACTAAAACACTAGAAGAAGAAAGAGTGGGAGTGGAAAAGTATTTGAAGAAATAACTGAAAAAATTACTTGAAGAATAACTGAAACTAGGATAAATATAAAGAAATACGTACCAGATAGTTCATAATTAAACTTCAGAAACTCTGTTACTACAGTGGCTGGCTGCCATTGAGTTTGTTGGCCTCCACTGTACGGTGACCCATACACCAATGAACAAAATGCTGCCTCATCTGAGGCCATCCCCATGATCAATGGTGAATTAGGCCCATGTGATCCACAGAATTGGGTATAATCAAAATATTATGTTCTAATTTAAACATAGATGGTATAAATAGCCTCAGAAAATCTCTTGGGCACATGTTAGACAGCTGATTGGGGAAAATATTAGAATGTTGAGAATAAGAATGGAAAGACCTGAGGACTTCCAAATTTTTAAATCTAATTGAGTTTATATTTACACCAAAAGTAGCCTCTGTTTCTCTGTCTAATGTAGCATTCCTTGTCTTGTTGAAGAACCATAAAATCCTCATCTAAGCTATCTTCTAAAAATTCCCTATATCCATGGCTGGGTGTACTCCCTTTTGTAACCTGAGATCCAAAATGAAAATCAGATACCGTAAATACTCGAGTATAAGCTGACCTGAATATCAGCCAATACACCAATTTTACCATTAAAAACTTCATTTAAAATGTGCTGAAAATTTGGCTTACACACGAATATATATAGTATCTGATTTTCTATAACTGGGACATCAGTTATAGAACAAATAAAAAGCTACAATGCATTTCTCCCCCAAACCCATCCCACCTGAACTCTATTCTAAAATGTCAGTAATATTGAAGTAGTCCTCACCTGGAAAAAAAAAAAAAAGCAACAACATGGGGGAAAAAAGCAGCAACAACAATAAATGACACATTGCCCTTGAGTATAATTGTGAATCATAGTAACCTTGTATCAGCAGGGTGGAATTGTTCTAAAGGATTCCCAAGGCTACAGTCTTTACATAAGCAGTTTGCTCTATCTGTCTCTCCTGGAGCAGCTTGTGAGTTTGAACCCCTGACCTAACAGCTAGTAGCCAAGTGCTTAACTACAGTGCCACAAAGGGTTTTTACTCAATTTTGACAGAAAATCATAAATCATAAAACTATAGATCAAAGAAGAAGTAACCACTTTGAATTAGGCTGGATTTATTGATATGACTTCACTTATCATATATTCTGCTACCAGTGTGTTTAGTCAAGGACCTGAGACTGGTTTAAATGGTTGAGAGAAATCTTGGTGGTTACTGTTGTTGTTAGGTGCCATTCAGTGGCTTCCAACTCAGCAACCCCAGAGTATACCGGAATGAATCAATTCCTGGTTCTGCCCCATCCTCTTGATTGTTGTTCGGCTTGAGCCCATTGTTGCAGCCACTGTGTCAACTCACCTCCTCGAGGGTTTCCCTCTTTTTCACTGCTCTCTCCTCTACTAAGCATGTTTTCCAGGAACTGGTCTCACCTGATATGTTCAAAGTAAGTAAAAGGAAGTCTCACCATCTTTACTTCCAAAGATCATCCTGGCTTCCAAAGATCATACTTCTTCCAAGAAATATTAGTTTATTCTTTAAGAAGTCTGTGGTACTTTCTAGCCGGGTTTGTAAGGTAGAATTGGGTTCATGATAGTGGGTGGGCTGGGTGGGAGTGCCGGGAAGCATTAAAGAGCTTGAGGAAAGTTGTATGTTTTGTTGGTGTTATACTGCACCCTGGCTGACTCATCTCTTCCTGTGATTCCTCCGTAAAGGTACCTTCAACATTATTCTCTAGCACCCTAATTTACATGCATCATTTCTTTTCAGTCTTCCTTATTCATTGTTAGGTGATTGAAAATCCCCTGGCTTAGGGCAGGTGCACATTAGTCATCCTAATGACATCTTCGTTCTTGCATATTTTAAAGAAGTCTTCTGCATCAGCATTACCCAATGCAGTATGTCATTTTATGTCATGACTGCTGTTTCCATGAGCATTGATTGTGGATCCCAGGAATATTAAATTATTTGCAACTTGAAACTTTTCTCCTTTTATGTGATGCCACCTACTAGTCAAATTGGGAGGACTTTGGTCTTCTTTACATTGAGTTGTAATCGGTATTGGTGACTGCAATCTTTGATCTTCAACAGCAAGTATAGCAAGTCCTCTTCACTTTCAGCAAACAAGGATGAGTCACCTGCATATCATATGTTGTTAAAGTCTTCCTCCAGTCCTGATGCCACATATTCTTTCATGTTCTCCAGCTTCTCTGAGTACTTGCTCAGCATACAGATTGAACAAGTACAGTGATAGGACACAATCCCTGATACACACTTTTCCTGATTTTTCACCGTGCCTTGTCTATTCAAAAAAACTACCTGATGATCCATATACAGGGTTCACATGAACACAATAAGGAATTCCATTCTGCTCAAGGCTATCCATAGTATGCTAGCATCCACACAATCAAATATCTTTTCATAGCCAATATAATACAAGTAAACATTTTTCTGGTACTACTTCCAGCCAAGACCCATCTGATATCCAATGTTACACATCCTCTTCTGAATCCACTTTGAATTTATGGCATTGTTGGATGATCTTCAGCAAAATTTTACCTGCATGTGATATTAATGATATTGTTCAATAATTTCCACATTCTATTGGGCTATCTTTTGGGGGGATGGGAACAAATATGATTTTTTTTCTAGTCAGTTTGATAGATAGCTTTCTTGAAAACTTCTTAGCATGGAAGAGTGAGTGCTTGAAAGATTTCAATTGATATTCCATCAATTCCTGGAGTATTGTATCTGGTTAATGCTATAAATGCAGCTCGGACTTCTTCCTTTAGTGCTATTGGTTCTTAATCATATGCTATCTCTTGATATAGTTGAATGCTGACTACTTCTTTTTGATACAGTGATTCAGTATTTTACCAATGTCATCTTTTAGTAATGCAACTTGAGGCTTGAAATTTTGCTTTCAGTGTAAGATAGGTTAAGTGTGCTCTTCCTTTATTGTTTTCGACCCCCAGGTTTTTGCACATTTCACGATAATGCTTACTTACTTCTCAAAGCGGCCCTTCGGAATGTTCATCTCTTTCATTTTGTCATTTCTTCCATTTGCATTAATGTCTCTATAATCAAGAATAGGTTTTAGAGTTACTTGTGACATCCCTTTTAGCTCTCCTTTCTTCCCAGTCTTCATTTTCCTCTTATATGCCTTTCTGGATGTTCTCCCACAGTTCATCAAGCCAGTGGTAGCTTTCCATAAATCAAGTTTCTATTTGTGAAATTCCTAATAGGAAGAATCCAAAGTTGTAAGAAGAATGGGTCTAATAATTTCCTTGAATCCTATGAACCCTGGGTGGGTGCAAAAATATCCCCTTTACCAGAGCATTGGGGAATACATCGATCAGAAAGGGGCAGAATAATTTAAAAACACTCTGTGAGCCAGAAGTGAAGATTCAAAGTCCTGCCATTGAAAGAGGCTTCCTGATTTCAGTGGGGCCAATGGGATGGTGAGGTGCCAGGGTGGCACAGTCACAGTGGCAAAGTGGGTACGATACCATAATTAGCATCATGGTTTGAGCCATAGGGATCTCAGGAAGTGAATTATTAGTCATAGGGTCCTTGGGACAGTTTACTAAAGATAGCTCTCTTAGGACAGCTCACAAAGGTCCAACATGAAGTGTATAATTTTAAAACAAACAACTGTACATCTGGTAAAAAGATGCTCCCTTCAGCATGACAATAGATTATGGTTCTTCTGACCCAATTCTAGACCTGAATCTGTTTATAGATCCGGAATCCCTTGAACAAGAGACAGTACTCTGGAAGAAGAGATCTGTAATAACATCACAAATATGTGTTGCAAATCTTCCTCCTAGCCTTCAGCAAAGCAAACTGTGCTCCTTTATCATTATAACTATTCTGTGATGCAAAAGGAAATACAGGGATCTTTCTAGCATCATTGGATTTAATTCTGAATTATTGCCAATTCCTGGGTATTTATAACATGATTGTGAATGGAAGGTCATAATGGGGCCGATACATATAGTTAGGCTTCAGTCATCTTATGGTAAGATCAGTGGGCCCCGGAACCCATCTTGGTTATTTCCCCAGTTTCTAGGTTCCCACTGCTGTTCAGTTAGACTCAAAGGGAAGCTCTGAATGTTCGCCACCCCACAGAACAAAACAAACAAACAAAACTCATTGCCAACAAGTCCAGTTTGACTCAGAGTGATCCAACGGGACAAAGTAGAACTTGTCCTTTAGATTCCTCAGGCTATCCTTCTTTACAGAAGCAGAAAACCTCGTCTTTCTCCCACAGGGAGGCTACTGCTGACCCTGCAGTTAGGAACCCAAGAGATAAGTAACCCACAAAGCCACCAGGCTCTCCCACACAAAACAGTAAACCCAAACCAGTATTAAACCCTATCAGAAGAAAATATTAGTGTCCCCAACTAAGTCTTGGAAGATCAGTCCTATCACAGTCCCATTTAACTTGCCGACTTACGTTGTACACAGAATGGTGGACCTTGAAGAACTACAGTGGATTATTCTAAACTTAATCAGGTGCTGACTTCAATTGCAGCTACTATTTCAGATGTAGTCCTTAATAGATTGAATCAATATAGTCCCTGGCACCTAGTGTGCACATATTGATCGGCCTACTTACTGCATTTTTCTCTCTTCCAAATAGAAGAAAATATCAAAGGAGGTATGCAATAACCCATAAGACTCCCAATTTATATGGGAATCCAGAACAAGGGAAGGCTCTCTATCTGATGCTACAAGCCAGTTGGCCTTTATGATCCCAAGTGGTGTTTGATTTGTGGTCAGTCCAGATGCTGTATGAGGTTTGAGGTAAAATATAGGAGAATCACAGTTGCAGCCATAGTTCAGGGTATCTTTATGCCTTCGTTTTTTCCAGAAGGCACTGTTCTCCTTTTAAGAAATAGTCCTTTCTCAAAGAGTTTGAATGTCGAGAAACCAAGCAAACTGGACTACCCATCATAAACTAAAATGTGTCTAATTGATTAAGCCATAAAGTCAGGTAGACCTTGAAGCAGTCTATTATCAAGTAAATGTGATCTATATTTATAGAATTGGATTTGAGCAGCTTCTAGCATAATCATACAGTTAATGTATTATATAGGGCATAGAGCTTGAGTAGATCCTAAGTAATTTATAGACACTCACACTCCCAGCAGAAAGCTCTAGAGGTCTAGTGGGGTGCACCTTGGGCTGTTAACTTCAAGGTCAACAGTTTAAAACCAACAGCCACTCAGTGAGGGAAATAGGAAGCTTTCTACTTCTGTAAAGAATAAATCTCTCAAGTGGAAAGAAAATGCTTTGAAAATGATGATGGCAACATTTGTAAATGTGCTTGACATAATGGTTGGATGTATGGATTGTGATAAGAGCTATAAGAACCCCCAATAAAATGATTTAATAAAAACATATTGGTCTCAGAAACCCACAGGGACCATTCTGCCCTGGTCTGTTGGGTTGCCAGGAATCAGACTGGACTTCATGGCAGTGAGTGTGAGCTACATTCCCAGCATATTTTCCTTGCTATATTGTAGTTCTGACCTCATGGAAATCCTGTGGAAAATTGACTGAAGAGGAAAACAAGCCGTCACATTAGTCCTGTTCTGAAAGTGCAGTGAGTGGTTATCTTTTGGGAAATTGTCCTCTCTTACTCACAGTCTGTGTGGTATGAGAATGTGACGGCAAAGCCATCATTTAAATTCTGACTCGTGGTGACCGTATAGGACAGGGTAGAACTGCCCCTTTGGGATTCTGAGACTCAAACATTTAAAGACCCATCTTTCTCCCTAGGAGCAGCTGGGAGATTCAAACCACTGATGTTGCAGACCACACACCAATGCTTAACCACCATGCCACCACGGCCCCTGGCATGTGACTAGCCTGGCCAAACATCATGCTTTGTGTCATTGATAAAATTACTTTGTTCAGAACTGGACTGTGATCTAAATTTAGATCAATGAGAATGTACTCAACCCTTTGAACTATTATAAACAAAGTGTTCTTGCACTAAGGTGGCAGGATATTGGCCTGCACAATCTGTTGCCGTGTTCCTTTCACTTTAGACAAAACTGCCTGAGAACAAAACCATCGAAAGCAGAATTCAGAGACAGAGGAAGAGAGATGAATTCTAAGCTTGCTATTTGACCATATTATGAATAAATTAACACAGTAGAAAGAAACTGTGAGCATTGCCTGTAATTCGACTCTTAGGAGATAATCATAGCTGACATTTGTAGGGCCTTGCTTTCCTGTATGTCTCAGTAAGAAGATATCCATATAGTTTTACACAAATCGTATGGTGCTATATATGTGGTCTTATCGTAAATATGTTTCTTTACATCCTATAATTCCGGTCTGTTTACATGACCTCTCCCTCCGTGACTGCTTTCTCTTCCTCGGTGCAAGCTTCCAACAATGCATGTGAGGAACCCAGAGCTTTCCTTCTCATGTTCCTTCAGGGCTAAACAACCACTAGAAGTATCAGTAGACATATTGAGAATCATTTGTTATTGCTGTTTCCACTGGGACAGAAATGGTACCAAACTACATATGTATCTCAGCACGTAGCTTTCTCCACTTACCAATACATGCTGAAAGCTCTCCAAGTTTAATGATGCAAATTTAACTCACTTTTATGTTGGTTGCAAAATATTATATAGTGTAATATCATATTTTTATTTCACAGCATACTGTATTTCGTTCAGCAATTCCTCCATTACTTGGTATTAAATTTACTTCACTTTACATTGTTTCTTTTTTTCTCTCGCATCCTAGGCAAACATACTAGAACAAAGATTTTGTAGTATAAACCACTTCAGCTTGAGTTAATTTCATTGCAGGTGTGTCACAGTTGAACTAGGTTCCACAGGTTTTCAAGGGCCGACTTTTCATTCGTAGATCGTCAGACCTTTCTTCCAAGGGTCCTCTGGGTGGACTCAAAGCTCCAGTTTGTTAGTAACGGCTGAGTGTGCTAACAAGTGTGTTACCCAGAGGCGTACGATTAGATACTGGTATCCTTTTCTATCAGATTCGCGGGAATGGGATTTCAGGATCAAAATATAAATGTGTTTTATCTTAAGCAGATATCTTTCTGGGGAAAAAAGCCCCATCTTCTTCAGTAGTATGGCAATTAAGTTTTGTGGCAATTTGGCAAGACAAGGTTCTCAGAAGTTTGATAGTCAATGGGATGATGTGATCGGATACAATGGAATCAAACAGATAATTTTATATCAGCTGGAATTTTTCTGAAGATGTAGGGGTGGAGTCCAACTTGTCAACAAGATCCAGC
This sequence comes from Tenrec ecaudatus, assembly GCF_050624435.1. Taxonomy (NCBI): domain Eukaryota; kingdom Metazoa; phylum Chordata; class Mammalia; order Afrosoricida; family Tenrecidae; genus Tenrec; species Tenrec ecaudatus. Next base: position 42,925,559 of record NC_134547.1, read on the forward strand.
CTGATGATCTCTCCTTGGGGGTATGGCCTTCTTATAAGCAGAAACGGGAAAGTTCCTGGTCTGCAACTTAGCCTTCTTGCTTGCTGGGACTCTGCCTCCAGGGGTGGCCTCCTGTGAGCTGCCTGAGCCAGAGAGCTGTTGCCGCCCTGCCATAGTTCTGCTGACCTTGGATCCACGTCACCAGCCTGGGATATTCCTGCATTCTACATCATCCGTGGGCAGCTATGTAAGTCTGCAGAGAATGAAGCCTTGCATGGGCTTGTGGAGTTGAATTAGACTGGAGTGGGATGTCATCTTTTGATAAAAGATTACTTGTTGGCATAAAACTTTCTTATACATATATGATTGTTACTGGGTTTCTCTAGACAACCCAACCCAACCAAGGAGCTAACATAACCTAATCAGCTCTGTGAGCAGCCAGCAGTTGTGGTAGAGTGAAATCCCTTTGATTAATTAGGACACAGCTTTTATGCAATTGGGAAAAAAGATTCTTCAGGGGACGCCCTGCTCCTTTTGAAGCAGATTCTATCGGACAGTTTGTCAAATCTGCTGGATCTGATTTTTCAGTCTCCTGCCATATTGCCAGCTAATTCCAAGAGCCATAATTGGACTGCCAACCTTGGATTCATCCAACTCTATCGACATCCAACAATCTGTAGACTTCCTGCTTCACCTTCCTGCTTCCTGGTTTGTCAGCCCCCACCACTACATGAGTCTGGAAAAGTCAGGCTGGACTACCCACTTGTACAACTGTGTGAGCCATTTTTTAAAATATAAGTCTTTCTTTAGTAGGTTTCACACAGGGCTCTTAATCACAAAGTCAGCAGTTCAAAGCAACTAGCTGCTCTTTTGGAGACAGATGAGGCTTTCTATGTAAAGAGCAGTCTCAGAAACCCATCAGGTCATTTCGACCCTAGTGGATTGTTATGAGTGAGAATGGACTTAATAGTAGCAAGTGAGGTATACATACACATATAAGCACCATTGGTTTTGCTTCTCTAGAGACTGCAGGCTAACCCAGGACAATGAACTGGTTTTAGGGGCTGTCGAGCTGGCTCCAACTTGTAGCGACACTTGTACAACAGAACAAAACACCACCCAGCCCTGGACAATCTGGCTTCCTGAAAGTGAGGAGACTTGAAGCACTTGCTGATGAAGATCAAGAACAGAAGTTTTCAGTATGGATCAATGTACAGAAAACACAAATACGCACAACTGGACCGGTAAATGTGGAAAAGCAAGGAGGTTACTTTGAGGACTAAGGTGTGCTTGACTCAAACCATGGTACTTTCCATGGTCTCATTTGCATGTGAAAACTGGACACTGGATAAGGGAGACTGAGGGAGAATGTATGTATTTTAATTCTGGTGCTGGCAAATAATACGGAAAGTGCCATGAACGACCAAAAGAACAAACGCATCTGTCTTGCAAAAAGCACAGCCAGAATGGTCATACTTCAATGCAGATACGTTGGACGTGTTCTGGAGAAACCAGTCCCTGGAAATGAACATAAAGCCGGGTAAAGTATGCCGTTTCCTTGAAACAGTGCCAGCAGCAGGTTGCACTAAATGTCTTTAGTTAAAATCATATTTCTAATTAGAATTTTATGAGTAATCATGAAGTTCAATATCTTTTCATATGTTTATTGGCCATTTGGTTTACCTATTCTCTAAATAGGCTCTTCATATTTTATTCTTCTGAGTTGTCTTTTTCTTGTTAATTGGATACAATCTATAAAATCACAAGATAAATTCTGCTTTTAAAAAATCAGCAACATATACAAGAAGGCTTCAAAAGCTAGAGGAATAATTCCATGGCCTTTTAATTCCACTTTTCTATGAATTTATTGAAGCACCCTTATATATGATGAATAAAGTGTTAATATCTATAATATACTAAGAGTGTCTTTATGATTTCAAACTCTTCCCTTCAGACAATGGGACATAGCATGGAGAAGCATGAAAAAGCTAGATGATTTGTTCAGACGCTATCACTCCCTTCACAGCATGCTCAAAAAGAATGTGGAACCCAAAAAAGCCCAGGAGAGAAGGGAAAGTTTTTGTTCATGCCAAAAAAAGAGGACATAATGGAATATGTGAACTGAACATGATAAAGAGAAAAGAAGAAGCTTCAGCTTTAAATAATGATTAGTCAAAGCAGGGCTGGCCAGGCTCAGAGTCAAGGGTGGGAGTGAATCAGCGCCTGATAAAGGTCACCCTCCACCCTCTTTTTGTGTGCCTCCCTTGCTGTTCAGCACTTTTAAGTACAGTGGGGGCGGTGAATCACCAATTCCAAGAGAGCCCTGGATCTTAACTCATTTGTTCTTCTATATCAGACCTAAAAGTTTCAGTGCCGTTGTGATCTATACGGCTGACAAGAAGACCAGCCACAGGAGAAAGGGGCTTGCACTGAACTTGGAAAAGCAGAGCCCACTCTCTCCTACAGATGACAAACCTTAATCACAGCCAGCCAGATTGCATTGTAATAGTTTCTAACAACATGCTGTTCTTAAATATAAAGATGACCCTACTAATCTACCCCAAGGAAAGCAGTTTAGAATGTTTCCTACGTATATTAAGCCATAATTCAAGATTGATCATTAGATAATGCAGAAACTTCTAAACCAAATATGATAACTCATAGCATTTTCATGAAAATGCTGCCTTCCTGTATCCATGAGAGACATCAATCATTCACTCACAGGATTTTCTTACATTTTGTTTTTGCTATTATTGCTGATGTTTTGTCCCACCTTATGGTAGACCGCAACTGTGTTCACACTGCACAACCACAACCACCACTCCTCCAATCCTATCCTCTGGGTAAAGAACACCACTCACTCTTGCACGGCTTGATCAATTGCCAACACCAGCCCAACCCATTAATAAGTGCTCAACATGAACTGCAGAGAATTGTGCATATATTCCATCCTCCATCACACCTACCAGAAAACCAATGGTAAGTGTCCGAGTGCCACTTAGATAATGAGCACTGCAGCATACTATCTCCATTTTATATATATATATATCTATATTAACTAGACAAAATACAATATATATATAAACATACAAAATGCAATATATATATATAAACTAGACAAAATACAATAACATACTATCACCAATTAAATACAAAAACACCACCATGTCTCAGAGACAGCAGACACTCTCAGTTCATATGAAGAAATAGGACATTTTGGCTCAAACCAGGTCACCAAAACACAGAACCAGAAAGCATTCCTGAAGCAGAAATGGCATCAGAACTACCTATTAAGGAATTTAAAGGAACATTAGTTAGGCACCTTCAATATATTGAGGGAAAGATTGAGAAAAGCAAAGACTAAGTAAATAAAATTACAGACACAGCTCTAGGAAAATTCAAGAAAACACTACAGAAAAGAAATGACAAAATAAAATAATAACTGAAATTTATACAAAAATGGCAGTTTCATTATCTTTTAATAACATTTTATTTGAAGCTACCAAATATAAATTCAGCAAGAAAAAAGAAAGCAAACCAGGAACTTTATACCCAACAAAAGTGTACCTCAAATATCATGACAAATCATGGACATTTCTAAATAAACAAAAATTAAAAGGATTTAATTTGAAAATAAGACTAACTACACAAGACATATTAAATGTCTTGAGACAGAGCGCCAACAACAGTAAACAACCACCTGAGATTAGCACACACGATATCACCTAGAAACCAACACAAATATAAAAAGCACGCTGTCTTCAAGTTGAATCAAACTCATACCAACCCACAATAGAGATTCCAGGAAAAGACAGTCTCATTGTTCAGCCACAGTGCAGCCGGTGTGTTTGAACGAACAACCTTATGTTAGCAGTCTAACACTTAGCTGAAAATACTGCCAAACCTCCATTCTCTATTGGAAGAGAATAATAGCAACCTCAAAGAAATAATTCTCTATTGGAAGAGAATAATAGCAACCTCAAAGAAAATTAAACTTCTCATCAAAATAAGAAAAAGAAAAATCACATATTTAGTTACACTAAAATAACAACAATGAAATACATGAAAAGAAAAGTCATAATCAAAAATAACTTAGAAGATAAATAAAGAAACCAACAGAAACACACACGCGTCAAAATTGCAGCAATAACTTCATATTTAAAGATAATTTTAGTGAACATAAATAAATGATTTATATTATCAGTCAAGAGATTAGCATACTAGATAAGAAAGCAGGACCCATCAATAGGCTGTCTACAAAAAGCATGCCATTGACACATAAACAAAAATAAATTAAAAATTGATGGATAGAAAATATAGTAAACAAATGGCAATCAAAAAGCAGCAGGGGGACTACATTAATTTCTGATAAAATAAGCTTTAAAGAAAAACAGCACCATAAGAGACAAGGAAGTATCTTATATAACTATTAAAGGCTCAATTGAACAAGAGGCAGAGCCTTAGTAAATATTGATGCACCCAATGAAAGATCCCCAAAAGACATAAGTCAAACTTAAGCAAAACTGAAAGGGGAAAAAGACAACCCTAAAATGATACTAGGAGATTTGTAACATAACATTTTTAAGAAGGAACAAAACTCAAATAGAAAGAAATTCAACAAAGACAAAGAACTAAACAATACAATCAACCAGTTTGACCTCAGAGACCAATCTAGAACATTGATCCCATCAACAGCACAATACGCATCTTTACAACACCAGGGAACTTTCTCCAGAATAGACCTCTTGAGATACCACAAATTAAAACATCAACAGGCATTTGATGAAATCCAACACCTATTTCTGATCAAAATGCTCAGCAAAATAAAGATAGAAGGAAAAATCCTCACCATAATTAAGAACACACATACAAAACTGTGGGAAGCCGCAGCTCTCGCCGCCATTACAAGATGGCGCCGGGCAGTCAGGGCGGTGGCCCAGTTAAGTGGTCAACAACCACTTAGAGCATGCGCACTGCTTAGATGACGTAGTCATAACTCCACCCTGGAGTATGCTAATAAGGGTTCTGGCGAACGCACCAATCAATGCACAGCACGTCCCCATAGAGCGCATATAAGCAGCAGTAGTTTGGGGCTTCGGGGTCTTTTTCCGCATCTGCAAATTGAACCCGCATTAAACGCCTGTGGAAGAATCCTGTTGTGGCGCATCCTTCTTGCTGGCGAGACTGAGCGCGCGACACAAAACTAACAGTCATCATTAGTCTCAACGGAGATAGGCTGAAAGCATTTCCTTTGTGAATGAGAACCAAACAAGAGTATTCTTTACAACATTCCTATTCAGTATTGTACTAGAAGTCCTAATGAGAGCAATAGGTAAAGAACGAAAAATTGAAAGTATACAAATTGACAAAGAAGTAGACTTATGTCCATTCTCAGATGATGAGTTTCCGTGTATGATAGTTATGGGTTGACTTGGCTGGACCAAGTTTTGTAGTTAATGGAGTAATCCACCAGGATGAGATTTAATGTAATGCAATGTAATCACTTCATGATGAACAGCCAATCAATTGAAAGGAATTTTATTCAGGAGTATGGGCTGCTTCCAATATGTGTGGAAGCTGTGGAACAGTTTGTTTGCTTTTTGTTGGGTCTGGATCCTCAATCTGACTCATTATCTGAGCTCTAGTTCTTTGGACTTAAGTCAGTGGTCTGCTAGATTTCCTGTCAATCTCAAAAGGCATCAGCAGTCTGCCATTTTACCTACAAACTTTGAATAAATTCCTTTACATTCAGAAACCTATCATCTGACTACCCAGCCCTGCAGTTATGTGAGTCATCTGACACATGGACTTAGAATTTTCATGCCTATACATCTAAAATCTAGAGAAGACTTCAATACCTCAATTAAAAAATGACATATAATCCAAGTATTAAGAAAGAAGTAACACTGGAAGCAGTAAACTTGGGGTAAAAGTGGGCTAAGTGATGCTACATTGTAGGGATTGCAGTTAATGACATGAAACAAATGTGTTTGAATTTTTGAATGAAAAGCTGATTTTCCCTGTAAGCTTTCCTCAACTCACAACATAAAAGCTAAAATAAGAGGATGAAAGATGGCATGATTCCCCATCCCTGACCTGTTGTACAGTTTGTCACACAGTGCTAGCTTGACTGTTGTTGTGATGCTGGAACCTATGCCACTGGTATGTCAGATACCAACAGGATCCCCTAAAGTGAACAGGTCTCAGTGGCACTTTCAGATTAAGATCATACTAGGAAGAATGACTAGGCTATCCATGTCTGAGGGATTAGACACTGGAATCTTACAAATATCAGTGGAGCTTTGTCTGATATACTGAAACCTTTGGGAATAGCAGCCAAATTTCTCCTGCTATAGTGCTAAAAGATGAGAGAGAGCTGTCTTCCCAAAGTAGAGGCAACAGCAATGACACAGATGGAATAAAACCTTCAGGACTGTCATTTGCTGATGAGGCTCAGCTCAAAATGAGAAGAAACCACTAAAAGTATCCACTAATAATCAGAACATAGAGCAGAGGAAGTATTCATCTAGGAAAACTGGAAGTCATCAAAAATGAAATGGAATCCCTAAAGATCAATGTCCTAGGCATTACTGAGGGGAATTGGACTGGTATGGGCCAGGTTGAATCAGACTTTCATGTGGTTTGCCAGGATTGACAAATTCAAGAAGAATTACAGCGAATTCATCATCAAAAATAACATTTGCTCACCCCATGCACAAAACTAAATTCAAGGCAAATCAAAGATCTAAATGTGAAACCCAAAGCTATCAGAATCATCAGTGAGAAAATTGGAACAAAGCTAAGGGCCCTAGTGCCGTGAATACACAGTCTATCAGAGATAACAAAGGAAACACACCCCACGAAAGACAAAATAGATGAGTGGGGCCTATTAAAAATAAAACACTTGTGTATTAGAAAAAAGGAATTTTTTTCAAAAGAATTTTTTTCAAAGCTATGTATTTAAATAATTTTTTATAAAACAACTTTATCACCTTCAAAGTACTCTCCATGACACTTAATACATCTATCAAATCTGCAATTCCATCCTTAGAAACATTTTTCAAAATCTGTTTTGATGGCTCACAGCACCTCTCTAGATATTTATTCACCTCGTCTACTTCGTAAAATCGCTGTCCTTTTATGTCCCTTGGCATCTGTGGAAACAACAAGCGGTTGCATGGAGTTTGGCCAGGTGGGGCAAGAGAAGTATGTGTTTTTGCCCAAAATGGGTGCTCTGAGATGGCTCCGTGAGCAGGTGCATTGTTGTGGTGACAAAACTGGTCCCCTGTCTGCCAAAAATCATGTCTTTTTTGTGGTACACTGTTAATACTATCTTTTCTGAACCTCTAAATAGAAAGCCTCATTAACAGTCTGGCCTGGTGGAATTAACTCCAGAGACACTATCCCCCTCACATCATAAAAACAAATGAGCATCATCTTGATTTCACTTGATGAGCTTTTGAGGGCAAGTTGACAATTGCATCTTCCATTGGCTTGATTGATGTTTGTTTTCAGAGTTGTAAAAATAGCACCATGTCTCATCACCTTGGAAAAACAAGTCTAGGTCCCTTGGAGCACAGCATGCTTCCATACCACACTCTTTCCTAGTCCGTCAAAACCCTGAGGCACAAGTTTCATGTTACCCTGTCAATACCAAGTCTTTCTTTACAATTTGCTGACTCAAGCTCCAATATAGTCCAGATAACTTCCTCATCTCTTCAATGGTCTTCAAGCACAAGTGCACACATTTTGTTGACATTTTCATCCAGTTGGTAACTTGACAGACCTCCAGAACAAAGTTTGTCATCAATCGACATTTCACCCATTTTGAAAGCAGAAAACCACTCATATGCTTGAGTTATCTCAAAAGCACTGTCCTTGAGAGCTGTGTTCAATATGACAAGAATTTCTGTGGCATTTTTCCTGAGCAAGAAACAAAATGTCACAGATGCATGCTATTCTCTGAAATTGGTCATCACACACAAAAAAAAGTTCAAGCAAAACCACTTTTATGAAAAAAATTATCTGTGACTGGAGAGAAACTTCTCAGGCAACACTACTGGGTCCACTAACTCAGAGCAAGTTGATCAGTGCTCACTGTGTTCATCTGAGTCGACTAGAGAAAGAAATTCATAGACAGTCATATGGGTGTAAGCGAGAACTTTACATCAAAAAGCAATTGTACATTAAGAAAACATTCCAGCCCAGTCCAGGTCAAGTCTATAAATTCAATAATACCACATATGTACATGACCAGTCTATAAATTCTCCTTCAGACTCCCGCAGCTCATGCAATAGTGCCGAATGCAGGAAGAAAGATCACAGGCCATTAGGTGGAAAGTCTTGTAGATCCAGTGGTGATGGAAGCATCTCAGTGCTGGCTTGAGTCTCCACCTGGCTCCCCCAGCCCCAGGACTCTGGCTCCATCTGCATAGCACACCTGGGTCTTCAGCAGGAAGACAAGCCGAGAGAGTCTCTCACCTCCAGGGAGGAATACAGAGTTCCCATAATCCTCAGGAGAAGGCCATGACCACATGGAGGCCTGATTGGCAGGCTGGATTCCACCCCTTTAAAGGTTGACAGGAGACTATGTAACTACCACACTCACCTAGCAGGAAAGGTGCATCCTATGAAAATTCTGTCCAGTGGAAGTTTTTTGTTTTATTTTGTGGGGGTGGGGGTGGGGGTACATCAAAAGACTTCATTGAAAGCCTAAAAAGAAAGCCCACGGACTGGGGAAAGATATTTAGTAATGATGTATGGGCAAAGCACTAATTACTAAAATCTACAGCATATGACAAGCCCACAACAAGAAAAAATTAATAACCCTCTGAGAAATTGGGCAAAGGACCCGAACAGATGATTCACAAAGGATGACATTTGAATGGCTAACACATGAGGAAATGCTCCCTGCACTAGTCATCTGGAAATGCAAGTAAAAACAACCATGGGATACTATTTAGCACCTAACTATGGCCCAATTTTTAAACTGAGAACAACAAATGTTGGAGAGGCTGTGGTGATACTGGAACTCTTACCCACTGCTGGTGGACTTGTAAACATGTACCGCCACTGTGGCAGGCGATATGGTGATTTCTAAAACAGCTGGCAAATGAAATACCATATGATTCAGCAATGCCATTACTAGGCATTGCTAGACATATCCCCCAAAGAAATAAGAAATAGATTACGAAAACATGTATGCTCCCCCATGTTCATTGCATCATAGTTCACAATAGCAAGAAGCTGAAAACCGCCTAAATTCCCATCAGTCAAAGAACGGATTAAAAAAAACTCTGGCACATACTAACAATGGAATACTACACATCCCTGAACAACAGCGAGGAAACAGCTCCTGATGTGGAGGGACGTGGAAGACATTGTGCTGAGTGAAGTTAGTCAATCACAATAGGACAGCTACTCTATGTGTTCACTGCTCTACGAACAAGCAG